>NW_004443993.1:772806-800804 GCF_000243295.1 Trichechus manatus latirostris
ATGTGTTCCTTGGCTTTTTCTGCATTTTATCTGATCTCCTGAAGAGTTCTGTATGTTAATCTTTTGTATTCTGCCTCTGGTAATTCCAAGAAATTCTCTTCCTCCGGAAAATTTATTGATTATCCTGGGAGCTTGCTGAAGCCATCATGGTCTGCCTCTTTATGTGATTTGATATTGACTGTTGTCTCCAAGCCATTAATATTTATTTATTTTATGTTTGCTTACTGTGTTCTAGCTTCTTGTTTTGTTTCGATATGCCCAAACAGGCTGCTCATGTGAGCTAGTTTGATTATTGGCACCTTTGAAGCTCTAACGTCCTCTCACCAAGTGTTTAGATCTGTTACTAAGTATGTGAGCCCAGGAGTCCATTTACTTTTCTTGTATGGATTCAGCTCAGGTGTCCAGGTAGTTGGTCACCAAGTGCATGGTGCAGGCTCTCACCTACAGTCCTAGACAGGCGGGGGTGATTGGTGTAGGCACAGGTATCTGGCTGCAGTAGGGGGTCACATGCTGAGCAAGGCAGGGAGCTGACAGCTGCGCCTGAGTGTCTAGGAGGAAAGCGTGTCCCTGTTCCCCAGAGCACATAGGTAGGTGGGTTTTGCAGCTGGACTATGAGCACCCAGTGCTGTTGGCTGTAAGGACTGGGGGGCACCACTTATTCTTGGACCCCTGTTGCAGATGGCTAGGTGGCATGGGTGGAGCCATCAGTCCTCAGGCCCCTGATGTGGACAGGTGAAGACCCTGCTTAATGGGCAGAGCAGTGTCAAATGTCACAAACCTGCCACTTCACAGCTGAAACAGTTGAAGTTAGATATCAGGTGTATACCCTGTTGTACTGTGGTAATGAGGGCCTACACTGTTAAAATGGGCCCACACAAGTCTATGCAGGGGTGAAAGGCATTCAAAGTCTGTGGACCCCTTATGCCTATGCCTAGGCAAAGCAGCTGTGCCTACCCTGAGTTCCTGGCTTAGGTCAGCGGGCAGATTATTATATTTTCCCTGTTTGTTAATTTGTTCCCTCTCCAAGGCAAGGAGAGTGGCTCAGGGCACGTAAAGGGTCCTATTTCCGGCCCAGGGGACTCAGCAGTCGCTGAAGCTGGCCCGGGACCTAGTGCAGAGCAGGGAGGGGGAGGTAAATAGGAGAGAGGTTTTTCCCAAAGGAGAGTGGTTTTTGATCCGTGCGGTAGGCCAGATGCAAGTACTTACCTTTAGCCGACTGAGCACTGCTTTTCACTGGTTCTGGATGCCTGAGTAGACTCTCTGCCGCTGGGCCTCTCCCAATGTGGAAAACGCCTCCTGAGCGCCACTGCTTGCCTCACCGCGCACATGAGCTTATCTGGCCTGAAGGGCTCCAGCTCCCATTGAGTCAGGTCTGACAATGCCTCGCTGCTTCTGAGCCGTCTCTCCCTCCCCGCACCACTCAGTCCGATTCCTCAACTTTGCTTTTGATGTTCAGGGCTCCTAGATTGTCATATACAATTGATTCACTTGTTTTTTCGGGTCTTTGTTGTGAGAAGGACCACAGGAAGCGTCTGACTACTCTGCCGTGTTGGCCCTGCCCCCCCAGATATGTTACATTTAAACATTCATTAGACATCAAATAGAAGTGTGGCAGAGACATGTAGATGGGCAAGTCTGCAGTTCAGGGAAGATATGTCTTGGAAGAAATACAGCCAGAATTATTCTTAGAAGCAAGGATGGTGAGAGTACGTCTCACATACTTTGGACATGTTATCAGGAGGGATCAGTATCTGGAGAAGGACATCATACTTGGTAGAGAGTCAGCGAAAGAGAGGAAGACCCTCGGTGAGATGGATTGGCACAGTGGCTGCAGCAGCGGGCTCAAGCATAGCAACAATTGTGAGGATGGTGCAGGACTGGGCAGCGTTTCGTTCTGTTGTACATGGGGTCACTGTGAGTTGGAACTGACATGACGACACTTAACAACAACAACATTGTGGCCAGAATTGGAAGCCATCAGTGTAGAGGGTCCCAGAGATTGAGCTTCTGGGTTCTCTTATCATTAGAGAAGTCTGGTGGTGAAGAAGTAGCAGAGGAGACTGAAAGGAATCACTAGTGAGGCAAGGGGCCAGGAGAGTGCATGGTGCTGAGAGCTACATAGGAAAGGCAGGAGGAGGAACCAAAGTGACAAGTGTCCTGAGGAGTGAGGACTGCCTGTTGGGGTCAGCAGCATGGTGACCTTAGTGGGTAGGGAGGAGTGGAGAGAGAATAGGAGGGAACACAGTGAGTGCAGACAGCTCTATACTAAAAAAGCCAGCAAAGAAAAAAGGTGGTAGCTGGAACAGGATCAAGAGGTTGTTTTGGTTTTTTTAAAATGATGGAAGAGATAATAAGTATGTTTGTTAATGATCCAATAGAGGGAATATTTGATGTTGCAGAAGAGAGAGGAGATGGGATCCGGGGCCCAAGTGAACAAGTTGCTTTTGAGGGGAACACAGACATTCTTCCATAGCAGAGGAAGGAAGGCCAGGTGGGTGGTCCTGGGGGCTTGTGGATGTTCTCGCTAAATGCTTCTGTTTACTCAGTGAACTGGAAGCTTCCTCAGTTAAGAGTGAGGATGTTATATAATGAGTGATCGATAAATATGAATGAAGCTCTGGTCTTTATTCTGCTAGAACCAGCCCTGGGGATGAGGATGGAGGGGCTTCACAGGATCAGGGATGGCAGACGCAGAGCCCTGAGCACAGTGCCTGGCATGGGAGGTGCACGCAGTGGTAGCTGCTGCTGCTTCCCTGCTTGGCTGCCTCCAGGACATCTATCCCTGGACGTCCCTCTGGCACCTCAACCCAGCGTTTTCCCCAACAACCTTTTCTTCCTGTCCTGTTAGATACCAGCAAATTATACCACCTTCTCCCCCTACCCACCAACCATGTCCCCCACCAAAAATGCAGAATCTTTCTGGACTATTCCTTCTCTTACCGCATTCACTTGCTCTGTTGATTGGTCTCCTCAACCTCTCACTCCCCCACTGCCATCCATCCACCCCTGACAACCCTGTCCTGATTCTGACTTTATCTTCATTCAGACTTGACTCATACTTCTCAGTTTCTTAAAGACATGAAGTGGTTTCGTCCTTCCACTCCCCATGACATCCAGGATCCATCCAGACATTAGAAACCCTCCTGCCTGTCTCTGCTGCTTCTTCATCCTACCCAAGACACCTGCCCCTGTGCCTTTGCACATGCATTCTACTCGAAATACTTTTCCCCCACTTCTATGCCCAGCAGCCCTTTGTGGATGGAGAGGTAGCCCAGCGGGTTACTTTTCCTAATGGCATTTGCACATCCCTCAACAAGAGGGAACGGCCAGAATAAAATCCCCGGCTCTGTCCAGCCCTATACTTCTGGCCTTTCATAGAGTATCTCTTGTCATCCTCACTAGGAATAGTGGCTTCCTGGTGTACGTGCCAACAATGGATGGGACAGGCCTGTACCTTTACTCATGTCATCCCCAAAAGGCCCCCCTGAGATAGCAAGCAACCTCATCTCTATTTCATAGATGAGGAAATTGAGACACAGAGAGCTTAAGTAACTTGCCCAGGGTCACATAAGTTGGGGAGCCAGGGTTAGAACCCAAGCTGCCTGGTGCCAGAGGCTGCTCGAAGCCCCTCCTCCCAGAGTGCACTGTGATTGCCTACCTGCCCGGGGACTGGGCACCTCATTCCTCAGAGACAGAGGCTCAGGTGCCATTGTGGCAGTCCTGCCTTCACCGTGGGCCACTGCTAGGCCCTCTTCCCGGTCTGCTGCTAGAGCATCGAGGCTGGAAGAGCTGTGTGGGTCCCACAAATCTCTGACTTCTTCCCACACATACACAGGTTCACCCTCCTGGGGACATGGGGCGCAGAAAGTCAAAACGGAAGCCGCCTCCCAAGAAGAAGATGACAGGCACCCTAGAGACCCAGTTCACCTGCCCCTTCTGCAACCACGAGAAGTCTTGTGACGTGAAAATGTGAGTAGGGGACGGAGCAAGGGAGCCTGCCTCACAGGCCTCCCCTCTCCTCCCTCGGTCAGGAGGTGGCTCTTCCCCCAGGCTCCAGCCCATTTTCCATTCAGGGGCAGACTGGTCCTTTGCCTCCCAGTTGGAGTCATCAAGCACAGGTCTGTTTGCTCACCAGTCCTCTACTTCCTGCCTTTTCAGGGACCGTGCCCGCAACACTGGAGTCATCTCTTGTACCGTGTGCCTAGAGGAGTTCCAGACGCCCATCACATGTATCCTTGGATAACCAGACTTTCTCCAGCAGGTGGAGGCGGGGTGGTCAGGACTGCCCTGCCCAGGGCATACACTGCTCAAGGGCACCTGGCCACAAGGGAGGGGGCTGGAGTACAGCTCTTGCTCTGCTGCCCCTGCTGGGTGCCCTGTTATAGGGCTGCATCTGCCCATAGGTGCCTTCTTTTGATTTGCATGGGGTGACAGGGTACAGGGCAGGGGTCAGGCTGACACTGGTGTGAACAGCAGAGGTGTGTGCGGGAAAGGGGTTCCATGGCCACCAGATGCCCTTGACCTCAGTGACTCAGATCTCTCAGAACCAGTGGACGTATACAGCGATTGGATAGACGCCTGTGAGGCGGCCAACCAATAGCAGCACAGAGGACCCACCCCTCGTACCCACCCACTGGGTACTAAACCAGAGACATTCCAGGGGTCCCGGGTGTGGGTCCAGGGCCGTCCCTGCCCTCTGGGTGTGGGTATGAGTGTGTGTGGCTGGAGGCGTGTGTGAGGGTGACCATGAGTGTGTGTGTGTGCTGGTGGAAACGGTGGAGTTGAGTGGTTGCTGGGGCTGAGGGGCCAGAACCGGCCTCACAGGCTCAGAAGCTGTTGGCTTGCTCCCTTCTCCCAGTCCCTGACCCTCCCTGGCTTCAGGGCTTTGGCTCCTCCTTCCTGACATCCCTGGGTGCGGGGCAAATCCAGCAGAGGCTCCTCGGCCACCTCACCAGCACCTTGCCCATTTTAACTGGACTTTCCACCCTCCTTCCTTGCCTTCCAATGCCCAAGGCCTGGGATTTGAAGCCACAGTCCCACCAGGCCCCTTGGCTCCTATCTGGCGGGGCCCGACTACCTGCGTTAACCAGGAGACCTTGTTTCACTTTTAGTTGCTTTTGTAGAAGAAGAAGGGGCTGGGCTGGAAAAGCTGTCAGTCGTGAGTGCTTAAATAAAGTAGCTGGTGCCAGACCCCCAGCTGTCCGTGTTTCCCTGAGTTCTGGGCCTGCCTCAGCACCAGGGGCTCAGTGGGGAAGCCTTTGATTTCAGAGACAGCCCAGCGGCCTATTGGAGGTGGGAGTGGGTCATTCCTTCAAACTGTCCAATGTTTAATTCACCCAGCAGGCATTCAGGGTGAAGCGGGGTCAGTGCTAGGCATTTGGGACACTGAAGAACCAGACATCTGGCCAGGCAGTTACAATGACAAATGAGGCCAACAGGGCCCAGGGGAGGCGGTCAGGGAAGGCTTCCCGGAGGGGAGACATGACTAAGCTAACACTTGGTGTAACCCCATGCCAGGCGCTGCTCTCGGGGCTGACCTATGTTACCTCTTGCATCCCAACAGCAGCCCTGTGAGTGGGGTGCTGTGGTTAGCCCAGGCTTGCAGATGAGGAAACTGAGGCCAGAGAGGGGAGGTCTCTAGCCCAAGGTCCGACAGCCAGAAAGCAGCACAGCTGGGACTTGAACCCAGGAAGCCTGGCTCCAGAACCTTCTTTCTTCCTTATGAGTAAGACCAGTTGGGAGGGTGGGGCCTAGATTATGGGAGCAGCTCCTGGGCCATCCAGGAGGTGAGAGCACAGACTGAGGGCTGTGGGAGGAGGGAAACTGGAGAAGCGTCCATGAGAGAGGTTGCAACCTGTTTAGGAGGGTGGTGAGGAGTCTCAGGAAAACCCTGGTGGTGTAATGGTTAAGAGCTACAGCTGCTAACAAAAAGGTCGGCAGTTGGAATGCACCAGGCACTCCTTGAAAACTGTGGGGCAGCTCTACTCTGTACTATAGGGTTGCTATACAACGGGTTTGGTTTTGGTTTAGGAGGAGTCTCGGAAGGTGGGAGGCAGGGACTGGTCTGTGTGGCTGAGCACAGGGACAGCACAGTGCATTCACATGATCTCATGGGTGATGGGCTTTGACACCTGGTACCTGGGGGCGACTCTAGCTCCCCCACCTGGCCTCCTGAGCCTGAGCAGCAGGTGACCTATGCGTCGGTGTTCTCGGTGGTGCAATAGGAAGGATGCTAGGACTTCGTCCTGGGACTGTGCTGAGGATGAAAGTGCAGCTGGGAAGCACTGAGCACAGGCCTGGCACAGCCCGGGCAAGGGATGCACACAGGGCAGTGGGAGGTGTGAATGCCGAGCTGGCCCAGAAGCCCTGGCTGGTCTAGCGTGTGTCCCTCAGAGCCCACCCTGCTCTAACATGCCCCTCCCTGGTGTTCCTGCCTCCTCCAAGGCCCCCGGTAAGGTCCGCCAGCCCTGGCAGGGGTCAGAGGACGTGGGCAAAGCAGTGCGCAGGCACCGGGGTAGAGGTGCACTCAGAGGTCCAGTGAAAAGGGGGCTCGTTCCTGTGGCATCCAGGGCCCGCCCTCACTGCTGCCTGCCCACCCCAGTCTCACAGGCTAAGTGCTAATATGGTGCTGTTTTCCGAGGAACCAGGGCCCTGGGCCAGGCATGGGTCCTCGGCACAGCTTCCCCGCGCCAGCCCAGAGGGAGCACGACTCAGTGGTAGCCAGGCCCAGAGCGCCCGGAATCTGGTTTACAAGGCCCCAGGGGCAGTGTGCGTCTGTACACGTGGGCTCTGGTGTCTGTCTCGGCAAGTCTCCGTGTTCCAGCCTTGGCCCTTGCCCAGGGTTGAGGAGAGGGGGAGGAGAAGACTGCGCTGTGGCCTCCTCCCTGCATCGCTGCATCCTTGGAGCCCTGTCAGCTTCCAGGCAGGATGGCTGGGGCCTCCCCTCTGTAGGGAGAACAGTTCCCGTTCTCAGAGTCCCCTCAGAAGCGTGGGCAGGTTAGGACCCTGCCAATAGACAGGGTCCTGGGCTGCTGGCCAGGCTCAGGGCCCAGCCCGTAGAAGAGGGCTAAAGTGGGCCAGGCACACACATGCAGCCGTTCCCCGCTGCTCTATGCCAGTTGGTACAGGGCCATTGCCCTGAGCCCCCTACGTGCCCATCCCCCACCCTGGCCATTCCCCCGGCCCCAGCCATCTCTCAGTGATGCAGGGTAAGGGGTGGGAACCCCAGCTGTTGTCCATTCTCATTGGTTGGGGCCTGGACCTCACCAGTGGTTAAAGGTGTGCAATATCACCTCCTGTCTGCAGGCTTCCCCGCGGCCTCACAATGAACCCACTGTCCCATTTTCCCAGTGGGAAAACAGGCTCAGGGAGGGGAAGGGACTTTGTCACCTAGCTGGTGGCAGAGCCACAATTCACCTCCCAATCTAGCCTTTCCCAGGGCTTGGGGTCTTTCTCACTGTCTCAGCCCCCCACTGAGGTGGCCCTGTGATGCTGGTGGACACAGGCCCCAGGAAGAGTTGTGGGTGCTGAGCATGGGCAGGGGGCGTGTGTAGACATTGTGTAGGTGTGTGAGAGGTGTGTGTGTGTGTGTGTGTGTGTGTGTTTACATGTCGTGGCTGGGAGTGTGTACTGCATGTGTGAGTATGGGTAAACATGGGAGTGTGTGAGCTGTATACACAAAGTAATGCATGTGTGCAGATTTTGTGTGAGTAAGACAGCGTGTGTGTCCTCTTTAGCTGAGTGGCCATGAAGCTCAAGGGGAGGAGGGGATATATAGGAGGGTCGGGGGGTACGTGTGTATGTTTCAGGGTGTGTGTACGAGAAATGGAAGTATATCTGAATGGGCATGCCTGCGTGTGTGTTAGAGCCATACAGGCTCCCGGAGGCCTCGGGTGATTTTACAGCCATTTATTGTGCTCCAGTGAAATAGAAAAAGTGCTCGCGTTACAAACGCCGCTGTCACGTTCACATACGCCAGTCGCTGCAAACCAAACCGCGTGTGTCCGCTGAGTCTCTGGGCATGCAGTTTGCTCCCCTGTGGGAATGGGGTGGGGGCAGGCCAAGCCTGGGCTCTGGGGGCTTTGCTTGGGGGGCTTCTTGTCCTGGGGGCACCCACCTATGAGGGAGTCGGGGGACAGCCGGAATAGCCTTGCTCAGTGCATCCTTTGGGATGCTGTTGGGAACACCTGGCTCTATTTTGGACCCTGCAGTGCCCCCTTTCTTCCCACAGACCCCCCAGTCTGCTCTCCCCAAACTCTAACCCTGTAGGCAGGTGCCAGGGGGCTGGAGGACGCCATGCAGGGGACGAGGGTCGGCTGGGCCTGGCTGGGTCCGGCCGAGAGCAGCAGGCAGCCTCCAGCCCCTAGGCCGAGTTATAGTAGTTGTGCGGGTGCTGGTTGTGGGCGGGCTCTCCGAACTCCAGGTAGTCAGACGTCAGGCAGTACTTGGGGTCATAGACCTGGCGTGGCAGCCCGTACACTGTCATGCCCCGCTGCGAGGCCCCCTTGTTGCTGCCCATCTGCAGGCTGACGTTGAGCGTGTCGCAGTGCTCCATGCCCAGTGCCGGCTCAAAGATCTGCCGCTTGGTCCCGGGCGCGGTCATGCCAGCCTGTGGAGGGGCAGTCAGGTCAGATGGTAGAGACAGTGAGGATCACGGGCCCCACCAGCCCCTTCCGCTCCCCCCACACACCTGGCTGGCTCCCTTGTTGGTGCCCATCTGTAGGCTGATGGTGGCCTGGTCCAGGGGTTGGTCCGTGCCCAGCTTGGGGTCATAGAGGTGGCGCCGAGTGCCGTAGGCTGTCATGCCCTGCTGGCTGGCAAACTTGTTGGTGCCCATCTGGGAAGCAAGGAGAGTCACCCCAAGTGTTATACAGCCTCACGATAGGCCACGCAACATAACTGAGCTCACTGGGTACCTACACAGCACTCTCATTGAGGCACTGTGTCTCCCTCGTGTACAGAGAGCACACTGAGGCCCAGAGAGGACATGTCACTTCCCAAGGGCACATGACCAATAAGTGGCTCAGAGCACCAGGGTTCAAGTCCAAACCCACCACTCATCCACTGGAGATCTTGGCCAGTGAGCTACTTTCTCCTGGCCTTGGTTTCCTCGTCTGTATAAAGGACATGATGATAACAGTACCTGCACCCTAGGGTTGTTGGAGGATTAACTAGGTTAGGGTACAGAAAGTGCTTAGCACAGTGCCTGGCATATAGTTTAGTTAATACCAAATATGGTGTCTCCAAAAGGGTGCCCCCCTGGTGTCCTTGACCTGCCCCTCAGGTCAGCAGTGAGACTCAGGAGCAGGCGGTACCTGCAGCCCAATGATGTTCCGCCCTTCTCTTAGCTTCTCCGGTTCAAATTTCCGTTCCTGCTTGTCTGCATATTTCACCCCCACATCCACCTTGTTTCCTTTCGTCTTGGCCTGGGGAGGTTGAAGGCAAAGACTGCTGAGGGCGCCTCTGGGCAGCATTGTCCCTGTGGAGACTTGTTTGCAGCCCCTGCTCCACCCCTCCCACCTGTGCTGGGCTTGGCCACGAGGGGCCTATTTGCATCCCAGGCTGGGCAGTGCACAGCTCACCTTCTTGGCGTCCCCTTCCAACCCCTCCTTGGTGCCCATCCTTCACCCACACTTACCATGCTTGCCAGGGCCAGGAGGGTGGACTGTACTTGGGTATGGTTAGTGTTCTCAAACAGGTCATTGGCCTCAAAGATGTCGTGGGGCTTCACCCCATACTTGGTGATGGCCTTGATGAAGTTGCCGATGTTCTCCAGCTGGTGGGGATCAGGCAGCGGTCAATGGTGGGAGGTTGTGGGAGTGGGTGGAGTTCTCAGGGGCTTGCGGGCAAGGGTTGAGAGAGGTTGAGTCTGGGCTCACCTGGTGCCAATTTTGGGTTGACTCATTTACCTTCTTCACAGAGCCTGGCTGGAGCTTATTGATGAACCTACAAAGAATAGGGGAGTAGAGTGACAAAGGTGACCCTTTCCTGCCCCCACCCATGTCCAGCCCATTGTGGGAGGAGGTCAGGATGACAGTCGGTGGCAATAGCCATCTTGCTGTTCCCCGCTACAGTTATCCCAGCTGTCCACCAACAGCACCAGTTGCCGTCAAGTTGATTCTGACTCATGGCGACCCCGTGTGTGTCAGAGTAGAACTGTGCTCCATAGGGTTTTTAGTGGCTGATTTTTTCAGAAGGGCGTAATGGTTAAGAGCTGGGCTGCTAACCAAAAGGTCGGCAGTTCAAATCCACCAGCCGCTCCTTGAAAACCCTATAGGGCAGTTCTACTCTGTCCTATAGGGTCGCTATGAGTCAGAACTGTCTCGACGACACCTAACAACAAGATGCCAGGCCTTTCTTACCAGGCACTACTGGGTGGACTTGAACCTCTAGCCTTTCAATTAGCAGCTGAGCATATTAACCATTTGCACCACCAATGGACTCCCTGTCAGCTGAAACCCTGCCAGACCACCCTACACACGCTGTCAGCTCTGAGATGGGAAACCAGCCACAGGAAGCTAGACTCAGGTCCCCAATCAGAAAGTGTCCTTATATATAAGGTATGTTCCTGCACTTTCTGGTGGCCACGCCTCAGTCTGCATTGCCAACCTCTATACAGCAGAGAGCCCACAGCTCAGGCCTTGGGCTTCTTCTCTGACTACACTCACCCGCTTGATCTCGTCCAGTGTCTTGGCTCTAAATGCCATCGATACACACAACTCCCTTACCTCAACCCAGGCCCCTCACTCTCAAATCTAGCTCCCTACATAAGCATCTCAAATCAGACATACCCCACTCCAGCCTTCTAATGCCCAACTCCCCCCAAAACTCAGTCCTCCCTCATTCTCCTCATCTCAGTAAACGGCAACACCATCTTTCCAGGTACTCGGCCAAAGCCCATGGAGTTGTCCTGACCACCTCCTTTCCCCTTGTGTCACCTCCACGTTCAGACCCTCAGCAAGACCTTTGGCTCTGCCTCTTGAATACGTCCAGAGGCCACTGCTTCTCACTGCCTCCACCCTCCACCTTAGCCTGAGCCACCAGTGTCTCTCACCTGGGCTCTGACAGTGGCCTCTCCATGAGCTCCCAGCTTCGACATTGTCCGCTACAGACCTGTCTTCATCTAACAGCCAAAATGACCTTTTTAATACAATCCAAACTACTCCCAGTTCAAAATCTTCTAATGGTTTCCCCTCGCCTTCAGCATACAATCCTAACTCCTTAGCGTGAGGAAGGCCTCTAGTTAACTCTGTGTCTTCATCTCCCTCCACTTCCCCTCACTTATTTAGTGCTGGCCATGCTGGCCTCCTCACTGTTCTTTGAACTCACCAGACATGTTTCCATCTCAGGGCCTTTGCATTGGCTGTGCCTTCTGCCTGGAAACTTCTTCCCTCAGATATCCTCACAGCTCCCTCCCTCACTTCATCCAAGGCTCTACTCAAATGTTACCTCCACAGGCCTTCCCAGACCATCCTATAGAAAATAGCAGAACACCCCTCCCTCCCAACTCGTCTCCATAGCACTTACCTCTACAGGCAAACCAAACTAAACTCATCGCTGTTGATTCCGACTCATAGCAACCTCTGCAGGCAAGTATGTGCTTATTGGATTCCTTGTTTACTGTCCATCTCCCTTCACTGGAACTGAAGCCCCATGAGCATAGAGACTCTGATTGGTTCACTGTCCCCAGTGCCTAGACCAGTGCTTGGCACAGAGCAGGAGCTCCATAAACACGTTGTATGAATGAATGAATGACTCAGGCTTGAGCAGCCTCATGTCTGAGCTGGGACACAAGGGTGGCCCTCTTGTTACCCTGTGTCCTCATTCCTTGTTGCTGGTGGATATGGAATAAGAGTCCACCTCTGGTGCCTGGGACTTGGTAAGACTATGCCTTCAGAAAGTTTCCCAAAGAGGCACTGGCCCTCATGGTCACCCCAGCTCAGGTCACACTCAGAGACGCAGGTGGGGCCTGGGCTGGGGTCAGAGCTCCTCTTAGCATTAGCTGGGATGGAATCCGGGATGGGGAGATGTGAGGCTTGCATCCCCCTTGGTGATTAGGTTCCGAGGTGAGTAGAGAATCAGGACCCACTTAAATTACTGTGGCACATCCATCACATCTCTAAGCCAGGGATGAACAGCTGTTGTTGCTTGTTGCCTTTTAGCAGTGACCTCTCTTGTGACTCTGGAGGCCACAGATAGGACTGCCCTGTATAGCACTATGGTTAAGATTAGATTCTGGAGTTGTTTTGGTTGGAATAGTGTGGGACTTCGGGCAATGTGCTTTACTTAACTGAGCCTCAGTTTTCTTTGTCTGTGAAATGGACACAATGATTACTTGCCACCTCAGAAGACTGTTTTGAGGTATCAGATATAAAGCCCCCAACACAGCTCCAGGCTCATGGTTGCTTAGGGGATTGAGGGAGAAGAGATGTGTGCCTGGGTTGGGGATACCCAAGGCAGGGTCTGGGCCATGAGCATCCCACTCACTCGCAAAGAATGATGCCATCTTTGAGGCCGTCCATAAAGTTGTTACCAATGCGACGTCCTGTCACCCCCTCGATCCAAGCACGCAGCTCCTGCTCCCGCTGGTGGTCGTACTTCTGGGCCAGCTGGAGTTGGGGGCACAGAGAGGGTGGTGAGGACACAGTGCAGAGTGGGCTTGGCTCCCTGGGCCCAATCCAAAGCTCCCTAGGCCTGTTCTCCTTCCTCATCCCTTCCCAACTAAGGCAATTCTGTGCCCATTGGGGTGGGCTGAGGGCCAGGAGTGAGGTGGCATCTGCCCAGGGGGCCATTCCGGGCATTCTGAGGTTTGGCACCAGAGAATGCAGACAAGGGGGAGGTGCTGGGTCTCCTGGTTCTCCGTCCAAACTTGGGGCTTAGCTTCCCCTGTCCCTACTCCTCTCTACTCCCTACCCTTCCACCCCCCTGTTAGAAGAGGGGTGCCTCAAGCAAGGAGGCAGGAGACCTAAGAATGTGCCCCTAAATCCAGTCTTTGTCTTACATCTCTGTGTCTCTCGGTGTCACGCCGGGTCCACATCTCTCTGGGGCTCTCTCTCAGGTTGAGGGTGGGGGCTGGTCTTTGTCTTAGTGTTACCTCTGACCCCTGGTGTGTCTGTATTTCTCTGTCTCTCCTCATCCACTGACTCCTATGTCTCTCCCCCAGCTCTCTGTTTTCTTGGCACGTCTTGGTGGCCCCATCTCTCTGGTTCTATACTCTGACTTTAGGGAGGGGATTGGGCTTCCTTCCATCTCTTTCTCGGTCTCTGACTGCAGTTCCCTCCCTCTGGTGGGGGCTCGTGGGGCTCCTCTTTCTGCCTCTCCATCTCTGTCTCAGTCTTTATCTCGCTCCTGTCGCATCTTCCCTCCCCGTCCGTTTCTCTCCTGCCTCTGTTTCCCAGTATTTCTCTCTGCTCTTCTCCCCACTTTGCCCCACCCCCCTTCTCAAGAACTCTCCATCCCAGCCTAGATAAATTCCTAGTCCTTGGGGGTCGGGCTGCCCCCTTTTCCTGGGTAAGACGGTGAGGGATGTGGGAGGCAGCAGCCCCCTCACCTGGCCCTGCTGCCCCCCTTCCCCACCAGCTCGGCTTTATAAAGCAAACCAGCCCTTATATAGCGCGCCTGGCAGGCCGGGCTCCCTGAGGCCACCTTATATGGCGTGGCAGCTCTGCGCGGCGCCGGGGCCAGCACTGGGGGTGGGGGGTGGGGGTGCCGCTGGGATCTGTCTCCAAGCAAGCACCCGCCCCCCTCCTCCAGTCCCAAGGATCCCCCGGCCCTGTTTCCAATCCCAGCTCTTGTCTTCCTTGTTGTGGGACCCTAGGAAAAGCCACCCTGAGCATCAGTGTTCTGGCTGTCCAATGCGGCTGGGACTCCTCCCCTGGCAGCACTCATGGGAGGATTCCAGTGGGGTGCTGACTTCAAGTTCCCTCCCCTGGAGAGGCTGACCCCGTCCTGACCCCAAGTCCAGGGTCAGGGCTCTGTACCTGCCTCATGTGGGACCCTGGCTACATGCCTCTCCTCTCGGAACCTCAGTTTACCCATCCATAGGAGATGCCTGCCATGTCCGGGATGCCCACTCCCTGCCTTCCCCAGCTACCTCCCTCTCCCGCCATGAGCTCCCACACTTTCTGGGCCTCACTCCCCAGGAACCTGAGTTCTCAAGCCCTCCCTCCAATTTCTTTGTCAGGCTGGGAGTATGGGGAAAAAAAAACAAGTGGGTACCACGTCCTCTCCAGGAACATAAAGGGTTAACAAGACTCTGATCAGGTGGGGATCTCCTTTGATCTGTGTCTGCCTTCGTGCCGTCTATTCAGCCCCCCAACAGTGGCTGAGGGCTCTGGATGCTCAGGGGAGGGAGGAAGGCAGCAGCCACCCCGGGTCTCTCCCCCTTTCCCTCTCAGGTTCCAAGTCACGTGGAATAGACAGGAGGGGGTTCAGGGATGCCCTCCAGCCCTACCTTGTTCTTGACTTCGGCTGACAGCCCGTAGGCAGGGCCTCGGTTGAAGTGAGCAGAGGACATGCTGGCCGGTGGGCTCTGATGGGCGGAGGGGACACTGATGGCAAGGACTGCGGCGGCAGCTGAAGCTCCGTCTGCACGCTCTTCCCTCCTCACACGTTTTTGAAGCTCCGGAGGCGGCCCGGGCGTCTTCCAAAGCTGTCTCATTGGCCACAGGGGCCTGCCAAGGGGCGGAGCGCCCCCCCACCCCCACCCCAGCCACCACCCCACCCCCCCGTGATGTCAGGCCCTTGGTATTGGGAGCTGATTGTGTCATTGTTTCCACCTAGGGGGCAGCTTGGGTTATTCTTGGGGGGGCTTGGCCAGAGACCTCCAATGCTCCAATATGCCTCCCCCCCCCACTGTCCACTGGGCCCCTGACTGGGTCTCTGAATCTCTTTGTCTGTGTCTCTGAAGCCATCTCTCCATGATCTGAGGTCATCTCTCTGGCCTGTCTCTCTCCTCCCTTAAGGCAGGACTGTCGCCTGTGGTAGTTTAGTGGGCATCACCCTGGGTTTAACTCTAGGCACCAACAGTCCGTAACCTCAGGCAAGTCCCCTTCCCTTCTCTGTACCTCTATCTCCACATCCGTAAAATGGGCTAATGATAGTGCCTGCCTCATAAGGGTGTTGTGTTGACCAGAAGAAATACTCCCTCTACATGCCCAGCATCTGAGGGCCTGGACTCAGGCAATAACATTGTTTCTGCTGAGGATCTGGCACCCCAGTTCTGTCCCCTCCAGATCCTCATAAGATCCTAGGGGAGCAGAGATCTGGGCCCCTTCCTATGGATCGCCTGCACCACAGGGTGACTGTGCCAGTGGGTCCCAGGCGGCCATGAACACCCCCCTAAGTCCCTGTCGCTGCCAGGCCAGCCTGGAAGGGGCACCTGCAAGCAGCTCTGCCTGGACCATGGGAGTGGATAACACACCAACACTGGGCCACATATGTCAAGCTGGTGATGGTGACACTTGGATGACGGTGGCTTGCCATACACTCATGATATGTTAGGGACATGCTAGTTTGCTGGCCACATGCTGAGGGCACAGCTGTGATACACTAATATGACAATAGCGCGTATGTCAGGCCATATTCCAACTGCTACATGTCTGTCAACTCAAGCCTCATAACACCCTAAGAGGCGGATGCTGCTATTATACACACTTTGCGGATGGGGAAACAGAAGCACAGAAGCGTGGAATCACTTTCCCAATGCCACATTGCTTGCTAGTGGGAGAGCAGGATTTGAATCCAGGCCACATCCTACTGCTATGAGGCTAAGGCAGGGTTTCTCAACCTCAGCACTGTTGACATTGAGGGCTGGTTAATTCTCTGTTGTGGAGTCCTTCTTAGGACTTCAGCAGCATCCCTAGCCTCTACCCACTAGATGGAAGTAGTACTCCCCAAGTCGTGACAAACAAATGTCTCCAGACATTGCCAAGTGTCCCCTGAATGGGGGTAGATCACCTCTGTTTAAGAATCACTGAGCTAAGATACTGGAGTTCCTAGGTGGGCAAACGGTTAAGTGCTTGACTACTAACAAAAATGTTGGTGGTTTGAATCCACTCAGAGGTGCCTTGGAAGAAAGACCTGGCAATCTACTTCCAAAAGATCAGCCACTGAAAACTCTATGGAGCACAGTTCCGATTTGACTCACATGGTGTCATCCTGAGTCGGAATCAAATGGATGGCAACTGGTTTGTTTTGTGGGGTGTTTTTGGGTGGGGTGTGGGGAGGCTAAGGTTATATGCTAAGGACAAGTTGATGGCATATAATGATATGTTGAAGACACTAAAATACATTAAATGAGCTAATAATTAGTGCCCGGTGGCACAATGGTTAAGAGCTTGGCTGCTAACCAAAAGGCCAGCAGTTAAAACCCTATAGGGCAGTTCTACTCTGTCCTATCGCATCGCCATGAGTCAGAATCAACTCCATCGCAAAGGGTTTTTTACATGCAGGCGCTTTTCTAAGTGCTTTGGACCTATTAACTCAGTCCTCACAACAGCCCTGTGAGGTAGGATCTGTGATTATGCCCGCTCGACAGATGGGAAAGTGAGGCACAGAGAGGCGAAGCCGACTGCCCGGGGGGCGCACAGATCGAACGTCGCCGACCAGGATCGAACGCGCGGAGGCAACTTGCTACTGCCAACGTTCAGCGACCCTCGGAGGGCCACAGATCGCTACTGCGCATGCGAGGACTGGCGCCTCGGTCGAGTTTGCGGCTGGCGCCCCCTGGTGGCCCAGAAGAAACGGGAGCGGCGTCCGGTCTGCAGTGACGCGCGGTGCTGACTCACTCGGCCGGCTCTCCGGTCCGCCGCTGCTTGGCCATTTATAGAATCCGCGCGGGCTCTGAAGTCACAGCCCAAGCACGACGGGGGCGGGATGGGGGGAGCTCTTGGCATGCCCCTCAACGGGACAGCCCGGGGTCCCCCTAGGAGGCGGCCCTTTCCGGGTCTGTCTCATCCTCCAATTCTGGATTTGTCTCTGTATCGCTTGCTCTGTCTCTTGGTCACTGTCTGTCTCAGTGTCGCCTAGCCTTTTTCGGACTCTACCTTTGTCTCTCTCTGGGTCTGTATGAATCTGCCTGTCTCACTGTGTCTGTCTCTCCATTATCTCCCCATCTCTGTGTCTCTGTGTTTCTGTTCCTTGTCTCTGGATCACTGTTTTTCTTGATGTCTCTGTCTTGTCTCTGTCCCTCTCTCTCGTAGATAGGGGTAGAGGCAGAGAGGGGCTCTCGGGACCGCCCCCCATCCCATCCTGAGGCTCCAACCCTAGGGGACGTCCCCATCACTTACTGCCATACACTGCAGTCCCCTACTCAGCTCCTATCTGGTGATTGATTCCAGCGCTCAGCCCCTTAGTTTCTCATCTAAATGAGAAGTGTCAGACCTGGTAAGGAACAGGGCTTTCCCAAGGGTCCAGGGTAGTCAGAAAAGCCCCGCCCTGCCTCCTCACACCTGGGGATCCCTAAAACCTTCCTGACTCTCAGAACCGTTTAAAACATACACAACTTTATACCTGGATGTCTCGGGGAAAGAGTCATGGCCTCCCACCCTGCACCTGCTAATCTTGGTGGCCCTGCTCTGCTAGTCCCCTCCTCACCTAACTTTCCCTCCAGAAAGCAGGCAGAGGCTGGTGTTCACAATGGCTTCCGCTTCAGGAAGATCCCTGTAGGCCAGGCACAGTGCCTAGCACAATCTCCTGTAGTCCTCACCACCATCTCAGGCAGGAAACTATTAGGCCATCTTACAGATAAGGGAGCTCAAGGTTTAGAGAAGGAGCCCTGGTGATGCAGTGGTTCAAGCGCTCAGCAGCCAACTGAAAGGTCGTTGGTTCGAACCCACCAGCCACTCTGAGGGAGAAAGATATGGCAGCCTACTTCAGTAAAGATTACAGCCTTGGAAACCCTATGGGGCAGTTCTACTCTGTCCTATAAGGCCACTATGAGTAGGAATTGACTGGACAGCAGTCAGTTTGGTTTTGGTTTTATAATGCTATTAACTAAACTCCTGACTTCATTCAGATTTCCCAGTGTTTCCACTGATGTCCTCTTTCTGGTCCAGGTCAAGTCTCCTCAGTCTCCTCTGGTCTGTGACAGTTCCTCAGTCTGTCCTAGTCTTTCACGACCTTGACACTTTTGAGGAATACCAGTCAGTTATTTTGTACAATGTCTCTCAGTTTGGTCTGTCTGATGCTTAGATTGAGTTTTTGCAATTACTGGGAAGGACACCTCTGAGGGGAAGTACCCTTCTCATCACATCACGCCAGGGTGTTCATGATGTCATTACGTGTTATCACTCGTGATGTTAGCCTTGGTCCCTTGGTTAAGGTGGTGTCTGCCAGGATTCTCCACCATAAAGTTGCTATTTTCCACAAAGTTGTTTTGAGGACTGTTTGTTAAAGAGTGTTGTGTTCTGTGCTAATAGAAACACATTAAATATGTAAATACCTGTGTTTTAATTTACTGTTTCTGGAAGAATAAATAAGAACCGTGGTCGCCTCCAGAGCGGGGCCATCCCTGCCCCTGCTGGCCCCAACCCGCGCCCAGCCAGGCAGAGCGAACTGCGCGTAGCTAGGCGCCCCAGCAGAGGGCAGTATCGTGCCCCTCAGTTGCCCACGTGGCTGTCAACGTTTTGGAGAGGTGGGGCACGAGCCCTCCGCAGCCGGCAGCTGATTGGCTAGAATGCCTCTCAGCTCGGCCAATCACAGAAGTCCAAACAAGGCGGATGTGCCGCGCCTGAGCAGAGTCTTTGCGGCATCCCAGGGGTGGCTACCTGTCTACACGTGTCCGTTCACCTGTGTCTCGGGGTCCACGGGACTGCAAAAATGACTTTTTGAGGGTGAACATTCGCCTGGCCTGGGGCCACTGCTACTGCCAAGAGCCTGCTTTATGTGCTAATTCACCTATGTTGTTGGGCTTCTCTAGGTGGGGGAGCCCTGGAGGCCCTCCCCAGCCTGACTTCATCTCTAGTACATTCCCCCGCAATTCACTCCTCTCCAGCCACACAAGACCTTTGCCATTGCGGTTGCCTGTGCCCAAAGTGTTCCCAAAATAGCCAGATGGAGCACTCTACTCCTTCAGGCCTTTACTCAAAGATGACCCCAGAGAGGCCTTCTCTGACCACCCTGTTGCAAACTGCACACCTCTCTTGCACCTCCTCTCTTTCCCAGCTTCATTTTTCCCTATATCACTTTTTCAGTATATTTTTAAAATATGTATATCATGCATACTTATTCAATCTGTATGCGAAGCAAATAATCCAAGAAGCTGGACTATATGAAGAAGAATGTGGCATCAGGATTGGAGGAAGACTCATTAACAACTTGCGACATGCAGATGACACAACCTTGCTTGCTGAAGATCAAAGACTATACAGCCTTCAGTACGGATTGCACGTCAATATAAAGCAAACAAAAATCCTCACAACTGGACCAATAAGCAACATCCTGATAAATGGAGAAAAGATTGAACTTGTCAAAGACTTCATCTTATTTGGATCCACAATCAATGCCCATGGAAGCAGCTGTCAAGAAAGCAAAGGACATAGTGCATTGGGCAAATCTGATGCAAAAAAACCTCTTTAAAGTGTTCAGAAGCAAAGATGTCACTTTGAGGACTAATGTGTGCCTGACCCAAGCCATGGTATTTTCAATTGCCTCATATGCATGCGAAAGCTGGACAATGAGTAAGGAAGACCAAAGAAGAATTGACGCCTTTGAATTATGGTGTTGGCACAATACTGAATACACCATGGACTACCAGAAGAATGAACAAATCTGTCTTGGAAGAAGTACAGCCAGAATGCTCCTTGGAAGCGAGGAAAGCGAGACTCAATGGCACCTAACAATAACAACATATCATGCATATGTTGTACATATTATAGTCTACAAATTATAGCTCAATTATTACTATTTTTCTTATCTTTTTATTAAGCTATTAAAAAAAAGTTGCTGTCAAGTCAATTTTGACCAACAGTGACTCTATAGGACAGAGTAGAACTGCCCCACGGAGTTTCCAAGGCTGTAAATCTTTACAGAAGTAGACTGCCACATCTTTCTCCCTCGGAGTAGCCAGTGAGTTCAAACTGCTGACCTTTTGGTTAGCAGCTAAGCATTTAAACACTGTGCCACCAGGGCTCCTATCAAGCTGTTACTGAAAGTAAAATACACAAATCTTAATGGAGAACTCAATGAATTTTTATATATGTACACAACCATGTAGTCACCATGCACCATGCAGCTCAAGCTATAAAATATTTCTATAGAATGTGAGTCTTTTGTCTGTCTCCATCACTAGAATGTCAGTTCCCCATGTCAGAAATCTTTTTTTTTTCAATGCTTAGAACAGCGTCTGACACAAAGTGTCCATCAACAATAAATACTTGCTGAATGAATCTGAACCTTCTCGTGATTGGGTGGGCACAGCCACAGGCCCCTATGCATGCCCTCTCCACTTTGGCCCTGACTGTTAGTCTCCAGAAGCATTGAAGGAAGCTCTTCCACATCTGTTGAGTCCCTTCCCACACTTTGCTCTGGGGCCCAGGGACTCTCCTGCTCCATGCTCTCATGGGATCACATGGCAACCTGGCAGGCCTCAGGCCCTGGGCAGCCTGATGCAGGACCTCTACGGGATGTTAAGGGTGTCCAGAACGAGTGTAACCAAGGTTAACGCCTCCCTGAGTCTTAGAAAGGCACCACAGTGATATCAGATACATAGAAGACTGTAGCCACAGCCACACCACTCAGCAGGGCCACTGGAGAGTTTCAAGGGCAGCCTGGTGTATTCAGGAACCACTTATGGACAGGAGAATGGAGGGCCATGGTCAGGAGAGAGGTAGTAAGAGAGAAACAGGAGAGACCCCCCCCACATGCTCCCCAGTCCCAAGCTCCCCAGTACCTGAAACTGACAAAGGGCTGCAAGCAGACAGAAGTTGGTGAAGTAATGCAGCTAGCCCTGGGTCTGAGGAAAGATGGGGCAAGGTAGTGACAGGGCAACCCTCAGCCGTGGAGAAGGCAGTCACGTGGGGCTCTTTCAAAGCCCCAGCCAGAAAGAGGCAGAAGCAGACAGAATGCCAGCAGGGAGGAGGGACAGCTGCCAGGTTAAAGGTTGGGGTGAGCATCAGGAGCATCCATTCATTAATTCTCATAAGTTATATTTTTTGAGCACCTACCATGTTCCAGGCCCTATCCTAGATGCCGGGGACACAGCACCCAAGACAGACAAAAGCTCTCTGTCCTCATGAAGCTTATGGTAAACATTTCCAAGAGTGCTTTGAGAATAAAATAGCAATAATGGCACCTAAAAGCCACATTAACTGAAGTGATTGAGGAAGGCCATAGTAAGGGAAGGAGGCCTAATTCAGTGCTATTTGTAATAATAACAGTAACAACAACTCCTCTTCATTGAGTGCTGCCTTAGTTATCTAGTGCTGCTATAACAGAAATACCCCAAGTGGATGGATTTAACAAAAACAAATTTATTCTCTCACAGTTTAGTAGGCTAGAAGTCCAAATTCAGGGAATCAGCTCCAGGGGAAGGCTTTCTCTCTCTATCAGCTCTGGAGGAGGGTCCTTGTCATCCATCTTCCCCCTGGTCTAGGAGCTTCTCAGCGCAGGGACCCCAAGTCCAAAGGACACACTCTGCACTACTTTCCTGGTGGTATGAGGTCCCCCTGTCTCTTTGCTCTCTTCTCTCTTTTATATCTCACAAGAGACTACCTTAAAACACAGCCTAATCTTGTAGATTGAGTCCTTCCTCACTAACATAACTGCCTCTAATCCTGCCTCATTAACATCATAGAGGTAGGATTTACAACACATAGGAAAATCATATCACATGACAAAATGGTGGACAATCACACAATACTGGAAATCATGGCCTAGCCAAGTTGACACATATTTTTGGGGGACATAGTTCAATCCATGACAAGTGCCTCTTTAAGCAGGCACTATGCTAACCTCTTTATCTGCATTATTTCATTTCCTCCTCACAATAACCTTATGAGATGCTTTCATTATTCCCATTTTACAGAGCCAAAGACTGAGGCTCAGTGAGAGAAAGTCACTTCCCCAAGGACACACAGGTCATGAGGGGCAGGGCTGGGATGCGGCCCAGATCTGCTGGACTCTCAAACTAGCACTCCATAATTTAGCGCACAGTACACGTGGCAGGGTGGTGGGGAGATAGCTTGTGGTGTCTCAGGGGTCTTTACAGGAAGCAGTAGAAGCCAGAGAAAGTACACGGGAAGACAGGAACATCTGATCTCCCAGTTGCAGGTCTGGGGGGAGGCAGGGGTCAGACGTGGGCAGGGAGTGGGATGAGTGTGACCCTCAGTCCCACCCAGCCAAATCCCACCTACCATAGAGCAGGTAGCCAGAAGTACCAGCCACAGTCTGTGGGTGAAGGGAGCAAGGGACCCACTGACCCTCACCTTGGTCCACTCTTGCCAGGGCAGCTGGTGGCCTAGCATGGAGGGGTCAAGGCCTCACCTGTGTGCTTGGCTGGGTTAGAGGGAAACAGTGTGTTGGCCCATAAGGCTCCTTAGCAAAATCAACCTCACTCTGGGAAACTTCCTAGAGGGCTTTCTTTCTCACCTGGACACCCTCAGCAGTGCTGCTGGCTCTCCACCTGCACAGGAGCAGGGAACAGGAGTGGGGTGAAGTGGGGTCTGCCCACAGGGGCACAGTTGACGCTTACAGAGCAGGAATCAACGCAGATGGCCTGTACCTAGAGGGAGTTATACAGGCCAGAGCACAGATGATCAGGGGCAAGTTTGGCCAAGCCCCTCCTTTATTCATGGCCCCACCCACTCCTGCCCTACCCCTGAGCTACTGGAGTCCCACTCAGAGGCATTTGCATGGGTCCAAGGCTCCGTTGGCAGGAGGAACACACGCAGACTGAGCATCCTGGAGCTCATTTGAGCAAGGCGAAGTCAGGAATCAGAACCATGGGGGCCACAGGGACAGGCAGGGCTGTGGGCACATACACATCCCAGTCACCTCCTCTTCCTGACTGCCCAGCTCCTACAGCCAGAGAGGCAGATGCCAGCGGCACCATCCCCAATGCCACCATGCACCAAGGCAAGGTGACGATCTGGGGATCTGCCTGGTACACGCAGGGGAGTAGAGGCACACATTCAGGGACTCAGACACTGTGTCTCTGTAGTGCAAGGGATCACTTTTATGTGGCCTTTCTCACCATAGTCTTGTAACTCAATAGTTACAAGTCCCACCCGATACTTGGGACTAGGCGAATAAGGTAATTGTGGCCCACAAATGGGATTGGTCAGTTTTGCCATCCCACTAGGCTTAAAAGAGAGCCAATTCCAGGCAAAGAGAGGATCTCACCACTACCAAGGAAGAACAACCAGGAGTGGAGCATATCCTTTGGATCCAGGATCCCTGTGCTGAGAAGCTCCCGGAACCTGAAAAGAGAGAGAGAGCTGTAACACTGAAGACGGTGAGGAACGGTGACAGAAACAGCAGCAGGAGAGACCGGCAGGAGACAGTGCGGTGGGCTTCCTGGCACACGGAGTGAGAAAACTAAGTGCCTGTGGGCAGGAGGCTTGCTAGCAGAGTAGGGTGCCTCCGGGAACTTGGTGGAATTAGGTTTGCTGACACACGGAGCTAGAGCTGAGTGCCCTGCAGGCTGAGGCTTACTGGCAGAGTGGGGTGCCTCAGGACACTTACCGGCAAAGCTAAAAAAGCTTTGTAACACTTGCCTGAGCAGGGCAGAGGCAGAGAGAAGCAGTGGGAAGAGGCTGTCCCAATGGAAGAACTGTATCCTTGAGCATTCCTGAATCTGAATTGTAATGTGTTACTCTCCTAATAAACCCGATAACTGTGAGTGTTGTCTGTGAGTTCTGTGTGGCCATTGCAATGACTTATCGAACCCAGCAGAGAAGTAGAGTGCTGTGGGAGGAAAGGTTTGTGTCAAAATTGGTAAAGATGGCAGAGAAAGGAGGCATGTCTGACCTCCGCCTCATAGGAAGCAGCCTGGGGCCACTAATCTTGATTCTCCTCTCCCTTTCTGAAATTAGAGGAGATCAGATTCTGCCCCCACACCATTTTTACAGTCTCTCACACACCGGGTCACACATTTGGGGTACAGCCAGCCTTGGGTAGGTACTGGGGATCAGACACATAGTCACAGACACAGAGATACACACGGAGTGCTACAAACAAAAACAGTCACAGCCCCACGCTGTGGTCAGATATACAGTCATACACAGGAGTCTCAGAGACACATTATTGTCACAAACATACACCAGGCCACACACAGATGGCTGGACAGAGTTACAGAATCACTGAGATACACTGACAATCAGGATAATCACAGATACACACTGTGTCATATATGCCAATAGCTGGGAACAATCACACACATACAAGTCAAGGACACACAGAGTGTCACAAACACAGAAACACACACCAGTGGTTGGACACACAACCACACATGGAGTCCCACAACATCAGAGAGTGTCCCAGACTTTGGCATCATCAGACCAGTTACACCATTGCTGGAACACAATCAAAATCACATATATCAAAGACACGGTGTGCCACACGGAGACTCACACAGTCACAGACACTCTTAGTTAGACATATAATCACACACAGAGAGATAGATTTGGGGTATCACACACAGTCACGTGCACTCCGCATGCATACAGTGCGTACAGTGTCACAAATACAGTCATCGACACACTGGTGTTCAGACAGGCAATAACACACATATTAAGGCACAGGAAGAATCACAGAAACTTTGACACACATACTGCCATCCCCTCACACTTGTGGGGCAATCCCCCCTCCCCACACACACACAGAGTCACACACACCCAGAAGGTGGTACAATAACAGGCACACATGCAGCTACTGACACATGAACATGCAAGAAGCCACACACACTCTGACACGATGTCACACACGCACCAATCAATGCCCAGACTGGCCTGGCTCACACTGACACACACAGGGACCACCCCTGACCCACACTCACATAGCTGCACACACACCTACACACCTTTGCTCGAGTTTGGAGACACAGCAAAATGCACAAAACCCACACGCACACTACCACTCCAACACCACGGTGACACTCCTCCTCCCACAGTCCCAGGACACAATCATGAATGCACACAGCCTCACAGGACCCTCAGCCCTCAGTGAGGGTGGCCCAAGGATCAAACCAGATTCCTTCTTCCCAGTGGAGGGAAGGGACGGGGGAGCAAAGGAAGGCTGAGGGTGAATCCTCATGATAACAGCGTTGCTGTTGTGTGCCACTTAGTTGATTCCGACACATAGCCACCCTATAGGACAGAGAAGAACTAGCCCATAGGGTTTCCAAAGAGCAGCTGATGGATTTGAACCCCCAACCTTTTGGTTAGCAGCCTGAGCTCTTAACCACTATGCCACCAGGGCTCCATGATAACAATAGCAAACACTTTATACGCCTGTTCTGCATAGATTAATTCAATAAAACCTCAAAAACCCTATCAGGTTGAATATAATTGCCCCCATTTCACAGGTGAGACAATCAAGGTACACATAGGTTAAGCGAAGTACAGATGGGTTAAGCACTAGCCCAGAGTCAGAGCGATTAGCAGAGCCTGTCTCCTCCACTACAGTCAGCGCTGTGATACTGTAGTTTTGTTTACTGCTGTATCCTCAGAGCCTAGAACTGTGCCTGGCACACAGTGAGCGCTCAATAGATATTTGCTGAGCGAATGAAGGAATTCACTTTCCTTCCAGCTTTGATAATTCAACTCCGCGTCTCAGGTGGGAAAACAGGGGCCTTGGGCTAGGATCACAGGCCCCGAAGTCCAGCCTCCCAGCCTGGAACCGGCCCAATCTCTCCTTTCCCAGCCATACATCACGATTGCCAAGTAGGGGGTGCGGCTTCCCTAGTTAAGGGCGGGGTCTGGCTCATTATGAGGCGGGACCAAGGCCATTCAGCCTTCTTATTGGTGAGCCTACTGTTGTAGGCGGGACATCTCCAAACTGGTCTTGACGATTTGCTGCCGCCTCGGGGCAGCGGGGGAGGGGGCGACCCGGAAGCTCTTCTGGCCAATATGGCGGCCCCCAGCTGCAAGACAGAGCCGGTCCGGAGGCTGCGGCCGGCCTCTTGAGGAGGTAGGTCGCGCGTGGAAGGGAGAGCGCGAGCTCCTGGGCTCCGGAGTGGTCCAGGAGCGCGGGAGGGCGGCCCCACAGGGACCCAGCTGCAGGGCCAGAGCGCCATGACCTTTTGGGGTGCGGGACGGGGACGTGGAGGAAAGCGCTCCCGTAGCTTCATATTCCTCATCTCCCATTTTGCAGATGAGACAACTGAGACTCAAAGAGGTTAAGGCCCTCGTCCGAGATCACGCTGCAAGTCAGTAGCAGGCGGGGATTCGAACCCGGGTCTGCCGGTTTTTCCCGAGGGTCGCAGAATCTTGGCAGCCGGCCGCAGAGCTGCTGTACGTACCCAGCCACGGGGTTCAGATTTATAGAAGTTTTGTAGAAATTTAGACCTTATTCTCTTTCGGTTGATAGTTGTTGGGCAACTGCCATTACCAGGCACTGCCCCAAGTGCTGGGGAGACAGAAATGAACAAGACAGACAAACATTATCGCTTTCCTGGGGGAACTGGACATTGAACAAGTAGAAATAAACGAAACACTTGATTTAAGATGCTGATCATTGCTGAAAATGCATTAATCTTGGTGATGGGGGCTTTTAGATTTTTTCTGAATAGAGATCTGAATGACCAGAGACACAGCCATGGGGAGGTCTGGGGAGAGTTCTTTCCAAACAGGGAAAATCAAGTGCAAAGGCCCTGAGGCAAATAAAACTTGGCTTGTTTAAGAAACAGTGTAGCTGGAGGGGTAGGCCCTGTAGGGTTTTATCTTAACTGTGGTATACAGTGGATCCCTGGTGGCTTAGGGGTTAAGAGCCTGGCTGCTAACCAAAAGGTCAGCAGTACGAATCCACTAGCCGCTCCTTGGAAACCCTATGGGGCAGTTCTGCTCTGTCCTATAGGGTTGCTGTGAGTCGCAATCTACTGGACAGCAACAGGTTTTGGTTTTGGGTTTCCCTGATTTTAGGCAGAGAGCACTGAAATTAGTTCACATTTTAAAAAGCTTCTTGTAATCACATTGGCAAGAACTGACTGAAAGCAGATAAAGGTAGAGGTGGAAGACGCTGGGTAGGTGTCCAGGGAGAGGTGATGGATTGGGGTGGTGGCCTGTGAATGGAGAGAAATGGATGCCTTTGGAATCGATTTGGAAATAGTCACCAGGACTAATTGATAGATTGAATGGGGGAGTGAGGGACATAGCGAACTCAGAGCTGATTCCTAGGTTTGTGGCCTGAGTAACTAGGAATGGTGGTGCCATTGGCTGGGATGGGGAGGAACAAGTTTAAGCAGCGATGCCAGTTTAGTGCAAGTTAAGTTTGAGATGGCTGGGTGCACATCAAAGTGGCAGTTAGGTATTGAGGCTGGAGCTCTGGGCTGGTGTGGGAGATAAACATTTGAGAGCTATCAGTGCATAGATCAACACTTACTAGACTTGAAAACACACAAGAGATGCCTGGGGCTCTTGTTAAAATGCAGATTCTGATTTAGCAGGTGGTCTGGATTAGGGCCAAGATTTTGCATTTCTAATAAGCTCCCAAGTTATGCTGAAGCTACTAATCCCAGAAACACACTTTGAATAGCAAGGGTTTAGAGCAGTGGTTCTTAACCTTAACTGCATATTAGAGTCATTAGTATGCTTTAAAAATCTGATGCCTGGATCAAAAAAAAAAAAATTATCTATGTGAGATCAAATTGACAACAGCAACTCAAAAGGTTTGATGGGAAGCCTAGGGGGCAGTAAGTTGAAGATAATGGTGATGGAAGAATTTGGAAAAGGATAGTGAGGATAGCAGCACAACTGGAAGAATGTAATCCGTTTCACTGAACTGTACATGTAGAAAATGGTGAAACATTGGCTATGTATATTTTCACCAAAAAAAAAAAAAAA
>NW_004443993.1:802094-810209 GCF_000243295.1 Trichechus manatus latirostris
GATGGCCGCTTGCAAGCTTTTAAGACCCCAGACGCCACTCACCAAAGTAGGATGCAGAACATTTTCTTAATAAGCTTTGTTATACCAGTTGACCTAGATGTCCCCTGAAAGCATGGTCCCCAGACCCCTAGCCCGGCTACTCTATCCCTCAAAGTGTTTGATTGTATTCAGGAAACTTCTTAGCTTTGGTTTAGTCTCGTTGTGCTGACTTCCGCTGTAGTGTGTGCTGTCCTTCCCTTCACCAAAGATAATTCTTTTCTACTATCTGGCTAGTAAATAACCTTCACCCTCCCTCCCCACCCTCGTAACCATCAAAGAATGTTTTCTTCTGTGTATAAACCTTTTCTTGAGTTCTTATAATAGTGGTCTTATACAATATTTGCCCTTCTGTGGCTGACTAAATTCACTCAGCATAATGACCTCCAGATCCTCCATGTTATGTTTCACGGCTTCATCATTGTTCTTTATCGTTGCGTAGTATTCCGTTGTGTGGATATACCATAATTTGTTTATCCATTCGTCCGTTGATGGGCACCTAGGTTGTTTGGCATAGGAATTTTTTAAAGCTCCCTAAAAGATTCCAATATGAACAAAGTTTGAGAACCACCAGAGCTGTATACAGGAAATACAGAGAAGAGAGGAACAAGTTAAATGACACTGCAGGGAAGCAAACAGACAAATCCACAGTGTGGAATTCTTTGCAGTCTCCTTACACAAAGTGTGGTCCCCAGACCAGCAGTATCAGCCTCATCCAGGAGTGTCTTAGATGTGCAGAGTCTGTGGCCCCAGCCCAGATGTGCTGAATCAGAATTTGCACTTTAATAAGATCCCAGGTGAGTCATCTGCATATTCAAGCACTTAAGAACATTGCAAACTTTAGAGAAGGAAATGTATCTTGCTGATTGTCTGAGAAACAGAGGCCTAGCGCTAGGAAGAAAACCAAGAGAATGTCTGATTGCTGAGAAAAAGGCAGGAAGCTGGGTCACCTGCGCCAGGTGCTTCTGAGAAATTGACCAAGATGGAATCTTGAGAAGTAACCATAGTCTTTATAAGATGTAGAACACAGAGGCCTTTACAAGAGAGATTTCAGTGAGTGGTTGGAGGAGCAGCCAGGTTGGAGAGAGTGAGAAAGGAATTGTAGTGCGTAGACACCTCTTGGGAGAAATTTTGCTATAAAGGGAGCAGATGTGGAGCAGAGGTTGGAGGGAGACCTGGGGTCAAGATGGGAGATGCTAGAACAGGTTTAAATGCTGATAAGAATGATTCAAACACTTCTCAACTCATTCTATGAGGCCAGTATTATCCTGATACCAAAACTAAACAAAGACATCACAAGAAAAGAAAACTACAGACCAATATCTTTTATGAATATAGATGCAAAAAATTCTCAACAATATACTAACAAACCAAATCCCAGCAACATATCCCAGAAATGCAAGGTTAGTTTAACATCCAAAAATCAAAGGACAAAAAAATACATGATCATCTCAATAGACAGAAAGCATTTGGCAAAATCCAACACCTATTTGTGATAAAAACATTCAACAAACTAGGAATAGAAAGGAACTTCCTTAACCTAAAAAAAGACATCTATGAAAATCCCACAGCTGGCATCATACTTACTGGTATAAGACTGGATGCTTTACCCCTAAAATCAGGAACAAGACAAGGATGTCTGCTCTCACCTTTTTTATTCGACGTTGTACTGGAGGTTTTAGCCAGGGCAGTTAGGAAAGAAAAAGAAATGAAAGGCATCCAGATTGGAAAGGAAGAAGTAAAACTCTGTTTGCAGATGACATGATCATGTATATAGAAAATCCTAAGGAATACACTAAAAAACTATTAGAACTAATAAATGAGCTTAGCAAAATTGCAGGATTATAAGATCAACATATAAAAATGTATCTCTATACACGGCCAATAAACAATGCATAAATGAAATTAAGAAAACATTCCATTTACAATACTTCCATAAAAAACAAAATACGAATACATTTAACAAAAGAAGTGTAAGACTTGTACACTGAAGACTACAAAACATTGAAAGAGATTAAAGATCTCAATAAATGGAGAGACATCACATCCTATGTTCATGGATCAGAAGATTTAATATTGTTAAGATGGCAGTACTCCCCAAATTGATCTACAGAGTCAACACAATCCTTATCAGAATCCCAGCTGGCTTTCTTGTAGAAATTAACAAGCTAATCCTAAAATTCCTGTGGAAATGCAAGGAACCCAGACTAGCCAATATAATCTTAAAGAAGAACAAAGTTGGAGGACTCACTCTTCCCCATTTTCAAAACTTAATAAAGCTGCAGCATACAAGACAATGTGGTACTGGCTTAAGGCTAAACATACAGACCAGTGGAATAGAATTGAGAATCCAGAAATAAATTCATATGTTTATGATCAATGTTCAGTAAGGGTGCTAAGATAATAAATGGGGAAAAATGAGTCTTTTCAACAAATGGTGCTGGGATAAATGGATATCAACATGGAAAATAGTAAAGGGAACTTCTTCCTGACACCATACCCAAAAAATTAACTCAAAATGGATCACAGACCTAAATGTAAGAACTGAAACTATAAAACTCCTAAAAGAAAGTGGGAGTAAACCCTATGGGTTAGGCAGTGGTTTCTTAGATACAAAACCAAAAGCATAGCCACAAAAGGAAAACACAGATAACCTGGACTTCATCAAAATTTAAAATTTTTGTGCTGCAAGTAATACCATCAAAAAGTGAAAAGACAACACACAGAATGGGAGAAACTTTGCAAATCATTAGGGTCTAGTGTCCAGACTACGGAACCCTTACAACTCAATAATAAAAAAGAACCTACATTTTTGAAAATTGACAAAGGCTCTGAAAAGATGTTTCTCCACTGAAGATAAAACAAATGGTCAATAAGCACAGGAAAAATGCTCAACATCACTGGGAAAATGCAAATCCAAACCAGAATGAGGTACCACCTCACACCCACTAGGATAGCTCTAATAAAAAAGACAGACAATAACAAGTATTGGAGAGGATGGGGAAAAATTGGAAGCCTGATGCTGGTGGGCATGTAAGATGGTACAGCCACTGTGGAAAACACTTTGGTGGTTCCTCAAAATGTTAAACAATTGCCATATGTCCCAGCAATTTTGTTCACCCAAAAACCTATACAGGGATGTTCATAGCTTCATTAGTCATAATAGTCAAAATGTAGAAACAACCAGAATGTCCATCAATTGAATGGATACATAAAATGTGGTTAAAGTCACACCACGGAATAGTTTTTTGGCAATAACAAGAAATGAAGTTCTATGCGTGCTACAGCATAGATGAACCTTGAAAATATTACATTAAGTATAAGAAGCCAGACAAAAAAGCACACGTGTTATATGACTCCATTTATATGAAATGCCCAGAAGGGCAAATCTATAGAAAGGAGATTAGTGGTTGCTTAGAGTTGAGGGTAGGAGAAAACAGAGTGGCTGCTAATGGGTATAGAGTTTCTTTCTAGGGTAACAAAACTGTTCTAAAATTAGATTGTGATGGTTGCACAAGTCTGTGAATACATGAAAAACACTGAATTGTACGCTTTAAAAAGGTGAACTGTATAGTATATGAATAAAGCTTTTTTAAAAAAACAAAAAATAGAATGATCCAGTAGGGAGGGGGACCATTGCTGAAGCAAATTCCTCAAGATAGTGAAGGGTTTGGCCCAGTAGAAGCAGGGACCCTTGATTGTAGCAGTCATCTAAGCCCCTTCTTGTGGATGAGGAAACCAAGGCCACTGAAAGTTACATTGGGCCTTGTCCAGACTCTTGGGGTAAGTTAGCCATGCAGTCTGGAATGTAGCCTCTGCCCATATGGGGGTCTTGTCTCTGTTAGTGGGTGAGGGTGCCAGGCTGATGGCGTCTCTTCTCTTGGCCAGGTGGTCATCTGACAAGCAATCATGAGCTGGGTCCAAGCCATCCTGCTGGCCCGGGGTCTCTCTCGAGGCTGGGGAGGCATCTGCGGGCCCACCCTGACAGGAGCCCCCTTCTCTCAGGTAACAGCCAGCCAGGTGGTCACCTCCCCTGGTCGGGGTCGGGGGAGGAAGTCCTGGGATTTGCTCCCAACCCCTTCAAAATCCACCCTGTGAAGCCAGCTCTGGGGGCTCTGAGCTGGCCCATCTGCTCTGAGGTGGAAGGTACCTAACTTATCTTAAGAGGTGCTGGTGCCCCCGTGGTGAGGAGGTTGAATTTGAAAATAAGGATGAGCTAAATGGATTTGGGTGGTGATACATCCAGCTTAAAGATGGGGGCAGAAAGTTGAACTTCTTCCCTTATCCAAAGTGACCAGAATGTGCAAGCAAATCAACGGCCGTAGATAACAATGGTGATGATAATAGCTTCCATATTGAGCATTTACTCTGTGCCAGGCCCTGTGCTAAGCATTTTATTTGCATTTTCTCATTTGTCGTGTTCCCCCTACTTTGGGCATTCCAGAACTTCTTTCCAATTTTTGTCCTACGTGCCAGCTACCTGTAGTATTAAATCAAAAAACCAAATCCACTGCCATTGAGTCGATTCCAACTCATAGCAACCCTATAGGACAGAGTAGAACTGTCCTATAGGGTTTCCAAGGCTGTAATCTTAATAGAAGCAGACCACCACATCTTTGTGCTATGGAGTGGCTGGTGGGTTCAAACTCCCGACCTTTTGGTTAGCAGCCACTAGGGCTTCTTTCTGTAGTATTAGTTGCCTAAAATTTCACTTTAAATCAACGCCTCTTTTTTTTTTTTAATACCACCTTATCTAAACAGTACATCTAGATGAGCTGTTGGAGGCAGCAGAGTAGAGGGATTGAGAGCACAGACTCCAGTCTGCATCCTACTTTATTGCTCTGGGCCTCGGTTTCCTCATCTGTAAAATGGGCACAGTTAGAAGACTCCCTCATATGGCAGTTGTAAAAATGAAATGTGTCTTACGCTTTTAAAGTACTCAGCAGTACCTGGAAGGTAAGAGTATTCAGTAAATGTTAGCTTTTATTAGCTCTGTGTTTTTAAAGATGCCTTATATGTAGCCATTCTAATTTAAACATTCAGTTTAAATTAAAATAAGAAGTTTGTTAACATACCATCTAAAACAGGGGTTGGCTAACTTTTTCTTTAAGTGTCAAATAGTAAATATCTTTGGCTTTGCAGGCCATACTACCGCTGTCACAACTATTCATCTCTGCAACTGTAACACTAAAGCAGCCACAGACAATACGTCAATGAATGAGCATAGCTGTGTTCCAATAAAACTTTATTTAGAAAAGCAGGCAAAAAAAAAAAAGGTTGAGAAGTTAGAAGGTTGATATGTTGTGGGGTTGTTAACCAATGTCATAAAACAACATGTGTACTACTTTTTTATGAGAAACTATTTGTTCTGTAAGCCTTCACCTGAAGTACAATAAAATATTAAAAAAAAAAAAGAAAAGAAAAGCAGGCAACTGGCTGGGTTTGGCCTATGGGCCATGGTTTGCCAACTTCTGTTCAGCATGCGCTGCCCACTCTGGGCAACAAGATCTCCTTGACCCAAGGGAGGCGCCATCAAAACAGATGGGGAAACTGAGGCCCGAGCAATGCAGGATGTGGGCCATCGCCTGGCATAGAACAGTCAAGCCAAGACTCCTGCTGATTCCAAAACCTGTGTTTTCCTTATTTATTTATTTTTTTTAATTTACCTTTGGAATAGGTACTACACTTAATTACAGTGAGGAATAGAGTTCAAATTTCAAAAAGTTCTGAGGCTGTGCCATGACAAGAGTCTGTCCCTCTCCTGTCCAGCCACCACTTAGTTCTCTCTGGAGGCAAAAGATGTTATGACTTACTGTATTTCCTTCCAGAGATATTTTATACCTATACAAAAAAATATATAAAGAGAGAGGGAAAGAGCACGCGTACCCTGGTGGTGCAACGGTTAAGCGTTAAGCTGCTAACTGAAAGGTTAGCACTTCAAACCAAGCAGCAGCTCCATGGGAGAAAAGACTAGGCAATCTGCTCCTGTAAAGACTGTTATTTTTGTGTGCCATCAAGTTGATTCTGATTCATAGTGACCCTATAGGACAGAGTAGAACTGCCTAGGTAATTTTTACGGGAGCAGATCACCAGGTCTTTTCTCCTGCACGGCCACTGGTGGGTTCAAACTGCTGACCTTCTGGTTAGCAGCTGAGCGCCAACCATTGGGCAACCAGGGCTCCTCTGTAAAGATTACAGCCGAGGAAACCCTATTGGGCAGTTCTGCTCTATCATGTTATGTGCCATCAAGTAGATTCTGACTCACAGCGACCCTATAGGACAGAGTAGAACTTCCCCATAGGGTTTCTTAGGCTGAAATCTTTATGGGAACAGATTGCCAAGTCTTTTCTCCTATGGAGTGGCTGGTAGGTTCGAACCACCGACCTTTTGGTTAGCAGCTGAGCGCTATGAGTCGGAATTAACTGGACAGCACACAACAACATGTATATTTCTTTTTTATACAAGTGAGAACCTACTCTACACATTGTTACACACTTTGCTTTTTTTTCATTTAATAATATTCCTTGGAGCTTATTCCAGATCACACAGCGAGAGCCTCTTCAGTGGGTTTTACAGCTGCCGGTGTTCTTGTCCAGGTACATGGCGATTTGTTTCAACACTCCCTTGCTGATGGACATGTGGGCTGTTTCCACTGCTGCAGTGGATAACTTTGTACAAAAGCCACTTGGCACTTGTGTGCTTCTAGGTGTGTTTGTAATGGTGGTGAACATTGCCAAATGCTTCCATGGAGGTTTTCCCAGGGCTCACCAGCAGTGGATGAGTGTCCGTTTCCTCACAGCCGTGCCAGCATTGCATTTTATCACACTTTGCAGTGGTGCCTAATCCTGGGTTTGTAACCACAGTTCCCCAGGGCTGCCCTCAGGGATGACTGCTGGCACCTCTCCTAGGAAAGAGCTAGCCGGGTAGCCCCCAAGGGGTACCGGGAGGTGCCAGATTCCAGCAGCGTTCCTCTGTCCCCAGGTCGCCTCCCAGGTCCTGCGGGGCCTCCACTGCAGTGCAGCCACCCACAGCTCCCACTCTGACTCTTCGCTGGTCCCAGACCCCCCTGAGCTTTCAAGGAGGCCCATCAAGGCCCTGGTACCCCACGAGGAGCTGTTTGGGCAGGCGCCTAGTGGGGAGCGGGACAAGGCGAGCTTTGTGCAGGCCGTGCAGAACTTCAGGCAGCACAGCGTGCGCAAGCGGGGCCACGTGGACTTCATCTACCTGGCCTTGCGCAAGATGCGGCAGTATGGCGTCGAGCGGGACCTGGCCGTCTACAACATGCTGCTCGACATCTTCCCCAAGGAGGTCTTCCGGCCACGCAGCATCATCCAGCACATCTTCGTGCACTACCCTCGGCAGCAGGAGTGTGGTGTCGCTGTCCTGGAGCAGATGGAGAACCACGGTGAGGCTGGCTTACATCTAGGGGGCGGGGCTCATGTGACAGGCAGCCGGCCCCTCCCTCCAGCCATGGCTCTGACTCCTCTCCTTACCCCCCTCTCTCTGCCCCCATCCCTGACTTCATTTTTCCCTGCCTCTGATCCTTGGTCTCATCCTCTGTTCGTCTGCCTCCGCTCTTCCTCCATCTCCCTCGCTCTGTTCTTTGTCCCTCCGCTGCTTCCCTCCTGGGGCTCTGCCTGCGTCTGCCTGAACAGGGGTGATGCCCAACAAGGAGACGGAGTTCCTGCTGATTCAGATATTTGGACGGAAAAGCTACCCCATGCTTAAGTTCCTGCGCATGAAGCTGTGGTTCTCCCGCTTCAAGAACATCAACCCCTTCCCAGTGCCCCGAGACCTGCCCCAGGACCCCGTGGACCTGGCCAAGTTGGGCCTGCGGCACATGGAGCCCGACCTTAGTGCCAGGGTCACCGTCTACCAGGTATCCACTCCCCTGTCAACAGTCTTGGACACCACACCGGGCTGGGCCCCATCATCACTTGCCTACACAGACCTGACTCCCTGCCCCAACTCTCCAGTGGATTCCCATGGCCCTTACTCCTCGCCACAGCTTACACAGACCTGACTCTCTGCCCCAACCCTCCAATGAATTGTCATGGCCCTTACTCCTCGCCACAGCTT
>NW_004443993.1:810337-845477 GCF_000243295.1 Trichechus manatus latirostris
CCCCAACCTTCCAGTGGACTGTCATGGCCCTTACTCCTTGCCACAGCTTACACAGACCTGACTCCCTGCCCCAACCTTCCAGTGGACTGTCATGGTCCTTACTCATCACCACAGCTTACACAGACCTGACTCCCTGCTTCAACCCTCCAGTGGATTGTCATGGCCCTTACTCCACACCACAGCTTACAAGGCTCTGCTGGCCTCTGACCTCTGCTCCAGGCCCTCTCCCCACACTCACCATATTCTAGGCAATAGCCATCCTTTCTGTTCTTGAGCATTCTGTGCCAGTTCCCACCTCAAGCCTTTGCACTTGCTGTTCCATCTGCCAGGAACACTCTTCCCTTAGGAAGACTTCCCCCAAGGACTTCATATTCTTAGGTCTCAGCTCCACTGTCCCTTAGGACACCCTTCCTGACCAGCCTGACTGAGGCACCCACCCCTTCCCTGTACTAGGCACGTTTATTTATTTGATTCCTCGTTCACATCTATCTTGCCCACTAGGCCAGAGCTCCCCAAGTGGAAAAAACCATGACTCAGTCTCCCATGTGTCTCCCAAGGTGCCCAGCACAGGGTCTGGCACAAAGCTGATGCTCAGCAGTTGTTTGTTGAATGACTGAATGAAGTACCCCCAGTATCCTGGGGGCCCCACTCATGCCAGGCCATACTGGGCATCCAAAGAACGTCCCTCACAGAAAGCCCCAGATAAGTTTCCCTCAGAGGCACTGGTTCTAAGTGGGAACCCAGAGGAGGCAGGAGTCAAGGAAGACTTCCTGGAGGAGGTGAGACTAAGGTGAGCTTTGGCAGGATGGGAGGGGCAAGGAGAGCATTCCAGGCAGAGAGCAGCATGTGCAAGGGCTGGGAATCCCTGGGGATGCTGAAAGTGCTTCCTGTGGCCAAGGCATGGGCACCAGGGTGCTGGAGGTGGGGAAGAAGAGGCATGGGGGGACTCCAGGTTAAAGAGCATGGTTTGAAACCTGTTGGTTGGTGGGGAGAGCCACGGGGATGTTTTAAGAAGAGGAGTGATGGAGTCGGAGTCATGGTTCTGGAAAGATTCGCAATTTCAAAAGCTCCCTCTGGCTGCTGTGTGGATGGTATTGGATGGTGGTGGGGCGAGAGGACGGAGGGCGGCAGGATAGGAGGTGACTGCAGTATCCAGGTGAGAGAGGACCCAGACTTGGCCTTGAGTGTAGCAGCAGAATGGAGAAGACGGGTAGTTTTTATTTCATGTCTTTGTTTTGGTAAGTAATGTATCTACACGGTAAACAAGCCAGACAGTGCACAAGAGCAGACAGCCCCCAGTCTCCTCCCCTGGGGGTGACCGCCCTTACGAGCACCGTGTCTCCTTCCAGCCAGAGTCTATCCATTTGCAAGCAGATATATCTTTTTATTTATGTATATCCTTTTCATTTAAATATTCTTCCACATCCTCAGCTCATTATGAAAAATACATATAGAAAAGTTGAAACCCTGGTAAAATGACTACCCTTCTACCCCAGCACCTAGATTTTGAGTGGAAACAACGCCAGTGTCATCCAGAGATACTGGCCATGTGCACTATGGCGTCTCCATGTTTTAGGGCACCGAGCGGCCAGGGAAATGACAAAGCAGTTGAAAGGATGAAGAGCAGTGTCTAGCGAGCTACCTTAAGTGTGAGAAGGGAGGAGATACAGAAGTGCGTGTACGTATTTGCTTACTTCATAATAAGAAACAGTGGACATAACGAATTGGAAGTGAGTACAAAGAATTATCTCCAGGAGGTGTTGGAGGATGGGGTAGAGGGGACAGAGATGGAAATGAGATGTCTCTTTTAATATGGGTCGACTTTTAAACTAGGTAAATGTTTAATGTATTCAGAAACATAAAACCAAAAAATGAAGAAAACAGACATTAAAAACGGATAAATGTGATTAAGTTTCTAATTGATAACATAAGCATAGAGAGAAAAAAAAAGATTCTGAATTACTGTTGAACCCGCTCATCCAACTGCCCGTCCTCGATGTTTGTATCCCAAGAACAGGAAACAACTCAGAGTAATCCCAAATTTAATTCCATCACTTTATGGTTAGTAGAAAGATTGAAGCTATTTGATGTGTATTGAAGGATAAATCAAGTGCATGTATTACTGCTGATACCCGTTGCGTCGAGTCGATTATGACTCAGCAACCCGATAGGACAGAGTAGAACTGCCCCATAGGGTTTCCTTGGCTGTAAATCTTTATGGAAGTAGACTGCCACGTCTTTCTCCCTCGGAGTGGCTGGTGGGTTCAAACCATCAACCTTTCAGTTAGCAGCCGAGCACTTAACCACTGCACCACTAGGGCTCCTTATACTGCTGACAGGAACCAAGAGTTTTAGTATAAGAGAAAAAGAGAATATACCATCAAAAAGTTAAGACAAAAACTCCAGAAGGTTAAATTTGAAATGAAACGGCAATATAAATACACTAAGCATTCAGTAAAGAGGCCTAGCAGCAAAACATGTACTTTTAAAAATGTTTTCTAAATGCTTAGTGTTGTACACAAGTTCTGCACCTTGCTCTTTGCTGTTTCTCACTTAATTACGTGGTTTGGAGCCCGTTCTAAGTACCCATCTGGCCATCTCATTTCTTTTTAACCTGAAAGGATGAACAATGTACGTCAGCATTTGTCCACCGTTGGATGTTTTGGTCAAAATGTACGGGCATTTTTTTTTAAAAAGTAAATTTCATTTAGTTTTTTGAACAAGTAATCATGTTCAGGGTATAAAGACACAAAAGGGTATTTCTTCCCCCGCTGTTCTCCACGGAGGCAAGCGCGGGGACTTTCTTCTCGTATCTCCTTCCTGGGATCTTCTGTGCATGTGAAGTTATTTTTCTCTCTTAGTTTTACAAGCACTTAGCACTTACTATGTGCCAAGCACTGTTCTAAGCATTTTAGAACCATCTGAAATCAATGCTATTCTCATCCCCATTTTGCAGTGAAGGAAACTGAGGCACACAGGGAAACTGACTTGGCCAAAGTCACACTGCTTCTGGCAGAGCCAGGGTTTTAACACAGATGGGCCAGCTCCAGGGTTCCCTTGGTGTAAGCATCTTAAATGTTGATGGCTTTTGCTAAATTGGATGGAAATGAGGAGGTGGGTTTGAGTGATGTGTACAAGGCCCAGTAGATGGCCCGAGAGGTGCCTTGAATTCGCAGGGTTCCCCCTTCCCGGTTTCTCCCCAGCTCCACTGTAGGTGTGGGAGCTGCAGGCTCCCACCTACACTCTTCCTTGCAGATGCCTTTGTCCAAAGACTCTACAGGGGCAGCGGATCCCACCCAGCCCCACATTGTAGGTAAGGCCTGCACCTGCCCCAGCCTCTGCCAGGTTCCCAGCGGGTGGGCTCCTGGGGCCTGGAGGCAGAGCCCCTCAGCCAGGGCACAAGGGCATGCGTGTCTCCACACCAGGAATCCAGAGTCCTGATCAGCAGGCCGCCCTGGCTTGCCACAACCCAGCCCGGCCTATCTTCGTTGAGGGCCCCTTCTCTCTGTGGCTCCAAGATAAGTGTGTCTATTACCACATCCTCAGAGCTGACTTGCTGGCCCCCGAGGAGAGGGTGAGTGTGGGGGCTGGGGAGGGGGCTGTTCATGTGAGGGGCTCCGAGGTGCAGGCTGGGGCAAGGCAGCTGCTGGGAGGCTGGAGTCAGGCAGGTGGCTGTAAGCTCACTGACTTCCAACCCTACCTGTACCTTCCCTTCTGGAGTAGGAAGTGGAGGAGATTCCAGAGGAGTGGAACCTCTACTACCCCATGCAGCTGGACCTGGACTATGGGAGGAGCAGCTGGGATGACTACGAGTTTGACATCGAGGAAGGTAAGAAGTGGGAGGGGCAGAACTCCAAACACCACACAGGATGAGGTGTGGCATGGGGTGGGGGAGGTGTTGAGAGGTGGGGCCCAGGCTGAGACAGCCCACTTGCCACACAGAGACCCAGCAGAGGCACCTGTACACACACACTCCCAGGCCTCAGGAGCTCCAGGCCTGAGGCGGCGCAGCCACACTCCACGGTCAGACACCACACTCTAGCTAGAGGCCACCAGGGCTGTGAACCCTTGGTTATTCCCTCCACACATTTATGTACTCTGTGTTATTCCCTCTGTGCTGGCTACTGGGTGTGACTAGAACAGACCCAGTTTCTGCCTTCAGCAGCTCAGACTAGCAGGGGACTATGCAGGTTCCGTTCTTGGGAGCCCAGGGGAGGGACACAGAGTTGGGGCGGGTCGCAGGGCTTTCTGAAGAACCTGAAGGTATCACCCAGGTAAAGCATGGGAAGGGCAGTCTAGGCAGAAAGGATAGCTTGTTCAAAGGCTTGGAGGCACAAGAAAGCCGAAAGAAAGCTGAAAGCTCCTGCCCTCGGCCTTGAAGGGGTTGTGGGGTACGGGAGAGATGCTCCAGCCCCCACCGCACAAACTCTGAGGGCCCTTCTCTCCCAACAGTGGAGGAAGGCCCTGTCTTCGCCATGTGCATGGCGGGTGCCCACGACCAGGCCACACTGGCCAAGTGGATCCAGGGCCTGCAGGAGACCAACCCTGCCCTGGCCCGGATCCCGGTGGTCTTCCGCCTGGCAGGGTCCACTGGGGAGCTCCTGGCAGCCTCCCCAGGCCTGGAGGAGCCGCCACCACCGCCACCAGCACAGGGCCAGGAGGAAGAGGATGACAACCTGCAGCGGCGGCAGCAGCAAGGCCAGAGCTGAGCCTGGAGCATAGGCTATGGCCGAGGAGACTGGACTGGCGTGAAAGCATGAGACGACCTTGGAGCTTACAGCAAATAGAAGTTTTCTTGTCTTCCCTCCTCTCTGGCAGTGTGGCATCCCCTCCCCAAGAACTCAGATGGGGCGGCCAGCGATGAACAGGCAAAACCTATCCCTTTAATGCCTACTGGCGCCACTTTTTAAGGACTCTCCAGCGTCCAGGACTGATGGGTCGCACCCCACACCTTCCCTTCTGCTTTCACCTTTCCATGTCATCCCCAGGATGCCTTCAGGATAAAGGCGCCGAGGGAGAAACCTTTTCTCTGAGGGTCTAAGAGCTCTTCTGGCTCTGCCTTCCTAGGGCTGGCCCCACATCTTTAGGCTGTCCTATATTCCATGCAAAGCTAGAAAATTGTAAGATTTAGAGGTTAAAAGTAAGCGAATGGGTATTTTACGCATGCGCAATTCTCGCTCTCGTTCTTCTTTTGGCGCCACGGGGCAGACACAGGCCATGAGAAATTTCCCGGCGGCGCGGAACATGCGCGCCACTTCCGGTCGGGCTCCTAACAACGGGGGAGGCTGGTAACCAGGGAGGGGGGGATGGCGGAGCGGGCGCCGGAGCCCGGGGCGGAGGCTGAGGCGGGCGCAGGCGGGGAGGCAGCGGCCGAGGAGGGCGCGGCGGGCCGCAAGGCGCGCGGCCGGCCGCGGCTCACGGAGTCGGACCGGGCACGGCGGCGGCTCGAGTCCCGGAAGAAGTACGACGTGCGGCGCGTGTACCTGGGCGAGGCGCACGGGCCCTGGGTGGACCTGCGGCGCCGCAGCGGCTGGAGCGACGCCAAGCTCGCCGCCTACCTCATCTCGCTGGAGCGCGGCCAGCGTTGCGGCCGCCACGGGTGAGGGGGCCCGGCACGAAGGAGGGAGGGAGTGAGGGAGGAGACGCCCCCATCCCCCGCCGAGTCTGGTCCCGCCCCCTCCGCCTCGAGGCCCTGCCCCCGGCACCTGTGAGCCCCGCCCAGGGGCCAGGCCGCCGGCCTGGGTCTCTGACTGCCGGTCCCCGAACGCGCCTGGTTCGCGACCCCGCCTCCCATCGCTCCGACTGCCCAATCCTAGGGATGCGCCCAGCTTCTCGGCCTGCCTCCTGGGCACTTGGCCCCGCCCGCTATGTCCCTGATTGCCCAATCTTGACACAAGCCCCGCCCCCAAGCGGTTTAACTGCCCGGTCCTAGGCCGGATGGCCCTTCCCCCGAGACCTCAGCGGGCTGTAGGATCTCACAGGCTTCACCCCTTGAAACCCTCACAGAGTTGCCCCAGACTCTGACTGGACGCAGTGGGTACCCAGTCCTGCCTCCCATAGGAGTGCCCCACCTGGGGCTGCGTACGGCCCCCTTCCCACAACCCTAGGCCACGCCCACCATGGGCCCACACAGAGGGGTACCCTTCACAATCCAGACCAAATTTTTCTAAACCTCTTGGCTCCTGGGGAGCACCCCAGCCCAGGGGCACTGCCCTAGGCCCATCCCTGGGCCCCAGGTGAAGGGGAAACCCCAGCTGCCAAGTCTCAATCTTGAGAATGAGCAGTGCGGGTGGAGTTTGTCCCTTTCTGCCTCATAGGTTGACGTGAGCGTTAAATTAGTTAAAATACGCAAAGGCCTTAGAACAGTGCCTGGCACACAGTGAGCAGTCGATTATGGCGTTTATTCTCTATCAGAAGCAGTGCTGCAGGGAAAGTCTTGTTCTACCCAGTTTTCCCTTGCACACGGTTCACATGTTTCTCTTGGGGTGTTTCTGAGAGTCAAGAATCAACTAGATCCTGCCAAATAGTTCCCCCAGTGCCCACACCGGGTGGCAGGCTGGTTTGTACCCACCAGCAGGGCAGGAAATGAGCCCTTTAAAAGTTTTGTTGTTGTTGAGAATATACACAGCAAAACATACACCAATTCAATAGTTTATACATGTACAATTCAGTGACATTGATTCTATTCTTCCCGTTGTACAACCATTCTCACCTTCCTTTTCTGAGTTGTTCCTCCCCAATTAACATAAACTCTCTGCTCCCTAAGGTTCCTATCTAGTCTCTCAAGTTGCTGTTGTCACTCTGATCCCATATAGATAGTTCTTAAAGGAGCATAATTCTTAAGACAGACATTTTTACTAGTTAATCTAAACTATTATTTGGTTTTAAGAAGACTTCAGGGAATATTTTTGGTTTAAGGTTTAAACATTATCTTAGGGCAGTAGTTTCAGGGGTTTATCCAGCCTCCATGGCTCCAGAAAATCTGGATTCCGTGAGAATTTTAAATTCTGTTCTGTATTTTCCCCTTTTTAATCAAGATTCTTCTATAGAATCTTTGATCAAAGTGTTCAGTAATGGTAGCTGGGCATCATCCAGTAGCCCTTTAAAAGTTTTAAAAACCTCAAGCCAGTGCCCCATCCTTGGGGAATCTGATTCAGTTAGTCTGAGTGGGTTTGCAGACCCAGTGTTTTGTTTTTTTTTTTTCAGAGAAGCCCCTGGGGAATCTTGGATGTCCAGCTAGGCTTAAGGACCACTGGCCAGAGGGAGTCCCTAGAGGTTCCTAAGCTGAAGGTGATGTTTGCAGAAGCTTGATTTGGCTGAGCTTGAGCTGTGTGGGCCTGTAGGACTTGGGGGCTGCCAGGCAGTGTGTGGCAAAAACCTGGCCCCAGGGCAACATGGCTAGTCAGGAGACTACACTAACCTGAGTGAGGGTCTCCTGTGGGAAGTAGACATGACCAGAGATAGAATTGTGTTTAATTATTTATAGTCTGTCGTACCTGGAAGGATTTCAGTTCAAGAGCTGTAAAACAAGGACAAGAAGACAAATGAAAATCAGAATGAAAGGAGAGATGAAAACAAGGGACACAGTGGGGCCAGGGTCAATGCTACTAGATCAAGTGAGGCAGAGATCACTGGGAATGTGACAAGGGCAGTTTTGTGGCATGATGGGCCCAAACCTGACCAGAGGCGTTCAAGAGACATGAAGAAGAGAGAATGGAAAATAATCTATGAATTTGCCTTGGAGCTTCCTAGCAGCTGGTGGGAAAAGGGAAACATGGTCAGCTGTGACATTTCCAATGTTCATTCATTCGTTTAAGAAATGTTTATTGAGCACCTCCTATGTGCCAAGCACTGTTATAGATGCTGAGGATACAGCAGTGAACAAAACAAAGATGCCAGCTTCATGGAGCTGACATTTTTGTTTATGGTGGAGAGAGGCAGACAAGAAACAAATAGTACATTAGAGAGTGGTAGGGACTGTGGGAGAGGGTGGGGAGGGAAGGTGGAACTGGGAAATAGGAATCAGGAGTAGGAGTTGGAAGTTTAAATAGGGTAGTTAGGTTGGGCCACATTGAGAAGATAGCATCTGAGTAAAGACTTGAAGGAGGCAAGGAGTCAGGCAGATAGCCAAGGGAAGAATGTTCGAGACAGAAGGAACAGCAGTGCAAAGGCCCTGAGGCAGGACCTTGCCTGGTAAATACAAGGAACAGTGAGGAGACCTGGGCAGCCAGAGCAGGGTGAGGGAGGAGAGAGTGAGGGAGACGGGCAGGGAGGCAACAGGGCAGAGTGTGCAGGGCCTTGTGGGCCGTAGGGGGAGGACTGTAGTTTTTCCTCGCAGGAAGAAGGGAGCCCTGGCTGTTCTTTTGTCTTTTCTTAAGTGCAGGATTTTGAACAGAGAAGTGATGTGATCTGGCTTATATTTAAAAGCAGCAGTCTCAGGGGTATGTGTGGTGGGAGGAACGGGTAGGGTATGAGGTGAAACAAGGTTGGCCAGGAGTTGATGGTTAAAGCTGGCAGTGAATTCAAGGAGGTTTGCTCCACTCTTCTCTCTAGTTTTGTGTGTGTTTGAATTGTTCTTTTTATATTTTAAAATTTTAACCAAAAAATGAATCATACTGATTCCTGCTTTGAGACTGGGGATGAAGGCAGGAGCCAGGAGACCAAGAAGGAGGCATCGGCCCTGGTCCAGGTGAGGATAACAGGGGTGGGGCCAGGTAGGGCTGTGGCGAGAAGTTATTGAAGGTAGGGATGACAGAGTTTGCTAGTGGATGTGGATCTGAGGGACCACCCCGAGGTTTTGGCCCGAGCACCTAGAAAGTGGCAGTCGCTGTTAACTAAGGGGCAGGTTGGGGGACAAGATGACAGCTTGCATGTAGGGTGCCTGTGAGACTGTATGCGTGGTGTTGAGGAAGTGGTTGGGGATGTGGTGCTGGACTGGGGAGAGGGCCAGGCTGAAGATCTGAATTTGGGAGTCTCCAGGGTACATAGAGGTGCTGCAGCGACCGAGATCACCAAGGAGTACGTGTGGACAGAGAACACAAGGTCTGAGGTGGGGCTGGCTCTCCATCCACCCTCAGAGGAGTCAAGGGTGAGGAAGACACAGCAGCTGGGAGGAAGGTGGAGAATGAGGTGAGGGCCAAAGGGACGATCTTCCAGGTCAAATGCTGCTGGGTCAAGCAAGACGGCAGTCCTCGGTGACCGTGGCAGGGCAGTTTTGGGACATGGTGGAGAAAAACCCAGACTGGAGCAGTTCAAGAGAGGTGAAGGAGAGGAAATGGAGACAGCAAGTGTAGACTATTGTTGGGCGAAAGGGGAACAAAGAAATGTGGCTGATGGAGAAGGAAGTCAAGATGGTCTCCATCTAAGATGGGAGTAATCACAGCGTGTTTGGATGCTGATGGGAACATTCCAGTAAAGAGTGAAAAGCGTATGGCAGAGGAGAGCAGAGCCAGACCTGGAGAAGCCCCAGCATGTGGTCGTCAGGTGCACATGGCCTCCGCTGGCAGTCACTGGAGCGTCGGAACTTGGAGATGGGGACAGTTTGGGGGAGGAGACGCTGCATTAAGTTCAGAATGTGCATTTATGATGTGCCTAGCACTCGATACACATGACCTCATTTAATCCCCACAGCAGGTGACTCTGTGGGAGGCAGTGCTGTTAGCTCCACTTCACAAATGAAGAAACTGAGGCTCGGAGGGGACAAGACCTGCCTAAGGTCACACAGCCAGTCGACTGCAGAGCTGGGACTTGAACCTGGCTGTGGCAGGGCCATGAGCGGGTGGAGGTGGCTGTGGGCATTTGAACTCGGGTTTGGGTGAGGATCTGGGCAGTGTGGCCCCTTGGAGAGGAGGGTGGAAGTTGTGGGAGGGGACAGGCACCTGGGATTGGGCATGGATGAGCAGAGTCCCAGTCAGAGGAGCCCTGAGGAGGTTCCCAGGAAGCAGACTTGGGGTTTCTAGGGCTGAGACTTGTTGTCAGGTTGGGCAGTGGAGCTGATGAGAGACTCTGGACCAGCTGTCAGGGTGTTTGTGGCAGAGCACAGCTCCAGCCTGGCCTCATGGGGTGGGTGGGGGCTGCGGACCAGGCTCTGGGATAATACCGATCATCACTGATCATCATTACCATTTTTTTGAACAATTACTAAAAGCTGGGGGTTGCGCCAAGCTCTTTGCAATGCACAGAACCTCACGCCAACCCCGTGAGGAAGGTGCTGTTATGTTCCCGTGCTACAGATGGGGAAATTGAGGTACAGGAAGGTGAGGTCACTTGCCCAGGATCATGAAGCCTGCTGCTGTAGCACAGGAGGAGAAGGACAAGGAGGCAGCCAGAGTGGGGCCATTGCAGAAGCATCGTGGCAGGAACTGAGCGGGGAGGCCCTAGAGGATCAGACAGAGGTGCACCGAAGCCCCTGCCCCTGTGCTGGGCCACAGCTTGCACAAGTGGGCTCAGGAACCCACCTGGCAGATCCCAAGGCCATGCTGGTGTGGGAGGCCACAAGGGCCCCCTGGCCTGTGGGCTCGATCCTGCCCTGGGCCCTCTGAGGCCTCAGCTCGCTGGGGCACGTGGTCAGGGTGTTGAGCCACAGCCACTGTGGGGAAAGGGCTGGCTGCAGGGGCAGGACTGACTGAGAGCAGCAGGACCCTTAGCAAAGCCAGCCCTCCGGGATGTCTTCCCACCCCCTGGGGCTCTTGGATGTCCCCTGAACAGGCAGCACAGCCTCTGAGGCTGACCGAATTCATTTTCTATCGTTGCATAATAAATTACCACCAACTTAGTAGCTTCAAACCACACAAATTTATTGTCTCATGTTCTGTGGGTCAGGAGTCTGGCACATTTTAGCTGGGTCCTCCGCTCAGTGTCTCAAGGCTAGAGTCAAGGTGCTGGCCAGCTGTGTCTTCATCTGGAAGCTCAACTAAGGAAAGATCCACTTCCAAACTCCCTCAGGTTGTTGGCAGATTTCATTTTCTTCTGTTTGTAAATCTGAGGTCCTTCCCATGTGGCCCCCTCCAGATGTCTCCTCATGTTCTCAGCTTTGAACATCTGACTTCATCAAGGGCCAGTACTTTTTAAGGACTCCTCCGATTAGGTCAGGCGCATTTCAGTGATCTCTCCTTTGATTAACTCGAAGTCACCTAATCCCAGGAGCGATAGTCCATCATAGTCACAGAACCTTGCCCACACTCGGTGGGAGAGGGTTATACAGGGTGTGCATCCCAAGGGGTGGGAATCGGAGGGGCCGTCAGAATTCTGCATACCACACCACCTTTCCTTATCTCGTTTCTGACTTCTCCACTCCCTGCCATGGGACCTCAGGCAGCCACACACCCCTGAGCCTCAGTTTCCTTGCTTGTGAGATGGGTGATGATCCTAGACCCCCTCCAAGGGCTGATGTGCCCACGTGAAGGCACTGCTGGCACACTGCTGGAGTGGGGTACCCAAAAACCAAACCAAACCTATTATTGTCGAGTCAACTCCGACTCATAGCAACTCTGTAGGACAGAGTAGAACTGCCCCATAAGGTTTCTGAGGAGTGGCTGATGGATTCGAACTGCCAACTGTTTTGGTTAGCAGCCAAACGCTTAACCACTGTGCCGTCAGGGCTCCGCTGGAGTGGGGTACTTGCCAGTAAATAGAAGCTAAAATTCGACTTTGGTTCATCACATCCTGGAGCATGACAAATGGCAGGCGTAGTGGTCATCACTATTTTTCTCATCCGTCAGGAGTCTGGCCCAGCCTTTGTCCCTGCACTCACCCCTCACTGCCTCTCTCTGTTGCAGGAAGCCTTGGGAGCAAGTCCCCAAAAAGCCAAAGCGGAAGAAAAGTAAGTGGATCTGCAGCCCACGGGCCGTGGGGGCCTTGTTCCTTTACTCGCTTGTTCTTTCCGTGCCATTTGCGGAGGGCCTACGTGTGCCAGGCGCTGTGTGGAACAAGAGCCCAATCTTGTGGGGAAGACAGAAGGCAGGCTGACCAGGGCTAGGACGGGGACAGGGGCCACTGGAGGCCCAGAGGAGGCGACTGGCCCAGCCCAGTAGGGATCAGAAAGGATTCCTGGAGGGGACTGGAACGTGTGCTGTGTGTGTGGGCAGCACTGTGTCCCACAGGAGAGCTCTCATCATCCGCATTTCAAACACAAAGAAACTGAGCCCAGCAAAGTAGAGTCTTCGCCCCAGGCTGTACAGCTGCAGAGTCAGACCTCAGACCCAGGTCATGTGTCTCCCCGGCAGTCCTTGTAGCTTCTCCACTCTCCTGCTGGGTGCGTGGGGTCAGCCAGAAAAGAGAGAGGAAGAGGGAACAGCTTGTGCAAAGGCCTAAACGGCATATTGTGTGCCAGGCTCAAGGGCAGCGAGGTGCGGGCCATCAGTGGGGAGGCCCCTGGCCACAACTGCAGGAGTCTGAGCCCTATTCTGGGCAGCTGGCCTCAGCCCCACCCAGCATGGCTTCAGAACCCCGGGGCTGAACAGGGGAGGGTCCAGGGAGGGTCTTCTGGTGGCAGTGCACCCCTGTCCTCACAGTTCTTCAAGTGGAGCCGAGCTGAGACTGTGACCCCAAAATCCCAAAGAGGTGGGGTGAGATAAGGAAGCTAAGGGCTGGGCGTGAGAGGCAGCTGCTGGTGGTGTCAGAGGCCCAGACACGATCCCTAGGCCCAAGAACCTCTCTCAGGCCCGCTTCTTATCACCCAGCCTGATGGGGGTACACACCTTCCACTCGGCCACGGGACCATGAGCATCACACTAGTCACCAGAACCACTGCTTGAGTGCTCCCTGTGTACCCTGTCCTGTCTATTCTCTGTCAGTGTCTCCTCCCTTCCCCTCCCTGGCAACCCTCAGGGAATGGGGACCCTTATTCTGCCCCAACCCAGGGGCAGCATCTGAGTTCAGAGAAGCCGAGGAAGAAACAGAGAGAAGACAAAAGACAGAGGAAAGGAGAGAGAGAGAGCTAAGAGAGGAGACTGGAGAGTAAGGAGAAGGAGAATGTGGTGAGGGGGAGAACATCTGGGAAGACAGAGGGAAAGAGAATGAGACTGGGGGACACAGAATCCAAGACAGAGAAAATGGAGGAAGAAGAAGCAGAGAAGAGCAGCGCCCATGGGGTCTGGGCGTCTAGCAGCTCCACTCCTCGTACTTGCCTGGAGCCACCACTAGGAAGTGGCAGATCCAGAATTAAAACGCAGGCCATCTGGCCATATAATACCCACTCCCTCACAGCACTGACTATCCAGCAAAAGTTCATAGAGCACCTGCTGTGTACCCAGCCCTGTGTTGGCCTGGGCACACAGCAGGAACAAAGCAGATAAATGTCCCTGCCCATGGTGAGCTGATGTTTTAGTTGGGGAAACGGACAGATAACCACCAGACGGTATCTAGGTGCTACTGGGAGAAAAAGGACAGCAAGGTAAAGTGGATTAGAGTGATGGGGGAGAGGGGGCAGCAGGCTGAGTGAGGTCAGGGGCACCTCTCAGAGGAGGGCACATTGGGCAGAGACCTGAGTGAAGGGAAGCGAGCACAGCCTGTGTAAAGGCCCTGAGGCAGGACTGTACCTGACATGTTTGAGGAGCAGCGAGGAGACCAGTGTGGCTGGACCAGAGTGGGCAAGGGAGGGAGTGGGAGGCTGTCTTAGTTGTCTAGTGCTGTTATAACAGAAATGCCACAAGTGGGTGGCTTTAACAAACAGAAACAATTTTATTTTCGTACAATTTAGGAGTCAGAAGTCCAAATTCAGGGTGCCGGCTCCAGGGGAAGCACTTCTGTCTGTCATCTCTGGAGGCAGGTCCTTGTCTCTTTGAGCTTCTGCTCCTGGGCAATCTTCATGTGTCTTGGCATCTCTCTTCCCCATCTCTGCTTCTTTTGCTTGCTTGTTTAATCTCTTATGTCTCCAAAGAGATTGATTTAAAACACGCCTACACTGATACTGTCTCATTAACATAACAAAGAGAACCTGTTTCCAAATGGGATAGTAACTACAGGCATAGAGGTTAGGATTTACAACACATATTTTTGGGCGACACAGTTCAATCCATAACATTCCACCCTTTGGCCCCAAAAATTCATGTCCTTGCCACATGCAAAACATATCCACCCCATCGCATCACCCCGAAAGTCTAAAATCACCTCCAAGTCCAAAATCTCATCCTCTGAATCATCTAAATCAAATGTGGGGGAGACTTTAGGCGTAGTCCATCCTGGGGCAAAACTCCTCTTCATCTGTGAACCTGTGGAATCTAGAATACGAGTTATCTGTTTCCAAAGTACAATGGTGGAACGGGCACAAGGTAGACCTTTCCATTACAAATGGGAGAAATTGGAGGGAAAGAAGGGGCAACAGGCACCAAGCAAATCCAGAACACAGTGGAATAATTTACATTAGCTCTCAAGGCTTGGAGCCCCGGTGGCACAGTGGTTAATAGCTGGGCTGCTAACCAAAAGATCAGCAGTTTGAATCTACCAGCAGCTCCTTGGAAACCCTATGGGGCAGTTGTACTCTGTTCTGTAGAGTCGCTAGGAGTTGGAATCGACTCGACAGCAATGGGTTGGGTCTCAAGGCTTGAAAATAACCCTCTCTTCTCTGAGACCATCTGGGCAATGGCCCCACCCTCTGGATTCTGGGTAGAGGCCCCTTTGCCCTGGGCTTCACCTTCCAACCTTCCAGGCCCTCTGAGACAGCAGCTGAGGCAATGAGGGTGGGGAGGTAGAAGACAGTAGAAAATGGTCACAGTGAAGACTTGGGCTTTTGCTTCAAGGTGGAAGCCATAGAAGGTTCTAAACAGAGGAGTGACATTCTCTGACTCAGGTGTTCACAGGCACCCTCCAGCTGCTGTGGGGAGGCTAGACTGTTGGAGGGAGGGTGGGGAGCCAGGGAGTAGGCAGCTGCACTGGTCCAGGTGGGAGGCATTGGTGAGCATGATTATAGCAGTAACAAGCAGCCAACAATTGTTGTGCGCCTACTGTGTGCCAGACACTCTTCTTCATATGACAACTCATCCAGTGAGGATAGTCCCTGGACCAGTACTCATTATCTCCAGAGTGAGTCTCTCACCTCTCTGAGCCTCAGTTTCCTCATTTGTAAACTGGGGACAGGACTAGACAGGCTTAGGAAGGTGTTTCAACCCACAGGAGCCCATAAGGCCCGGGTAGTTCTGGAGACCTGCAGGACCAAGCACTGCCCCTCACCGCACACCCCCCGCCCCACGTCCGCAGGGCGACGACGAAATGTGAACTGCCTGAAGAATGTGGTGATCTGGTATGAGGACCACAAGCACCGCTGCCCGTACGAGCCACACCTTGCCGAGCTGGACCCCACCTTTGGCCTGTACACCACAGCCGTGTGGCAGTGCGAAGCCGGCCACCGCTACTTCCAAGACCTGCACTCACCCCTGAAGCCACTCAGCGACTCAGACCCCGACAGTGACAAAGGTGGGCCTCGGGGTGAGGGTATGGTGGTGGCCACTCTGCAGCCCCTCCCAGGGTCAGCCCGGCCTGGGCTTCCCACCCTCCTGCCCAGCCAAAGGCCCTGCCAGCCTCAGGCCAGCATCACAAACATAGCAGCAAGGGCGCTGGTGCTCAAGGCTGTAGCGTGGATGTGATGGGCTCAGGCTGAGTGTTTCATAGACTTTCAGTCTTTGAGTCCGCCTCTCCACCTTTACAGGGGCAGCTGAGGCATGGCGCGGGTGGGCCATTTGTGCCCAAGGCCAGTCACAGGCAGGGCTGGACTGGGAGCCTGGGAGCCCTGGCTTGGCGGCTGGCACGAGGGGTGGAGCTGCTGGGTGCCCAGACCCCACGGTTGCTGCTTTTCTCTGCTGCTTCTTCCTCCTTCATTTTCTCTGTCTTGGGTTCTGTGTCCCCCAGTCTCATTCTCTTTCCCTCTGTCTTCCCAGATGTTCTCCCCTCACCCCATTCTCCTTCTCCTTACTCTCCAGTTTCCTCTCTTAGCTCTCTCTCTCCCCTTTCCTCTGTCTTTTGTCTTCTCTCTGTTTCTTCCTCTCTCTCTATCTCCTCTCCTTCTGTCTCCTTCCTTTTCCCTCCCTCCTCCTCGTCACTCCCCCTTCCCATCTCTGACTGTCTCTCCCCTCCTCCCACACTGGTCACCCACAGGGGATGACTGTCACCTGCTAGGGGCCAGGAGTGACTCAGTTAAGAAGATGGCCCAGTTGGCCCTGCTGGGAAGGAGAGGAGACACTGTAGGGGGTGAGGGGGCCGGCCAGCCTGCCTCAGGGGCTTGGCATCAGCTGTGAGGAGTGTGGGGTCCCCTGCCAGACGTTCTGCCAGGGCTGAGGGTGGGGTCAGTCACTGGGGCTGAGCCTGTGCTGGCAGGCGTCTCAGAGCAGGTGGCATCCCAGCTGGTGGAGGAGAAGCCGTGGGCGAGAGGTGTTCCGGGTGGGCACCCTCGCCAACAGCTATCCCGTTGTGTGTCAGCCAGGCTCCCAGCATGCAGCCAGCCCCTCAGCTGTACTGTCCTGTGTCCAGTGCCAGCCCTCCTGCCTGTCACTGCCCCCTTCACTGTGCCCTACTCGAGGTCCTGCACCTGGCCACCCTGAGTCCTCCCCCACAGCCTAGGAGTCAGTGCTGTCATTAGCCCCACTTGGCATACAAGGAAACCCAAGACCCAGGAGTAACATGACTGGCCCATCTGGTGACAGGTCAGGCTGGGATAGGGTGGCACCCAGAAGAGCCCCCTTGCACCCCAACCCAACTTTGACGCTAGTGGCTGCCGGATCTGGGCTCTCAGAAATGATCGATTAGCCAGGTCTGCGGTGGGCAGTATGGGGTGGTGTTGGGGGTGGCTGTGTGTACCCATCCCTGCTCTGGTCCCTCACATCCCAGCCCTGGTTCCTCACACAGCACCATTTACCAGCTCTGGGCATGGGACCTGGAGTACTCCCAGCATGCAGTGCACAGTCATTTCTGTCGTGGTTATCATCATCTGGAGAGAGGTCCAGAGTCGGCCTAGGTAGACCCCAACACATGCCCAGCTCTGCCCCCAGCTAGGTCACCTCAGGCCGCATGACCTGCCCCCTCCTTCAGGGTGAAGCCAGGGGCTTACAGATCACAGGACAGTGAGATATTACCAAGCTCAAGGCCTCCCTGCCCAGAGGGGCACTCTGATAATAATGATAGCATAATAATAGAAAACACATATAGGCTACTTCCTGAAGCCAGTCCTAAAACCCTTTACATATATTTACTCAATAAATATCCAAAACACCTCCCTGGGGTAGGTGTAATCATTGTTCCCATCTTTTTAGGCAAGGAACCAGGCCCAGAGAGGTTAAGTAACGTGCCCATGTCACACAGCTGGAGGCGGGTACCCAGATTCGACCCCTGGTGGTCTGGCTTCAGAGTCTGTGATCCTTGGTGGCATAGGACATGTTATCTCCAGACAGCATGGCCCCACCTGTGTCACGAGTATGTAATTTAAGGGAGTTGTTCATTTTTCCTGTCCCCAGTTTTTCTCTGTGTGTGGATTTAGCATCAGATACCTGGGTAGGATGTCAGTCCCCTCGGCCTTCATCTCAGCATTGGTGGGAGAATTTGTTCTTTTTTATTTATACATGCAATGACTACCCACTGTGCCAGGCACCCTTCTGGGCACTGGGGACTCTGCACAGGGATCCCTGGCCTTGGGGAGTTTACATTTTAGAAGGGAAGCAGACAGTAAACAAGATAAACAAGTGAAATATAGAGTATACTGGAAGGTGGTAAGGACTTTGGCAGAAAATAAAGGACAGAAAGGGTACTAGTTGAGACGGAGTGTCCAGGGAAGACCTCAGTGAAAAAATACCATTTTGTGAAAGGTCTGAAGGAGACGAGAAAGGAAGCCCCCATGTGTGTTGGAGAGAAGACGGTTTCGGGCAGAGGAAATGGCAACTGCAAAGGCCCTGAGGCAGGAACCTGCCTAGTGTCTCTGAGGAACAGCAGGGAGGCCTGTGAGGCTGGAGTGGAGAGAGAGGCGAGGGCGAATGGGAGATGTGGGTAGGAGGTGACGGGCAGACTGTGCAGGGCAGTGTGGGCCGTAGTGAGGACTCTGGCTTCTACTCCACGTGAACTGGGCAAGGCACTAGTGAGGCAATGCCAGCTACCAAAACAGACAGTTACACTCTCTTGCCGTAACTCAGGAGTTTGTTCCACACACACACGAAGTTCAGCACTCTCGACCTGCAGGCTGCCTTCCATCCGGTGGCCTCAGCCTCCTTCTGTCTGTCTGTCTGATGGGGACAGAGAGGCAGAGGATCGTCCATGGGAGATCACTTCCACTCACATTCCGTTGGTCGGGACTCAGCCATATGTCTACACCTAACTGTAAGGAATGCTGGGAAATGTAGTTCGCCTGGGTGCCAGGAGGAAGAGACACATGTTTGGTGAACTTCTGACCTGTGTCGTAACAGGAAGTGATGCAAGGGTTCTCAGTTGAAGAGCTAGGAGACCTTGGCAGGTGTTCACAGGCATACTCTGGCCACCGTTGGGGGGAACAGACTGGCAGGGGGCACAGGTGGAAGCTGGAGTCCAGGGAGGAGGGACCGCACTGGCCCTGACAGGGGATGATGGGGTGGTGACCAGGGTGCGCAGGGGATGTGAGGGAAGCAGTCAGGCTGTGGATGGAGTTTGGATGCAGGACCAACAGGTGTTGCTGACGGGTGGGAGTGGGTGTGAGAGAAAGAGGGAAGTCAAGGATAACCCCAGGATTTGGGTCTGAGCAACTGGAAGGGCAGAGCTGCCGTCAGCTGGCATGGGGATGGCCATGAAGGTGCCGGTTTTTTTGAGAGAAGATTCAGAGCTCAGTGGCCGTGTTCAGTCTGAGGTGCCTGTGAGGCCCCATGGGGAGCAGCAGTGCAGGAGACAGTGAGATGGGAGAGGTTGGGGCTTGACGCGGAGGAGCGACCCCCGTGTGAGTCTCCAAGGTAGAGGTGGCATGTCACACTCCCAGCACTGAGGAGAGGGCCAGGCGTGAGGGGCCTTGTGCACCTGCAGGAGCAAAGGAGTCTGAGAAGGAGCCGCCAGGGAGGCACCAAGATACCAAAGAGGAGGGTCCTGGAGGCCGGGCGAGGAGAGCATCTCCAGGGAGCAGGCGTCTTGGAGCAGTCGAGGTAGATGGGGACTGAGAAGGGACGATGTTGTTGGCAGTGAGGGGGTCAGAGTGCCCGGTACCTGGTGAGCTCTCCACAAATACCAACTGCTGCTGCTGCTTCCGCTCCTGCTGTAACTGTCCCCTTCCTCTGTCTCCACAGTGGGCAATGGCCTGGTGGCTGGCAGCTCCGACTCCTCTGGCTCTGGCTCTGGCTCTGGCTCTGGCTCTGACTCTGAGGAGCCCCCTGAGGGCCAGCCGGCTAAGGCCTCGGCAGCAGCGACCCCCACCAGCCCGGCGGGCAGCATTGGCCTCATCACGCAGGAGGGCATGCATATCCCCTTTGATGTCCACCACGTGGAGAACCTGGCTGAGCAGGGCACCCCCCTGTGCCCCAACCCAGCAGGCAGTGGGCCCGAAGCCCTGGAGACGGTGGTGTGTGTGCCAGTGCCCATGCAAGTGGGTGCAGGCCCTGGCACCCTCTTTGAGAACGTGCCCCAGGAGGCCCTGGGCGAGGTGGTGGCCAGCTGCCCCATGCCAGGCATGGTGCCCGGTTCACAGGTGATCATCATCGCAGGCCCAGGCTATGACACCCTCACAGCTGAGGGCATCCACCTCAACGTGGCAGCGGGCAGCGGTGCCGCTGGCAGCAGTCTGGGTGAGGAGGTGCCCTGTGCCATGATGGAGGGTGTGGCGGCCTACACCCAGACGGAGCCTGAGGGTAGCCAGCCCAGCACCACGGACATCGCCACCACGGACACCGCTACCACGGCAGGCATCGAGACCAAGAAAGGTCTGGCAGCCGTGCAGGTCCAGGGAGGGTCGCCTAAGCCTCTGGCAGGGGTTGGGATGGGGCCTGGGAGGGAGAGGGCAAAGAGTGGCCTTGGGAGCGGGTTCCTTGACAGCTTTCATCCCCCACGGACACCCCTGCCATGTCCACCCCCCGTAGAGAAGGAGGACCTGTACATGCTCAAGAAGGAGGAGAAGGAGGAGTCAGTGGCCCCAGAGCTGGCAGAGCTGGTGGCAGCAGTGCCCGAGAGCACAGAGCCAGAGGCAGAGGCCGACGGGGAGGAGCTAGACGGCAGTGACATGTCTGCCATCATCTACGAGATCCCCAAGGAGCCTGAGAAGTGGGTGCCCGGGGCGAGCAGGCTGTGTCAGAGGGGTAGCCAGCAGGCACCAAGCCTGCCTGAGGTGGGAACCCTGACTCCACGGGCCCCTTCCCCCTCCAGGAGGCGGCGGAGCAAGCGGTCGCGGGTGATGGACGCTGATGGCCTGCTCGAGATGTTCCACTGTCCCTACGAGGGCTGCAGCCAGGTTTACGTGGCCCTCAGCAGCTTCCAGGTGAGGTCTCCACCTGAAGCGGAGTGGGCAGGGCCTGCTTCTGTGCTGGCAGCCTGTGTGCTGGGTGGGGGCCCCAGGGACTCTGGGCTGGGCTGGGTGGTTCGTGGAGGGCTGCTAGGGTGTGGACTGTGCATTCAGGGGTGGTGGGTCCGGGACTCTGCGGCATGTATGGTTGGCGAGTGTTCACACAAACAACACACAGTGTGGGCGGCACGCCAGCCCCACCCACCTGCCCAGTACCACTGGCCTTGAAGTCCCAGGTCACTGCACCACCAGGATGGAACTGCTGGTGTGCCCTCTAGAGTCTGAACAGGGTGCCCCTGAGGACGAAGACGGGGTCTTCTCATCTCCCCACACCTGGCACAGAGGGGGCTCCAGGCCTTCAAATTTGCTGAACCATGTTTTCAGTAAATATGAGCATCTACTGTATGCCAGGCATCTCTGCAGTGCCAAGCTGCAGTCATTCCAGTGAGTTAAAGAATGCAAGAACAAAGGAATAAATGACTCAGAGCTGCCCGCTCCAGGTCCCAAGGGGCAATGTAGCACATTGTCAGAGTCGCTGTGGGCTGACAGCCCTGGAATCCAGTCCCAGTCCTTCCGCTGCCCACTTGTAATGCATGCCTCAAACCACTGAGCCTCTGGAGCCTTAGTTTCCCCATCCATAAACTGGCTGAGCAGCCAGGCTCTTCACAGGACCGTGGGAGGATTGACTGATGCCCAGCCCAGAGCCTGGCCCAGAGTAGACACTCAATAAATGCTGTTTGGTCCCAGTTGTGCCCCAGGGCTCCAGCTCAGAGCTGGGAGTCTCTCCCGGGGCAGAGGCACCCCTCTTTTTTCTTCCAGGCTAGGTCAGCCCCAGCCTGCGTCCCAGATACCCTTACCTCTCCCCAGCCTCGAGAGTCCCACAGGGGAACCCACAGCCCTATACCTGCCCCTCTTACCCGCAGAACCACGTCAACCTCGTGCATCGGAAAGGGAAGACCAAAGTGTGCCCTCACCCTGGCTGCGGCAAGAAGTTCTATTTGTCCAACCACCTGCGGCGGCACATGATCATCCACTCAGGTCAGGCCCATGGCTGGGTGGGTGACACAAGCAGAGGCCACCCTTGCCCCTCACAGACTTCGGTTCAAATTCCACCGGGTCTCCGTGTGTTCCCGGGCAGTCTGCTGAGCGTCTTGCTGGCCCATGAGACCCCCCTTCACGTTGGCTGCTCATTGTTAATCGGCATTCCTACCAAGGGGATGTAGGATTTGGTGTGACTGCCCTGGGCCGCCTGTCAGAGCCTGCTACCCCATCTCTGCATCACATCAGAGACACCCCACAGCCCCCTAGACGGCAGCACCCTCAGCCCGGCATCTCCGCCACCCCCAGGTGTCCGCGAATTCACCTGCGAGACGTGCGGCAAGTCCTTCAAGAGAAAGAACCACCTAGAAGTCCACCGGCGCACGCACACGGGAGAGACGCCCCTGCAGTGAGTGAGAGATCACCCGGCAGCGGGATGGGAGGAAGGGCTCCAGGCCTGGACCCACAGAAGGGGTGTCCCCTGGGCTGGCTCCACCCCCCCGTGCCTCTGCCCAGTTCCATGGGAGTGCCCACCCCAGATGGCGCTACATGTGGGCCCCCGATGAATGGGCTCCTCCCGAGTAGCCCCGCCCCTAAGGCGTCCCCTGCCGGCTGCCAGCCTGTCCCCACCCCTAGGCTGTGCCTGCTCTGACCTGCCTGCGGTGCTGCCCGCTGCCCACAGGTGCGAGATCTGCGGCTACCAGTGCCGGCAGCGCGCGTCGCTCAACTGGCACATGAAGAAGCACACGGCAGAGGTGCAGTACAACTTCACGTGCGAGCGCTGCGGGAAGCGGTTCGAGAAGCTGGACAGCGTCAAGTTCCACACACTCAAAAGCCACCCGGACCACAAACCCGCCTGACCCACCTGACCACTGACCGTTCCTATTTATTTGTCCGCTTGGATACCTCACCCGGGCCTGCCGGTGCCTGGACAGCCGCGGGGACTCCGAGACCGCGGGCCGGAAGGAGGTGTCCCGCCCCGCCCCAGGACTGGGCCCCCTGGGCAGGTCCCCCTGCCCTACCCCATCCCACCTCCGGAGCTGGCGCCTGGGGCTGCACGGCTTGAACTGTGTCAAGAGAGCAAATGAGATTAAAGAGTGAGAAGGGAGACGCACCTCCCTTAGGCCTGGATAATTGGGCAGCGTGGGTGGGGAGTGGAGCCCTGTCCATCTCCAACCGGGTCCCTTCCTGAGCAGGTACTGAAGCCCCCTCCGCTGCCTGTTGCCCTCCAAGACCGGGACGGGGGAATGCTTCCATAGCCGGACGGCCCTCTGTACTTCCTCAGCTGCCTGCGCCCTGCAACCCCGCAACCACCTTCCACAAGGCCAGGGGCCTGGTAGGCCACTGGGCACCTCCCACTACTCAGGGTCCCGATGCCCAGTCCTAATCCCTCACAGAACACGCAGTAAACATTTGTTGAGCGTCGGCTGCAGTCCCCACCATCAGAGTGCTCAGGGACCAGTGGGAAGATGTGCACTAAAATCCTAAATACAACATTTACAGCTATGACAAGCACCATACAGAAAACAGTGATTTGTTGGTTTTAGGGAGGGCCTCTCAGGAGGTGACATTTGAGCATAGACCGGAATGACAAAGAGGATCTATCCCTGAAGAAAGCTGGAGGAGGCAAGTCCCAGGCTAAAGGAACAGCCAGTGCCAGGTCCCCAAGGTAGAACCAGCTCGGCCTTTTCCTGAAACAGGAAGGGGTGTGGATTGGCAGGGGCTGGCCCCATTTCCCGGAGGAGGATGCCGAGGCCGCCGCCTCCTGTCGGCCATCAGGGGAAGGGCCGGGGAGCGATACCCCGCTGCGCGCTTCCTTCCTGCTGCGGCCGCCAGGTGGCGTGCGAGCCGCGTGGGCCCGGGTGGCTGTGGCCACGTGACCCTGGGGACAGCAGCCGCGAGCCTGGGCACGTGCCCAGGGGAGCCCTGTGGCGCCACGCGGAGATTGGCCCTAGCGGCTCCTCACCAGCTCGAGGGGGGTGGGGGGCGGGTCGGAGCCACACAGCTAGGCCCCAGTTTTCGCTTTGGATCAGGGGCTATCCCGGCCGGGGACGAAAGAATCAGTGAGAATAAGGCCCCTGGGGTCGCCCTCCACCCCTTAGGCTAAGTACCCTTCGCTCTTCTCGCACGGCCGCAGCCAGAGCCGGCAGTTTCCATGGGAACCGCAGCCAGGTCTGTGCGCCCAGGAGTAGCCCCCCTCCTGACGCAGCGTCCGATCTGGGAAGAGCACGGAGTAGGGAACAAGCGATCACTCGAGGTCGCCACAGCCAGCGGCTGGGTTCGCCCCGGTAGGCCCAGGCCAGGCCACCCGAGGGTCCGCACAGCCACGGCCTCGATTGCGGAGCCACTGTGATTGGCCTGCCGTCTCCATCAGTCTGGCAGGGCCCTCTGCTGCCCGCGCTCTGATTGGCTCAATCTCTAAGGCATCCTCCTGCTATTGGTTCTCCCTAGGGCCCTCCCTGATTGGTCAAATTAGGCTCTCCTCGTTGGGTTTAATGACACTCTCGGACAGAGTCTAGAGTCCACAGGGGCTTGCAGGGACGAGGATAGGGTGGAGGCTACGACTCTTGGTTTAGGGGATTCCGGACTAACTTGCCCACTCCCAGCGCCCTCGACTGAGCCGTCGGACCGCTGTCTATGGTGCTGAAGCTGAACTCAAAGGCGCCCCCAGCCACAGTGAGAGCGCGTCCCCGGGCCTAGCGGCTACCCCGACAAGAGCATGCACGTGCGTCCTCGCATCAAAGGACGTTGCATCTCCCCGATCGTCTTAGAGAGAGGCCGGGTCCCCCTACCAGAAGAGGAGCGTGACTCCAAAGTCTGGGAGACCAATCACGAGCCCGGAAAGCCAGGATATTTAAATGGCAGATCCACTCACGCGAGTATTGTGAGGTCCGAGAGCCCATGGCTTCCTGCGGTTGCAGAGTGCCAACGGGAACTGGATGGTACTCTGAACTACAAACATCTTTCCCCTTTGGAGCAGTGCGGAGTTCCCTCGCACTGTGGGGCACTAGTCCCCACCTTTTGAACCCTAGACGCACCTAACCCACTCCTAACAATCCACAGGGTCCCAGTATCTTTTCAGATAGATTAGGGCCCCAGTCATTAACCACCCACCCCCATGTCTTGAAGGGCTACACCTGGTGTCCCCAACTCTGGAGACCCAGGTCTCTTCCCATTGAAATCTTGGTTCCCCATCCCGTTCCAGTCTTCTCGTGGACAGCGCCTCTGGGAGACTGGGACACCTATACCTTCTCCTGGAAACCCTGGTGGGGTAGTGGATAAGAGCTACGGCTGCTAACCAAAAGATTGGCAGTTCGAATCCACCAGGGACTCCTTGGAAACCCTATGGGGCAGTTCTACTCTGTCCTATACGGTCGCTATGAGTCGGAATCGACTCGATGGCAGTGAGTTTGGGTTTTTTTTTTTTTGTTGTTTTTTTTTTTTTTTTTTAATACCTTCTCCGCCCTCTGCGCCCCTCCCCAGCATCTCGGATGCTGGACAGAAGAGGGAAACCTGCCATGTCGCCAGAGCAAACAGTCCACCCAAGAAGAGGAGCCAAGGCAAGGAGCATGGTCTGCCGAGGCAGGCGAGCTGGAATGTGGCAACCGGAGCCCCAAGATGAGCTTTCGGATGTGGAGAGTCCGCGCCGGCGCGTGCCCGCTTCCACCTGCCGCGCCGTCGGGTGCCGCGAGGGGGCGGGGCTCGGGAGCTTCAGCCAATAAGCGACGCCGGCGCTGGCAGCTGCTGCTATAAAGGGCTGGGGGCGGCGGCGGCGCGGCCCAGAGCTCGGAGCGCGCATCACGGGTCGGCGGGAGGGAGGGAGGGCGGGCGAGGGCAGACAACTGAGCACCCGGGACCGGACAGGCCGGGCCGAGGGGGCGGCGGCGATTGGGCAGAGCGCTGGGAATTCTGTTGGAAACGCAACTTCCCCGGGCCCCGCGGGGCCGCGCAGGGGGCGTCCTTAACCCCGCGCCCTCTTTCCATCCTCTGCCGCCCGCCGGCCACCCCGGGACCCGGTCGTCAGCGCGCGTGCCCCCGGGCTCGGGCCCGTCCCCGACCCTCGAGGGAGCCGCTGCCTTCACCGACGCCTTTGCAGCCGCCGCTCCAGAGGCTGCCCGGGCGGGCCCCGGCGTGAGCATCGGGCGCCCCCCACCGGAGTGCACGACCCCCGGAGCCGCCCTCTATACGGACCGCGCCCGCCGGGCACACAAGAATGGTCACTGTAGGTATTCTCCTGTCGCCAAGGGAAAACCTAGACGGGGAGAGGTTGGGCCCAGGTTCCGCGGAGATGGGGGGGGGTAGGACCAGGCCTAGCTAGGCCTGGGTGGGGGGGTAGGACCGAGCCTCGGGGCCTGAGAGTGGGCAGGGCCGCGCCCAGAGTGCTGGAGGAGCTTAGAGCCTGACCTGGTAGGACTTGGGGAGCTGGGTTGCGATTCAGAGGGTTTCCTACGCGGACCTGGGGGCGAGATTGCCCACCTCCCCAAAGCTGGCCTGATGGGGGAGGGGCCGCAGAGGCGGAGGATGCCGCCTCCATCCAGGCCCGGACCTCGCAGGCAGCCCAGGCAAACGCAGGGCCTTGATCACTGATGCTAGGCCAGGCCAAGGCGGGCAGGGAGTCCCCGAGGGCCCCGGGGAGGCGGGTGGCGTAGGATCGCGCGCGCCGGGACTCGGCCTCGCCCGGGAGCCGGGCGTCTCGTCCTCGAGCCCGACGACCTTGCGGCAAGCGGGGAGGGGAGGGGGCGCGCCCGGAGGCCCCGCGGGCCCGCCGCCGCCGCCGCCGCGTCCCTTTGTTTCTCGGCGTTTCTTCCCGGGCGGTAGCCTCGCGCGGGCGCCTCGGGCTGCGGAGAGGGGGAGGGGAGAGGAGGGCTCGCGGGGGGGCTTTCGGGCTCCTGGGCCCCCGCCTCCCGGGAGATGGTCTAGAGGGCTGAGGCAGCCCACCTAGACCGATACACAGGCGCCCCACCCCGCCAGGGTTCTGGGCCGCGGGGTGACCTTGAGTACGCTCGCCCGCCGGCCCGCGCCACTCGTCCGGCGCCCGGCGCCTTCAGCATCCATCGAGCTGGTCAGCTCCCGAGCTCGCGGCCCCGCCCGGCCGGCCACGCCCTGTCTGGTCCACGCCCATCGAGGCCCCGCCCCCTAGGGCCCTAGGGGCCCAGCCTCGCCCGAGCCCTCGGATTTCCCCTCCGCAGCCCGGGCGTATCCCGGAGGCGGGGCTGGCCAGATCTGACCCCGCCCCGGCTCCGCCCTCGCCCCCGCCCCGCGACTCTGTTCGCCGCGCCGACGCGCGTCCTTTGTCTGGTCCCAGCGCCCAGGCCTCCCTCTTCCCCCTCTTCCTGTCTCTCCCTATGTGTCTGTACACTGTGTGTCTTCCTGGGCCTCTTTTTCGAGTTGTGGCGAGCACGGCGGGTGGGGGGATGCCTCCACCCTTGGGCCTCTCCCCTCCTGCACCCTGGGACCCGCCCACCTGACTCACCTCACACGCTCACCTCAGGCCACCGCCTTTCCCTCCCCGCATCTCAAGCTTTTCATCCAGGTCTGAGAAGGAGAGTGTGACCTCCTGAGGACCCGCAGAACCCCCGCAACGGCCCATCACCCCTAGGCTTCCTCTCATCTGTTCCCCTATTTGGAAAAGGGAAACTGATGCACAAAGAGGAGAGGGTGTGGTCAGAGGTCACACAAGGGCCTTGAAGCCCTTGAAGGCCTGGCCACTCCCATGGGGGACACTTAGGCAGAGACCCATCCTGAGGATAGGCTGGGAGGCAGTGAGAAGGTAAACTGAGACAGGCGAGGGCCCTGCATGGAGGGGGAGGGGCCCAGGGTGTGAGGCTCAATCAGCACCACGTGGTGGCCCAGCCTCAGCATGCATGCCACTCAATGCCCTATTGTCGGCTTCTGTCGCTGTGACTGGGGCCGGAGGATGCAGCTCGGGTCAAAAGGGTCAGATGCATGAGGGTCAATGCAGAAAGTGACCTCAGGTGTGTTCACTGCAAACTCCACAGGCCGAATGTGTGTGAGGCGGTGCAAAAGCGCCAGAAAAAAAGAGTGACAGAGGGAGGAGGAGGGACAGAGAGGGAGTGACATGGGCAGAGACTGGGTAGGAGGGAGGAAAGAGGGGTTCAGAGAGAGAAATGGACAGAGGAGACAGGGACGGAGGAGATGATAGAGAAAAAGGGAGAGACTCAGAGAGAGGGGGCGCACATGAGAGCTCCCTTGCTCCCAGGCCCACCGTCTGCTTCTGTCTGCCTCTCCATCTTTGAGCTGCCCTCTTCCCCTCTGACCTCACCCCTCCATCCCTCTTCTGGCCAGCCCTTGAAAGTCCCTGTGATTCACTTGCTGCAGGCCAGGGCAGGGCGGGTGTGGCTTCTACCAATCCGATCCCCATTAGCGGCTCAGCTGAGCAGGCTCAGCTGAGGAGGAAACGCGACACTGATCCTTCTATGCTCTGGCGCGCTCTGGCACAGATGGGATGGTGGAGAGATTGGTAGGCTGGGCCTCAAGACCCCAGGCCTGACTGCCCCAATCACCTCTTTGCCCCATCCAAACTAGGGGCAGCATTAGGGTGTGGGCATCCCATAATCCTGTAGTCTTTGGAGTCAACTGATCGGAAGTCAAACCCTGATTCCACCACTTCCAACTTCTGTCACCCTGGGCAAGTCACAGGTCTCTCTGATTCTCCATTTCTCCATCTGAGAGTAGAGAAGACAATCTTCACCTTTCAGTGTGGTTGTGAAAACTCAATGAAAAATTTGCACTTGAAATACTTGGCTCCATGCCTGGCACATAGTTGTTGTTGCTGTTGTTAGTTGCTGTCAATTCATGGCGACCTCATGTACAACAGAATGAAACGTTGTCTGGTCCTGTGCCATCCTCATTTGCTATGTTTGAGTTCATTGTTGTGGCTATCGTGTCAATCTATCTCATGGAGGGCTTCCCTCGTTTTCGCTGACTCTCCACTTTTCCAACCATGATATCCTACATAGCAGAGGTTCCAAAACTGGAATCGAATGTCCTGAGCCAGTGGTTTGTGTACTGATGTTTGCTTATCAGGCTCCCATAGCAGATATTACCAACCAATCACAGAACTCTCTCTTGCTGAGCCTGGGTGGAAATTCAGAAATCATCTCTATATGTGAGGGACTTCTGTGCCATACCTTTGTTGAAGAGACAGAGGCCCAGAGAGGTGACGAGAGTGTCAGGGGAGACAGTGAGGAGGTTGGAGCCAGTGGCTAGTACATGGTGGCAAATTGAATGACTTGGCGACACTTATGCCCAGGGCAGGGCATAGAGTAGGTGCTCGGTTCTCTTAGCCCTTATTATTTTTATTATTATTGACCATTTTGTTAGGAAAGTGAGCCTGGAATCCAAACCCTAGACTTGAATTCTCAGTCACCATTTAAATGCTGCAAGTCCCTACCCCTCATTGAGACTTGGTTTCCTCATCCGTTGAACAGAGAAGAGTCTCATAATTTTCAACACTGGGAGAATTAACTGGCAAGTGTTACACAAAGAATTTTGTCTGGCACACATCATGGCCATGGTTGTTAGTAAAGTATTAATGTTATGAGACCGGGATGCAGATCTGTGGAACGTGTGTTTTTGCTTCACCACCAGCATCCATGGCAGACATTGCCAATCAATCCAGTGCGCATTTCTGCTGAGCCCGGACATGGCTTCAGAATACTCCAGGCAGCCCCTCAGGCAGACACTTTCACCCAGTTGGAGTTGCAGGGAAGTTGACCCTCTGTTGTTGCTGTTGTTAACTGCTGTAGAGTCTGTTGGCTATGACTCATACCTACCTTATATATAAAAGAACAGAAAGTTATCTGGTCTTGTGCCATCTTCATGATCTGACCCTCTGTACTATCCCTTTAATAAGAGTACATGAGAAAGAAACAGAGGCTCAGGAAAGAGCTAAGATCATCCCTCAGGACACACAGCTATAAGGTGGCAGAGCCACCCCAAGGCACTGGCTCTAGTGATTAAAATCAGCTCTGGAGTCAAACAGACCTCCTAACGTCTCTGAGCTCAGTTTCCTCACCTGTAAACTAGAAAACTAGAGAATGTGTTCTCTGCCTTTCGAGATTGTTGGAAGAAATAAATGAAAGTGCTCCACACAGTGCCCAGTGCCTGGTCGATATCCAAACTCAGGGAACAATTATTAATAGCAGTATTATGAGGCAAGGATGTTGAACATGAAAAACCTCCTTCCATTTCCCATGACAGTGCCCATGGCAGACATTGCTAACTGATCTCAGAACACTTTCCAGCTGTATCCACATGTAGCTTTAGATCCTTCCCCAGGCCACTAACTATACCAGTAATTCGGAGTCTGTGGCAAAGTGGAGCAGAGGCCTAGAAGCAGTAAGTGGCATGTCTGAGGACACACAGCTGGGAAATGTTGAAGCTGGAACTAGTCTTGATTGCAGTAGAAGTTGAAAAATATAGGCTAGAGATCAGAAAACTCAAGCAAATCCTGTTCTACCATTTACTATGTGTTGCATGATCTTTGGCCATTTTTCAAATATCTTCAAACCTCAGTTATCTAATTTGTCAAATGAAGAAAAAAAAAAAAAAACACCTCTTTTCAGTATTGCCATAAATAGAAAAAGGAAAATTGCATGTAAAGGCTCTGCACAGTGCCTGGCACACAGACAGGGACGGCTGAGGTAACATGTACCTGCTGTCTATTTTTAATTCTGTGGTCATGACAGACATTGCTAATTAATCACAATGATGTTTCCCACTGAAGCTGGATATGGCTTCTGAATGCTCCTCAGTTCAACCCTCTAGGATGACCCCATCAATTGATTTGAGTTTTCAGGCGAGGGCAACCTATTTGCCAGCTCTGCTATAGGAGGAGACATGAGAAAATACAGGCTAATTTACCTTCCTATGTCCATAGCAGACAATGTCAATCAATCCCACCACTGTTACCTGCTGGGCCCAAATGTGGCTTTAAAATTCTTCTCTACGTGAGCCCTCAGATAGCCATTACCAGTTCTTTTGAGTTTGAAGCAAAGTGAAAGAGGTCCCCAAAGTGCCAGGCTTCCTCCTGGTGTGGGGTGAGGAGGAATTCCACCTGTGTTGCTCTCAGAGAGCCCAAACCCAGGTGCAGGACCCGCCCCCAGGACAGACCACAGCGGAGGGACAGGAAAGGCCCTGAAGGGTGAGAATGGCTGTACAACTCGAAGAATGTAATCGTTGTCGCTGAACTGTACATGTAGAAACTTGAATTGGCATATACGTTTTTGCTGTGTATATTCTCAACAACAACAAAATAAAACAAAGTAAGATAAATTACTTTTAAAAAAGAATAACTTAACCATAAAAAACTTAAAAAATAACATTTTAGAGTCTTTGTGACATTTAAATATAAAACTGTATGCTCTCCTGAACATAGATGTAAAAAATTCTAAACAAAAAACCACAAAAATGCTCAGCAAATCAAATCAAAACAAAAATTACAACATAACCAGGTTTGGTTTATCTTAGGAATGCAAGGTTGGTTTAATATTAGTAAATTAATTAATGTAATTCATAACATTAGCATATTAAAGCAAAATAATAATTTTAATAGATGTAGAAAAATTCAATAAAATTCAACATCCATCCCTTAGAAAAAGAATCTTGTTAGAATAGTAAGAATAAAATGTTCTTCACCTGGCCATCTACAAAAAAAACCTATAGTAAAGATCATGTTTAGCTGTGAATTGTTTAAAGCATTTCCTTTAACATCAGGAGTAAGGAAGCTGCTGCTAACCAAAAGGTTGGCAGTTTGAATCCACCAGCAGCTCCTTGGAAACCCTATGGGGCTGTTCCACTCTGTCCTAAAGTGTTGCTATGAGTCAGAATTGACTCAATGGCAACAGGTTGTTTTTTTTTTTTTTTTTTAAATCACATTGTAGCCACTGCAATAAGACAAGAAAAAAAAAACAGGTATAAACTGGAGATGAAGAAATAAAATTGTCATTATTTGCAGGTGTTATTATGTTATCCATAGAAAACCCAAAATAGCTCAATGGAAAAGCTATGGAGATAAATGCCTAGTATAAATCTGTGCATGAAGCAAAAGAAATATTAACATGATATTTGGGACAGGAATTAACTTTTAATGGGAGGAAAGAAGTATATTATCAGGGAAGGGATTGTGGGAGGCTTCTAAGCTACTAAAAATGTTATATTTCTTTATTTTTATAATTTATTTTTGTTGTTGTTGAGACTATACACAGCAGAACATACACCAGTTCAACAGATTTGACATGTACAATTCAGTGACACTGATTACATTCTTCGAGTTGGGCAACCATTTTCAACCTCCCTTCTGAGTTGTTCCTCCTCCGTTAACATAAACTCACTGCCCCCTAAGGTTCCTATCTAATCTTTGAGTTGCAGTTGTCAATTTGATCCCATACAGATACATCTTAAAAGAGCATAATTCTCAAGGCAGACATTCTTTACTAGTTAAGCTAAACTATTGTTTGGTTTTAAGAAGACTTTAGAAGATATTTTTGGTTTAAGGTTTAAAGATTATTTTAGGGCAATAGTTTCAGGGGTTCATCCAGCCTCCATGGCTACAGAAAATCTAGATCCTATGAGAATTTAAAAGTCTGCTCTACATTTTCCCCCTATTGATCAGGATTCTTCTATAAAACCTTTAATAAAAATGTTCAGTAATTATAGCTGGGCAACATCCTGTTCTGGTCTCATGACAAAGGACAAAGTTGTTCATAGAGGCAATAAGCCACACATTCCGTTTCCTCCCCCTATTCCTGACACTCTTCTTCCTCTGTTGCTCCAGACAAATAGAGACAGATTGTACTGCCTTGATTGACCGTTTGCAAGCTTTTAAGACCCCAGGCACTACTCAATGAACTGGGAGGTGGAACAGAAGCATTAAACTCGTTATTAGGCCAACTAACTGGGATGTCCCATAAAACCATGACCCTAAACCTTCAAACCAAGGAACCAAATCCCATGAGGTGTTTGATTATACATAAGCAGCCTCAGATTTCTTTTTTCTTTTTTGGTCAGTGTTGTAAATATATCTATCACACAGCTTTTGCCAATTCAACTCTGAACAGATGTACAACTTACTGAGAGCAATTACATTAATTGGCTGTGCAACCCTACCCTTAATCAATGTGATTTTTCCATCACTGTAAACCGAAACTCAGTACTCCATAAAAAATGTTGTATTTCTTATTCTGAAGACATAAATGTTCATTTTATTGTTCTGTAAAATGCACAGATAGGTTTGAGACATCAATTTGCATGTATGGTATTTATTTAAGAAATTGTTCACAGTAAAATCACATGTAAAGTGCTTTGTCCAGTCCTGGAATATAGTTGTTGTTGTTCATTGCCATCGAGTTGAATCTAATTCACGGCGACCCCTTGTACAACAGAAGGAAGCTTTGCCCTGTCTTGCACCATCTTCATGATTGTTGGTGTGCTCGAGTCCGTTGTTGTGGCCACTGTGTATTTTGAGTTCCCTCCAGTCTAGGGGGCTCATCTTCCAGCACTATATTAGACAATATCCTGTTGTGATCCATAGGGCTTTCATTAGCTAACTTAAGAGGTAGATGGCCAGGTTTATTTCCTAGTCTGTCTTAGTCAACACATAGTAGGTGCTCAATATATGCAAGAGATTACCAGAAGAATACACGATCCCCTCCCCATGTTCAAGCCCATGTCAGTCAAGGATAATGGATCACCATTAAGCCCCTCCCCATTCCCGCCAGCCCTGGTGTGGGAACTGGGCGGTGAGCGGGTGCGGCCTGTTGTTTCCAGCAGATACTCGGGGCCATGGAGTCTCAGGTGGCGGGGGGCCCGGCAGGCCCGGCCCTGCCCAACGGGCCACTCCTTGGTACAAACGGAGCCACTGATGACAGCAAGACCAACCTCATTGTCAACTACCTGCCCCAGAACATGACCCAGGACGAGTTCAAGAGTCTCTTCGGTAGCATTGGTGACATCGAGTCCTGCAAGTTGGTGCGGGACAAGATCACAGGTGTGGCTGCTGGTGGATGGGGTGGGGCAGGAGTGAGGAACAGAGGTGAGGGTGGTAGCCTCAAGAGTATAGGTGTGATGGGGGCAGGTAGGACTCTGAGAGCTCTGAGAAGTGATAGGGAGACAGGTGTTATTCTAGGTGGGGAGCTGATGAGGACAGGTGAGATTTTGGAGGACCTGAGGTGTGATGGGGAGACAGGTATGACCCTAGGTGGGGGTCTTAAGGGTTATAGGGGCAGGTGGGACTCTGGGGTGGGTCTAAGATGTCAGGGGAAAAGGGTAGAACTCTGGAGGAACAGGTGAGGGTGGGATCTTGGTTCTTATAACCTTGGGGAGGGTCAGCCTCTCAGGCCTGGGTTTGGGAAGACACTGGCCGATCTGGGGTTTGAGTAGGGAGGTCATCGTCCCGGTCCTACCCACAGGGCAAAGCCTCGGCTACGGGTTTGTGAACTACTCTGACCCCAACGATGCTGACAAAGCCATCAACACCCTCAATGGCCTCAAACTGCAGACTAAGACGATCAAGGTTGGTGCCGTCATGTCCCCACTGCTACTTACCTTCCCCCTGACACCCAGCCCCCCACTACCATCCTTCTTCCTGCATTTCCACCCCTCTCTTTCCCACTAGTCATCCCCTGGGCAGCTTGAATCTCTCCTCCAAGGCTTCCTGCCTGGGTCACCTGGAGACCAGTGGTTTTACCTCTCTGAACCTCAGTGTCCTCACCTGTCAATGGGGACAATAATAGCCCCTCCTCCCTGGTCTCTGGAGCCTCAGAGAGTCTGCCAGCCCTGGAGGTACCCAGCAGCAGCAGCAGGAGTGACCAGGGTCCAGTGGGCAGCCCCCTCCTTGCCTTTGTCATGGAAATAGATGGGGTGGAGCCCATCTGCCATCTGGAGCCTAATTAGGGTCTGGGAGGGTGGGATTGGGGGGGCCCCCACCTTTGTGCAACACACCCTCCCCTTGCAGCAGCTGCAGCTGGGACCCTGTAAGCCCAGGTTCCCTGGGGGGGGTCGCCATGGAAACCCCCCCTCTAGGTTCGCCTGGGGGTGTCTGGGCTCCACCCCACAAATCTGCTCCTGTACCCTGGGGGAAGCTGGGGGAGGGGCAGAGCACCCATCTGGCCCCCAGTTCGCCATGGGAACAGAAGTACAAGAATCTGTTCCTCTCACTGAGGTGGGGTGAGACGAGGTCGTGATCCGATGGGCCTCTCCATGGCCAACTAGACCCAGAAGCCCTCGGGTACGAGGGTGGTCACAGGTGCCGAAGGTGGCACCTAGTAACTGACTGTGAGAGCCAGAGGGTCACTGTGTGTGCACAAAGCAGCGTGTGTGCAAGTGCGATGCAGGGGGTAGATGTAGAACTCTGAGTGTCCCTTGGGCTCTGAGACACAGTGTTTGTGGGACATGGTGTTTTGTGGCACTGTGACTTCAGCTGTGATGTGGGGTGTCTGGCTGTTCCTGTGATGCGGTGGTTGTGTAACATGGCGGCTATGGGTTTGTTGAGCATGGTGTTGTTTTGACAGGTGTTCTGTGACACCTTGTAACTCCAGCTGGGACACGGTGGGGCTATGTGGTGTGTCTGGCTATGACAAGGTGTTTGTGTGGCATGGTAAAGTGCGGGTGTGTCTGTGTCCCATATGGGGTAAAACGTGTGTAACATTGTGTGCG
>NW_004443993.1:846102-849136 GCF_000243295.1 Trichechus manatus latirostris
TGTCTCTTTTCTGAAGGACCCCAGGTGTACACCATCCTATCAATCATAACCCCTCACCCATGAGCGCCCTCAGCCCCATCCACGCCCAGCCTGCCTTCTTCACTTGGTTAGTTTTTTAATTAGTTATTTCTAACGAAGTAACACACCTTCACAACTCCTCGCCCGGAACAAAAGCTGCATCGTTGACGATGACCCCTGACAGCCTAGAGGTTAATTAAAAAAAAACAAAACAACAGAAAATAGACATTGGCCCAAAAGGGGGGAGGGGAGCTCACGGCCCCCCAGCTAAGGGTCACTCCATTGGCATTTGGGGGCGGGTCCCTGCAGCCATTTTCTAGGACATTTATAAACACATAATGAGATGGGGTCACACATACGCGCTGCTTTGTAAAGGGACTTTTCTTTCCCTCCCTTCACAATACTCACCACTGTTTCCGGGAGATAAATATACACGTCCACCATTTTTTAAACAGCTGCAGAGAGTTTCATTGTTGGGCTGGACCCTTGCAAACGACAGGAATCAAATGATTGCACCAAAGCGTGTATTAATTCACAATGGAGAGAAGTGCTTTGAGAGAGAGTAAGGGGAGGGGGCGCACATTCAGACAGGAGAGGCCGGGAGGACCAAAAGCTGAAGCGAAAAATGGAGGAAGAGAATCCCAGGCAGAGGGAACAGCCAGTGCAAAGACCTTGAGGTGGGACCCTGCCTGGGGTGCTTGGTGGCTGGAGCCAAGTGAGCGAGGGGGATAGAGGGTGGAGATGAGGGCACGGAGGTGACAGACAGATGGTGCAGGGCCTCGGGGGCCTGTGGGGAGACTTGGGCTTTTGCTCTGAGTGAGGTGGGAGCCATGGAGGGTTCTGAGCAGAGGAGGGACATGCCCTGACTCAGGTGCTCACAGGTGCCCTCTGACAGAGGGGACAGACCATGGGGCGCAAGGGCAGGAGCCAGGGGACCAGAATGGAGGCACCTGCACTGGTCCAGGCGGAAGATGGTCGGACCAGGATGGGGGTCTTGGGAGTGGGGAGAAGTGCCAAATTCTGCATGACGAGGAAGGTGGAGCGGATTAGATTTAATGGTGGCTGGGACATGGCGTGAAAGAAAGTCAAGCACAGCCTCAAGGCTGGGAAACTGAGCACCAGGAGGATGGTGCAGTCACAGCTGAGTCAGCCGGTTGGGGGCAGGCAGGAGTAGGACGTGGCCATGGAGACCCCATGCGGGGCACTGGGAGGCAGGCGTCACATGAGTGTGCAGCTCGGGGACGAGGCCCACACTGAGCACTGACATTTGGGAGTAAAGTCCTGAGTCTGCACGCCTGTCCCCAAGAGGCGGAGTGTAGGCCTGAAGGCGGAGGGGCCCACGGGCCTGGCCCATTTTCCAAAGGAGTCAAAACATGGCTGTTAGTGGACTGTGGAGCTGGAGGGTGTGAGCTGGGGGTGCAAAGGGCCTGAGGCCTCTGGGGAGGTATGACCCCAGTGGGAATACACTCAGAGCAGGCAGAGCATGTTGTTGCTGCCACAGCCATGGCCCCCCTGGTGAACAGTCAAGAAGTATTTATCGTGTGGATGGACAAATCATCTCTGTGACTCGGCAGTGGTTTGGACGTGGCCTCACTCTCTTCATCTATGAAATGAGCCTTCCCTTCACCCCTGTCCACCCCACTCTCCTTGCCAGGTGTCCTACGCCAGACCCAGTTCTGCGTCCATCCGGGACGCCAACCTGTACGTCAGCGGGCTCCCCAAGACCATGAGCCAGAAGGAGATGGAGCAGCTCTTCTCCCAATACGGCCGCATCATCACCTCGCGCATCCTGGTGGACCAGGTCACAGGTCAGGCTGCCAGGAGGGACCTCAAGGGGGCAAGGGGCAGAGGCAGGACCCAAATGGAGAAACCTCAAAGGCCAGGGCAAGAAGTGGGTGAGAGTGTCACACGGGAGAGGGCAGGGTCCTCACTGCCCCCTCACATCTGGCAGGCGTGTCTCGGGGTGTGGGGTTCATCCGCTTTGACAAGAGGATTGAGGCCGAGGAGGCCATCAAAGGACTGAACGGACAGAAGCCACTGGGCGCAGCCGAACCCATCACAGTCAAGTTTGCCAACAACCCAAGTCAGAAGACAGGGCAGGCCCTGCTCACTCACCTCTACCAGTCGTCTGCCCGGCGCTACGCAGGCCCCCTGCACCACCAGACACAGCGCTTCCGGTGAGCCCCCTGCCACCCTTCTGGGCACCCCACACCCCAGGCTGGTGACCTAGGCTTGCAACCGCCCTCCCTGAACCCTCACTACTGCAGGGTGGAGGGACACAGGGATGGTGCCCACATGCCAGGGCTGCTGAAGGCAGCAAAGGGGAAATGTGTGGGTGCTGAGCCCAGGCCTTGGCATACAGCAGGTGCTCAATGTGTGCTGGCCCTATGACTGGCACTAAGGGTTTTGGAGTCTCCCGATGGGAATCTAAACGTGGCTGCCCCCCTCTCAGGCACATGGCCGTCTTGTGTCAGTTTCCTAATTTGTAATAATCATAATAAACATTTAATGAGTGTTTTCTGTATGCCAAGAAGTTCCTGGGTGGGGCAAATGGTACGTGCTTGGCTACTAACCTAAAAGTGCTTCGAAACCACTCAGCAGTGCCGTGGAAGAAAAGCCAAGAAAGCTCTATGGAGCAGTTCTACTCTGTATCACATGGGGTCGCCATGAGTCAGAATCGACTCAATGGCAACGGGTTTACTGCATGCTAGGCACACTCACCTATTCTGCACAGCAACCTGATGAAAGCACAGCTTTTATCTTCCTCCTGTACAAACGAGGACCCTGAGGCACAGAGTCGCTTGCCCAGCCAGACACAGTAGAGAAGAGACTTGAACGCAGGACCCGCGCCCAGGCTCTTAGCACTCAAAACAGGGACAATCATGGGAGCCCCTCACGGGGCCCCTGGGTAGCCACGAGGCGTTATGCTCCCCAGCCCTCGTCAAGTGCTGGGAGAGAGTTGGCTGTGGTGTTACTGTCGCCTTTGTTAGGAATTAAATTATCCACCCCAGAGAGG
>NW_004443993.1:849551-853470 GCF_000243295.1 Trichechus manatus latirostris
ATTTGGCGTCAGGCAGACCTAGGTTCTTTCCGTACCTCAGCCTCAGCCCTGGAAGACAGTGTAATTGCATTGAGTTGCAGACCCCTGTGGGGACAACAGGCATAGCCGACCTGGAGGGTGGGACAAGTTCCCAAGAGGGGGGCAGGGACCTGGACCTCTCCCCGGTCCTCCTTTCCATTTCAGTGCAGGCCGGGGTGTCACCCTCAGGGTCCTCATGTCCACCTCCGAGTTTCACCCCCACTGTTGATTGTCTTTGCACAGGGTCACAGAATGACCCCCTCCCTCCAGGGGTCAGGGGTGGACTGAGGTCCCCATCGTCATCTTTCTCCCTGACCTTGTGACGGTCCCTGTGTTTATTCCCTAGCAAGCTGTTGAGTGCGTGCTGCGTGCCAGTGCTTGGCTTGGGGCTGGGGCTCCAGCGTGGCCAGGTCCTTGTGCAGACTAAGTGACTGAAGGGAATATAGCCTGCCTGAGCACAGTGCTTGGCACACAGTGAGCACTCAGTAAAAGGCAGCCATTATTGCTATTGTTGTTGATATTATTAATGATTCCCGTCCAGTGGGGAAGAATAAAGAAACAGTGATCAGGGCCATGAAGGGGGCAGCATAAGCGGTGGTGAAGGCCAGGGGAGACCCCGACCCATGTGAGGCCTGGGGACAAGGAGCAGAGTGGAACGGAGCTCCTAGCTGCGAGAATGGCCTATGCAAAGGTTGAGAGAAGGATGGAGCAGTTAGCTCCGTGTGGCCAAGGCCGAGCAGTTCTGGTCATGAGTGGTTTTGTCCTGAGGGCGTGGGAGCCTGCAAGGAATGTGGCCTGGCCAGTTTGGTCCTTTCATTCATTCATTCACTTAACAAACACCTTGTGAGCACCTACTGTGTGCCAGCTGCTGCACTTGGTGCTGGAGCCCCACAGAGAACAAAGCGCTGCAGGGAAGATGGAGCTATGTGTGCTGGTGCTCAGGGGTTTGAGTGGGACAAGGCCTGTGAGGATTAGAGGGACTAGAGGGGCCACTTTTTCAGGGATCAGAGGAGGCCGCCCTGAGGAGGTGACCTGAACAGCGGGAGGGAGTTGCTATGCTCACGTCTGTCTCCTCGTGCTGCTCTTCCAGGGTGGGCCCTCAGCCACGTGGAGCTGTCAGGGTAACCAGTGGGACAGTGGGGCAGGGTTGCCAAGGGTGGGGTCAAGGCGAGGTCAGAGTTGGTCAAGGGCAGGAGTGGGGTAAGAAGATGTACTAAGGGAAGGGTGAAGGTCAGGGGAGGGTGAGGGGCTGGGATCAACAAGGCCAAGGACCTGGTAGGTCGTGGGCGCAAGGAGTAGATTGGGGCTCAGGGCAGGATCATGCGCTGAGGCATATAGGTTCAGGGAGGGTTAGAGGTTGAGACAGGGCTACAGGCTAGGCTCGAGATCAGGGTCAGGACGGAGATCATGGAGTCAGGGCAGAGTCATGGATTATAGGGTCAGGAACCACGGGGCCATGGCAGGGTCTGGAAGGTGCAAAGGCCACTACACAGTCCCAAAGTTCTGACTTGGCCACGGTCATGACAATATCAGGGGTCGCAGGGTCACAGCGGGGTCGGGGACATGCTGGGGGTCAGGGCAGAGCCCGCGTGACCCCCAAAGTAGTCCCCTGTCGCTCATCGCCAGGTTCTCGCCCATCGCCATAGACGGCATGAGCGGCCTTGCGGGCGTGGGCCTGTCAGGCGGCGCGGCGGGCGCCGGCTGGTGCATCTTCGTGTACAACCTGTCACCGGAGGCGGACGAGAGTGTGCTGTGGCAGCTGTTCGGTCCCTTCGGGGCAGTCACCAACGTCAAGGTCATCCGTGATTTCACCACAAACAAGTGCAAAGGCTTTGGCTTTGTCACCATGACCAACTACGACGAGGCGGCCATGGCCATCGCCAGCCTCAACGGCTACCGCCTGGGCGAGCGCGTGCTGCAGGTCTCCTTCAAGACCAGCAAACAGCACAAGGCCTGAGCCGCCGCCGCCCACCCGCCCTCCCCACCCCTCCCCGGGCAGCAGAGAGAGAGACAGAGAGAGAAGGGGCCCAAGAGAGACAGCGCAGGCAGACCACGGACGACGCAAGGCCCCACGTCCCTGCAGAAGCCACAGGGTGAGCACTCAGGGGCGGGAGGGTCTGCAGGGAATGGGGGTGCCTGGGGTCCCCTACCCCGTCTCTTGCCCCCACCCCATGCTGGGCTGTTCACTCTCTCGTCTTGGTTTTGTTCATGGCGGAGGTTTTTGTTTCTTTTTTCGGCTAAAAAGAAAGCAGAGATGTGCCCCCACCCCACCCTCAACCACCCTCCATGGGTGGCTTGGGAGGTACTGGGGGTTCCCCCCAGGACCCCTTGTCCAGGCCCCCAAACATCTCAGAGGGCCTTGGGGGGAACAGGTTTAAAAATCCCCAACAAAGAGAAGTGTGAGGAGGGGTGTGGGCATCAATGGCCCAGACCCCCTTGGTGGAGCGTGGGGAGAGGGGGAGGGGCTGGAAGCAGAAACAAAATGAAAAAAAAAAGGGGGGGTGGGAGGGGAAGAAAAACTCTATTTTTGTAAAAAGGGAAAAAGACCTCGTGGAGAATTTTTACTGGGGATTCTTGAACTTGAAAAAAAAAAAAAAAAAAAAAAAAAAAAAAAAAAAAGAAAATATTTTGGCAGGTTATGTTTACCAACTGGGGCAGGGGGCAGGGAGCAGGGCTTAGGGGCTGGGGTCCACAGGGCCACCCAATAACTACAGCCACACGAGGCACGCAGAGGCCACCCTCACGCCCCAGGGATGCACAGCAGCACAGACAAACACAGAGACACACCCCAGACACGTTTAGGAATCACTAGCCCTACTGAGACACAGGGGCCTCGATGAACGTAGAGAAAGAAGGAGATGGAGGTGTGGGGCTACGTAAATGTGGACCTGGACGCGCATGGACATGGGCAGATGTGAACACAGACACACACAGATACAGGTACATGTGGACCCAGCCACACGTGGACATGGGTAAGCACAGATACACGTGAACACGGGCACACATGGACACGTGAGTGTGGAGACAGATACGTGTAGACACACAAACACAACACCCAGGGATACACAGACAGGCCCACAGCATCAGGCCCAAGCAAAAGGTCCCACCCCCCACCCCACCCCTCCACTTCCTCCTGCTAGGCCAGCCGGCACTTCCGGCCACAGCCCCTGCCCCAGGTTCTCTGCAGAGTTCTCTCCTGGATCATCAGTGGTCTCCCTGCCGCCCACGAACACAGGCGTGCACACACAGCGTCCACGCATCCAGACACACGATACCTCGTTCCACTTTGGCATCACGGTGGGCTGGGAGCTGCCCCCCCCCAAACACTTGAGGCCAAAGGACCCTCTGTCCCTGGGGCCAAGCCTCCCTGGGCCAAGGCCGTGGCCCATGAAGCTGAGGGGACGGCCCAGCCCTGAGCCTCCCCCACAGCAAGCACCCACCATGCCCGCCAGGCCCAGGGTGGACGGGCCCAGGGTCCCTGCCCCACGCTCCCTCCCATCCACTTGTCACCCGTTTTTGGTTTGTTGGGTTTTCCCGTCTTTCCAGATTGGTGAGGGTGGTGGACGTAGCCCCCATCCTGAGCCTGGCCCAGCCTTGGCTTCTGTCTGGATTTTACATCCCCCTAGTTTTCATTCTTTTTAAAAATTTCCAACAGAAGCCGGAGGCCAGAGCCCCCGGGAGCCCTCGCACCCACCGCCCCCCACCCCCAGGGCCCAGTCAGAACTGAGAATTGCAAACCCCGACTTTAGCTTTAGTTGCCTTCTCCCTGTGTCCCGGCGTTTGGTGTCCGGCCGTGGCCCCATCTGACTGTCCAGCTCTCTCTCCCCCACCCCACCCGGTGTTTGTATTAAACGTCTGTGGAGCTTCTGCTGCAAGGAACAAAAAAGAAAAAAAAAAAAAA
>NW_004443993.1:853570-864719 GCF_000243295.1 Trichechus manatus latirostris
AAAAAAAACAGAGATTAAAAAAAAAAGGAAAAAAAAGAAAAAAAGACATAAACTGGCACCAGTTAACTTTCCTGTACTTTTTTGCCGAATTTAGCTTCTTGTAGTTTTAACTTATTGCTATGTTAACTATTTATTATCCTTGTTGCCCTGTAAGGACATTTGTGTATATTTCTGTTACTTCATCCAGTTTGCAAGTTAAAGGAACGATGATGTTCTTTCTTTCTTTCAGTTTTGCCAAGACGTGGTTATGCCTAATTTATTTATAAAAGGGGAAGTGGAATCATTACAGTAATAATAATTATTAATAACAGTAAAGGTAGCTGAGTGGCACCCAGGGTGCGTGCCCTGTGGCCGTCCCCGCAGCCAGCGATGTCCGGGTCTCAATGGGATAATTTTTGCTCTTGTCTTGAGAATTTTTTCAGTCCTATTTAGCTGGTGAAGACCCTAGCTTGTTCTTGATACACGAACCTATTTATTCTTGTGGTTTTGAGTCCTCCCACCCTCCTCCCTCCAGCAGGGCAGGCACCCCCAGGGGCCCCCCCGCCTCCCTGCTGTTTCTTGGGGCTTTCCCCCTCCGCCCTCCGCGCCAACACGTGTGCTCACGTGGGAAGCGTGCCCGAGGCGTTTGTGAGCAATAAGGGCTGGGTTTGTCCCCCACCCTGGGGGGGCTAGGCTTTGGAGAGGGGGCACCTTCCCACCCCTCATCAAGGCCTAGGCCCCTACCACTCCCAAGACTGGGAGGGGACGTCTTTTTCTAAAACACAACTCAGCCCAGCCAGGCCCCCTCCCTGGAGGCCAGGCCCTCACCCCAGCGGCAGGCCAGGCCAGGGCTCCTGGGAAGGGGGCCGGGGGCAGGGCCAGTGGGGAGGGGGCTCAGCCCCTCCAGCCCTCCCTTCATCCTGTTATTTATTTGGAAGGTTTCAAATCACGACAGAGTCCATGTTGGAGGTGATCTAAAAAAATGTAAAAAGACAAAAAAAAAACACGAAAAACCCAACAAGAACACTTTGCGTTGCGTTTAGACTATTTATTACCGGGATTACAGGCCTGGCCACGGTAACAGACTTTTACATGGAATTGTTTAATTATTTGTACTTTTCATGCCAGAAAATAAAAGTTCAGAATCTTACAGCCTTGGGTATTTGTGTGCTGGAGCACGGGCTGCATGTTGGCAAGGTGCCATTGTTGCTGGCTGTGTGGTCTGAGCAGGTCGCAGTCCCTCTCCAGGCCTGGGTCTCGTCTGGAGCCCGTGCTCAGCCCTGGGGCAGCCCACTGGCCTCCCTACAACACAGACTCAGGGAGGGCAAGAGGCTGGCCCCAACGGAAGCTGAGATGGAAGTGGCAAAGCTGGACTTGAACCCAGGTCCATTTGAGGCCCCAACTGTGGTGCTGGCTTGATGGGGGAGGTGGGCCACAGGCATCCCACCCCTGCCCCATTTCTCATGAGAGTGAAGCAAGGCACAGACACAAAGGACTGGGGGTGTCCACATTTATTGTTTCCAGGTCACAGGTCAAGTCACTTCCCCCACAGGAGGGAAGGCAGATGTCCCGGGCAGGGGGCAGAGGTGAGCCACCAGGGAGGACACAGGGAGGCAGGCTCCATAGGGCCCGAAGTGCAGCTCAGCCCTGCTCAGCCTCCCAAGAGCTGGGCACAGAGCCCCACACTGTTCCTGTCCCCATGGAGAAGGGCAGCCAGGGGAGCAGCCTGGATCCACACGCTGAGGGCTGGAGGGCAGCTCGCTGGGGCTGGGTCATGCCTGGAGGTTCTGGGGCAGGAGAAAGACCAGATGGGCAGGAGGGAGATGGAGGGGACGGTGGTGGAGGGAGCATTGAGGCCCAGCATCTTCCTAGGCGGAGCTGCCAAGGCCCGAGAGACCCCTGTCACAACCTCGGCTCCAGTTTGGGGCTGGCTAGAGCTCATCGTGTTGGCCATCGGTGGGTGGCTCAGGTGGCGGCTCCGGGCAGGCGGCCGGCGTCATCAGCTCCATGAGGTACTCACAGCGGCTAGGCTCCGTCGTGCTGGTCACCACCGTCTCCTTCCCACACAGGAGCCGCACCTGGGGCAGGGCAGGGAGTGGGTGCTCAGGTGGGCTCAGCAGGGCCTGGGCACCCCCACCCCACCCATCAGGCACTCACAGTAGTGGAGCGATTGGGGCCCTGCCAGCAGCCTGTGCCTTGCTCGTACTTCATGGCGCTGAACTTGTCATGGTCGGGGCCGGCCCAGGCACCCCACGTGCTGCAGAGAGGGAGATGCTGAGGGCTGGCTGAGTGCGATGTGGGGGCAGAGGGAATGGAGCCCAGCCCAGGCCCACCCACTCACCCGAGGTTGGTGGGGGAGCCTCCGTGTTTGGGTTTCTGCGAAACAAGCTTGAAGGGGCAGAGCCGGTAGATGTACCTGTCACAGGACAGGGCTGGTGAGCAGGAAGACATGGGGACGCCAACCTCCTCACCGCCAGCCTCTCCCTGAACTCAGATCTACACTGGCCTCAATGACCGCATACGCAGGGGGCTCACGGACACCTCAGAGTCCACTCCAACGCCAAGCCCCTGGCCCTACTCCCCTTCCCTCCTAGAGAAGAGCAGCTCCACCTAGACCCCCACTCCACCTCCAGAACCCAGCCCCAACCCCCGCTTCTCCCACAGGCAAGGCCCCAACACGCACTCGTTGGTAGTGAGCTCGTAGCACTGGCTGTAAAGGTAGGCAAACTCCCCGCTGGGGCCAAAGTCAAAGGAAATCTCCTGCTCCAGGTTCCTGGAAGGGCAGGCCGGGGCAGTGTGAGAGGCAGCCAGGAACAGAGCACGGCCCAGGGCCTCAGCGTGCAGTCCTGGAGCCTGGGCTCTCACCCAGGGACCCTCCCACAGGAGCTGCTGCCTGCCTCCTTGTTACCTCGGTGACACCCAACTACCACCTCCTCTAGGGAGCCTGGCAGCATGGCTGTGGGGTGGGGGCGGGGCGGGGCCTCGGGGCCCCCAGTACCTGATGGACTCTTCCATGTCCTTCAAGGACCGCTCAGCCTCCTCAAACTTGTTGCGGGCCTCCTGGGCAGCTGGGGGAGGACGGGGAGGTCAGAAGTGCTGCCACAGGGATGGGAGTCACAGATACACAGCCTCCTCCCCAGGTCTGCTCTGGCAGACCCCACCCTGACACCCAGGCAGCAGGAGGCTCTGGGTTCTGCAGGGAGTGAGGCCAGGGCTCCGACTGGCTCCTTGCCCACCACGGGTGGCACAAACAAGCTGCAGCCCATGGGGAGGCAAGAGGGTGCCCAGGCTGCTAGGTGGGGCAGGCCTCCCACAGTCCCCAGACACCCCATCCAGGATTCCCTCAGCCACCAGGCTTGCTCTGCCACCCAGGCCTGGGGCAGGCACAGGTGGGGCCTGTGTCTTAGACCCCAGCGGGAGGAGGTAGGTTCTTCTCCCCAGTGGCAGAGTGGCAGCCGCTGGAACAGGAGAGCAGTGCCGTGGCAGGAAGTACCCCCTCCAGGCCCAGGCCTTACCATCGATGAAGGCCTGTGTCTGCTCGTCATAAGGCGGCATCTTGTCCTCCTCGGTGGGGCTGGACGGCGGGGAGGGCACCAGTGGGGGCAGGGCCTCCTGGGGGAGGGGCAGAGTCAGCAATAACCCCTCCCCACCGGCCCCACCAGCCTCTATTCCCCCCACACACCTTGGGCTGCTCTCCCTGTGCCTCAGGCTCTTCTTCCTCCTCTTCCTCCTCCTCCTCCTCCTCGGCCTCTTCCTCTTCCTCATCCTCCTCCGAGGGCGGTGAGGGCACGGGTGGTGGCTGCTCCTCCTTGGGCTCCGTCAGGTCTGTAGTAGGTGCTGGCTGGTCAGTGGGCAGCACCTGGTGGGCAGGCAGGAGTGGAGGAGTGGATGCCACAGACTTGGGAGTCCACCCCCTGCCCCAACTCCCTGGGTCTCAGGTCCATGCTCATGCCATTGCCCAAGGGGAGGCCTGTCTCCACCCTCCTGAGGGGCCTGGAGGGACGGGGGAGAGGGACGACTGGGGGTGGAGGGCCTCCGCGGAGGGTGCATGGGTAGCCCAGCTGGCCAGAGTGGCCCTGTGCCAGGACTGGAGGTGGTGCCTTTGTGAGGCAATGAGAATGGACCGGGGGCAGGACCACATCTGCCCCTCTCCCACTGACCTCGGACCGGTACTTGTCCCTGATGGCAGCCCAGACACGGTCATAAAAGGCATTGGCGTCCGTCTGTGAGTCCCCCCCGAGAAGGGCCTGTGTTGATGAGGGTAGTGTCAGGATCGGGGCCTCCATGTCCCCTCCCTTCCGCTCCAGGCGCCATGCGATGGGGGGGTCTCAGGCTGCGGTGCCAGGCACGGGTGTGCTGGCTGGCCCAGGGCAGAGGCCCAGCTCCCAGCCCCAGGCTGCCCGGCTGGGCCCTGACCCCTCCTGACTCGGCCTGCGCCAGGCCAGGCTGAGGGTGCTGTGGCCAGAAGGGGACAGCACAGGCCTATTGGACAGAAGGGGACAAGAGGGCTGCAGAGGCAACCACCAGAGAGACAGACAGAGACTTATAGAGAGCCAGAAAGGGAGGGAGGGAGGGAGGAAAAGAAGCAGAGAGTGCCAGGCCCTCTGAGGGAGAGGCTGAGATGGGACAGGGAGAGACCCAGTAGTGGGCAGGCATGGACAGAGACGAACGGCCACAACGGGGAACCGAGGAGCCGGGTCCAGACTGGTGTGGGGAGGGGAAGAGAGAGAGCGGCAGGCCCTTCTGTAAGGAGGGTAAGGGGGTGCACGTACTCGGGGAACCAAGTGGAGGGCATGTGGGGTGGGGGCAGTCCTGGAGAATCTGGCTCTAACCCTGTGACACCCACCATGACCCCCCAGGTCCCACAGGCCTGGGAGAAGCTGTCCTGGACAGCTGCCATCCTGGCTCACTCAGGCATGGCCAGGCCATGTTGGTCACAGCTGGGTAACTCAGCAGCCCCTGGCCTGAGGCCAGCGGGGAGCTTTCCATGTGAGTGGCCCATGGCCAGCCTGCCCTCAACCCATGCCCTGAAGTCACCCTGGAGGCAACCCTCTCTAGAAGTCCAGGCCAAGTGGCAGGGTGGGGGTACCTGGGCCTCCCCTTCTGATAGCGCCCCATCCCCATCCGTGTCCAGCTCCGGGTGGGTCTGCAGCTCAGCCACCGAGACCCTGCGGGGGTGGGGATGCAGCCAGGGAAAGGGGTGAGGCCCCACTGGCTCCCAGCCAGGTACCCAGCAGGCCACGGCACCACATGGTCTGCCCACCCTCCACGCCAGGGCCCCCTCCCCAGGACTTGTTTCAGGACCTTGAGGTGGGGGTGGGGAGGGGCACAGGAAGTAGGGAGAAAGTGAGGTCTGAGGTTGAGGGCCCCACTCTGTCTGGCCGCCACCCCCAGGAGGACCAGGTCCCTAGCCACCCAGTTCCCTGCCTCCCACCCCTGACTCCACAACCTTGAAGGGGCTCAAAGAAAGGGGTGGGATTACAAGATACCAGGCCCCCTCATTCCCCTAGACCCATATCCTGTCCCACCCAGGTTCCACTTCCTTCTGCCTTCAGAACCCAACACATCGAAGTTGACCTTCTGCCCCACGCCCTCCTCCAGCCAAGCCCCCACTAACCACACTGGCCAGGGACCCAGGTGCCACATTCTGCTCCCCCCATCCCATCACCAGCCAGGGAATGGCCCGCACTGCCCATTCTGCCCCCTCGGTCCTCCTGCCCCTCCCACCCCACACCTCCTCGCTGATGAGCCTCGTCCTGAGTTCCCTATGTCCTCTCTCGGCCCTGTCAGTGCACACCCAACTGAGCCATTTGCCTGAGGTCACTGGGCCAGTTCAGAGGCACAGCTGGGACTCAAAGCCAGGTCTGGCTTCCACCAAAGTGTTCAGGCCACAGAGCAGCCTGGGGAAAAGTAAGAGGACCCTGCCACCATGTCCTGGGCCTGAGGATCCATGCTCAGCTCATCAGCATCCTGGGAAGACGTAAAGCATCTCCTTTACCTCCTCAGGTGAGTACGCAGAGGAGGGGGAGGCAGAGGCACTGAGACCAGTAGGGGCCCCAGCGAGGAGGGGGAGCTGGTGGCTGAGCCAGGGAGGGCTCTGGCTGACTTCTAAAGGTGGGGGTGCAGGACGGGACCCAGGCTCAGGGCAGGGTGGCAGGTGGGCACACTCACATCCCGTCCATGTCGTCATCCAGCTCCTGGAAGGTGCTGGCCACCAGCTCCTTCTCCTGCTGGGCCTTGGAGGCAGCCTGCTGCTCTGTGGAGGGGGCCAGCCCATCAGCCTCCCTGCCTGCCATCTCCCAGCACCCCAACATCCCACAAGACCACTCACCCCCAGTACCCACTGTGTGCCAGGCCCTCCGCAGCATGGATAAGGACAAAGATCCCTGCCATTTAGAGGTAGTAAGGGAGGACAGGCAAGAAACTAGAGGGGGGCAGGGCCAGGGGACCACCAAGGCAGGAAGCAGGGGTTGGAGTGCGAGGTCAGGAGGGCCAGGTGAAGGGGCTTCTGGGAGGAGCCACATGGGGATCAGAAAAGCGCTGCGGGGAGGAGCAGGTGTGCACAGGCCCCTGGAGGACCAACGGGGAGCCCGCTGTGGCTGGAGCAGAGTGAGCAAGGAAGGCTTCCAGGAAGTAGGATCCACAGAGTTCCGAGCAGAGGGACAGGCCCTGAGTCAGGCCACTGTGGGGAACCGACTAGGCGGTGAGGGTGGGAACCGGGAGACCAGGGCAGGGCACAGACAGGGGCTGGCCTGGGGTGGGGGCTGAAGAGGCAGAAGGAATGGCCAGATGCTGGGTAGATTCTGAAGGCAGTGCCGATGGGGTGTGCTGATGGGTTAGATTAGGGCGGAGGGAGAGACGGAGGGAGGAAGGACGTCCCCAAGGCTTTTGAACAGTAGAAGGACATGGAGCAGCCTTGAGTGGAGCCGGTGGGGGAGGCAGCTCTGGGGGCGACACATTGATGAGGCCAGGCTGTCATCTGCACGGGCTGATGAGATTAGGTGAGAAGAGGCCCAAGGACCTGGCCCAGGCTCACTCCCCAGGAAGTCAGATGAGGAGGGAGCAGTGAGGATGGTCAGGGGGGCACATGAGAAGACCAGGTAAGGGTCACTGTGGAGGCACCTGGGGGACAGTATCCCAGAAGGGAGGGGCCAGCCCACTGAGTGCCCCAACAGCTCCCAGAAGAGGTTAGTGGGTGCAGGGCCAGGCCACACTCACTGGAGACACCCTGCTCCAATGGTCTCCCTCTGCCCCCTCATCCCCACCTAGCAGGGAGTGGAGAAGGCTGCAACTATTAAGCACATACTGTTTACTATGTCTTGGCTCAGCCCACGTACTATAACGACCCCAGTGTTCCCCGAGCCCTGGCAGAGCTATGGATCATCCGTGAGATCCCACAATGCCCCAGCAGACCCAGCTGACCACTGTCCTCTCACAGATGTGGGGACTAAGGCGGGTTGGTGGGAGAAGGGACTTGTCCATGGTCACACCAGGCCATATGCCCCAGAGCCCACGCTCACCCCGCCATCCTTTGGGAATCTGGGTCAAGATGTGATGTCCTGCCCTCTGACTCAGCAATTGCACGCTAACAAGGCGTCCAATGGAAAACCGGGCATCAGTTCATCAAGACACGTGTGAAAAAGGATGCTTGCGACAGCGCAGAAGAATGACAACAGGAGCAGTCAAAGAAAAGATGTGTAAATTCAATTTCTAAAAAATGGCCTGACAAAAAAGCACCAAGAACCTAGCACCAGAGACAAACGGTAACATGGCAGAAGACATTTGCAAATTAAACCACAAAGACTAACCCCTTAATGTATCACAGACTCTCGCAAACAGTGAAGAAAAACACCAACAACCTGGTGAGAAAATGGTAACTGGATTAAACAGATCCTGCTAGAGGCAGAGAATGGAGTACTACGCAGCCGTTAAAAGGAAGACGTGCACCAATGTTCCCCACCCCACCCCCCCACCTCCCACCCCACTACAAAGGCTGTGATCAAACATACAGGAAATAGCAGACCTTTGCACCTGTCCCCGTCTGGCTCGCTCCTTCCTTTGCAGGTAAGGGCTTTGTCCATCTCGGTCAGTGCTGTACTGCCGGCACCTGGTGTGTCCTGCCACGTAGCAGGTGCTCAGCAAATGCTTGTTGGATGAATTACTGGTTTCAGAAATCAGGGAGAGCCAGTTGGCAGAGGGAGGGAAGGAAGAACACAACAGATGCCCAGAGAGATGGGAAAGATCAACCATGTGGCCTCAGAGAGGGGGCGGTCCCGGTTCCTGACGGCCACCCAGCTCTTTGTGACCACCACTATGAGTACCTAACACGTCTCCAAATCCTTCCAACAACGCCTTGTCTTTTAACTAGTTTGGAGGGGGGTTCTGCCCCGCCTCCCCTTTCTATCTTGCTTCCAGAGTTGTGTCCCCCAGGAAGCAGACTGAGCATCCAAAGACTAAGAACACGGGCCAAGGCTTCAGACTTCCAGTAATGGCAGCACAACCTCCCAACACCAAGAAATGCTACACAAAGCATAAAAAAGTCAGCCTCTTTTTGAGCCCACTCAGCAGCACCGCAGAAGAAACAGTGGAGATCCGCTTCCGTAAAGATCACAGCCAAGAAGACCCTATGGAGTGGTTCTACTCTGTAACACGTGGGGTCTCCAGAGTCACAACCAACAACAAAACAAAATCAACAACAAAAAAGTCAGCCCCTTAAAATCAACCAGGATCTAACAAGACAGTAAGAACTGCCAGGGCAAAGCAGAAACTCAGGAAGCTGCTTTTGCCCTAAGAAAATTTGCCAATCCTAGAAATTTTGGGGGTCTGTTTTGGTAAGACTTCACAGGGCAAGGGAGATGGAAATCAAAATCCAAGGTGGGAGATTAATAGGAGACTCCCCCAACAACTTAGCTGGGGCCCAGGGGGTGTCCCCTCAGGGCTAGGTTGGACCAGAAATAACCCAGCCAGTGCAGAGATCTCAGATCACACACAACCTGAGAAGTCTGAGGAATCTCAAGCCTTGGATTTGCATTAAGAGGGGCCCCCAAATGGTAGTGTTCCCAGGTACCTGGCAAAAAGAACAGCAAATCCTCTCCGGAGAAAGATCCCTGATTTGAGGCCACAAATTACTATTACAACTAATTTTCAAACACAATGATCAACAAATAGTCAAAGCTAACTAGGCATAGAAGGAAATAAAGAACCACGATCAAAATGCAGTTGGAACAACAAACAACTTATAACAAGCAAGAATCTCCCAAGCCCAGGCCTCCTCCTGTCCAGAAGTGAAGCACGAGTACTCTGGCCGCCCCATGACGTACCTTCCCACAGCTTCCGGTGCTGTTCTTTGGCCTCCTTCTCTGGCTTCTCAGCCTCCTCCTTTGCCGTCCGCAGCATCTCCACTTGGTCCTCCAGGGACTTCTTTCCCTCCTGCAGCTCAATGAGCTTTTTCTAGGTGAGAAGAAGGCAAGAGCCCAGCTGTCCTTCTGTTCTGCCTCCTCCTCATCCTTATCACCTCCACGCCTCTATTCCACAGGACAGCCAGGAGGAGCTTTCCAAATCACAGACCTCACTGGGTCTCTCCCCTTGCTATGGTTCCCATAGCCCTCTGGAGAGAAGCCCAAACACCTCAATGCAGCCTGCAAGGCCTTTCCCACCTCTCCAGCCCTATGTGCCCCATCCCCATCTCAGGCTAGGCTCTAACTGTCCTGAACAACATTAAGACCCCCAAATGCTCTTCTGCCTCTAGTTCTTTGTATATTCTGTTCCTTCTGCCTGGAACACTTCCCCTGGCTAACTCCAAAGTACCCCACAGATTTCAGCTTAGAAAAGTGTCCTTCTCCAGAAGTCTTCTCTACCACCTACCTCCAAGATAAGAGGGGTAGGAAGTGGAGGGCAAAAGCCTCCTCTATGCCTCTTACTCCAGAACTTCCCTTCTCCCAGCAGCACTGGGTGTTCCTTTCTGTCTGTCCCTCCCACTAGACAATGTGCTCGAGGCAGGTCAGGTCTGGTTCCAGCCTCCCGCCCAGTGCATGACACAATCTGGACCTCTGTGGATATTTTCACAAAGAAAGAATGGGTACAATGGGCAGACTACAGCATAAGGATGGGGTCCCCAAGCTGCCAGGGTCTTAGTCCAGGCCAGGTCACTCAGCCAAGTGCCAGCCCCCATGGGATCGAGTTCCTCCCAAGATCTTAATACCTCTGCCTGGCTTCCTGCCAGGGTCCTCCCACCTCCCCAGGTGGGGTAAGGTCAGTTGGAGCTGGCCACCCAACATGGCTCCCCCACTGCTCCTTGAACTTAGGAGTGACTTTGGGGTGGGAGAGAGAGATCTGGAATCTCCCCTGAGGGAAACAGAGCTAGAGCTCTTGCTCAGTGGGTCAGACAGAAGGCCAGGAGCAACAGAGGACTCTGAACCATCAAACAGACAAGGGGGTGGCAGGCAAGGTATGGAAACACACACCTGGAGACACATCCTCTTCTGCTCTCCCTTAAGTACCCACCCTACTGAACTTAATGTCACTTTGTTGACTCCTCCCCCAGAACTGGGCAGCCATGTAGTCATCAGCCCCACCTTACAAACAGGGGAGAAGGGTGCCAAGAGGCATCCCTCCTATCCTTAGGAGGTGGCAGAGCTCCTTCAAGCCCAGATCACTCTGATGCCCAAGGCTCTGCTCTTAACACCTGTACTGACTACTCCCATTTGAGACCCGCGTAACCAATGACCGACGACTAAACCCCCAATGGACAAATGAGCGAAGCACGGCAAAGACAAGCAGTAACTCGCCCCAGGATACCACTAGGCAGCAGGTGTAAACCCCACCTAGTTCTGCCTGCCTGGCCAGCCCATGCCTCCAGGCCAAGGGGCCTGGATATGCCGGGGGCAGCCGTGGGGGGCCCCTCACCTGCTTCTCCTCCCGGGCCGTCTTCCAGTCCTCAATGAGGATCTTCTTCAGGCGGAACCCCTCGCGGGTGACCTCAGCCATCTGCTGCAGAGTCTCCCTCTCCTTACGGCCCTTCTCTCTGGGGTGGGGGTGGGGGGAACACACATAGGCCACCACTAGGGGGCACTCAGGGCCCACCAGGTCTGCCTCTACCAAAAGGGCTCAGTCCACCTGCCCAACAACACTCGGAAAGGCTGAGAGAGAGGGAACCACTCCCAGGCTCTTA
>NW_004443993.1:866990-932574 GCF_000243295.1 Trichechus manatus latirostris
GGAAAAGAAAGTTTCTGCAAAACGCCCACGAAGCCCCGGCAGGGGAAGTAAAAAGAACACGTGACACCAAAATACCCTCCCCTCACCATCTTGCCGACTGGTTCTGCCCCGCCCCCTGTTGGGACCGCCCCCTCCGCGCAGCAGCGGCCAATGAGAGCGGAGGCGAGGAACGCGGGCCGTTTCCTTGGGAGCGCTCTGGAGGAAGGAGGGGGAGGCGGTTACCTAGCAACCGGGATATGCTGAGGAGCCCTGCCAAGCTGTTGGAAAGCGCATTCCCAGAGCCGGAGGAACAGGAACTGGATCCTGGACAGGAGTGACTCCTAATTGCCCCCCCTAACCCTTAGGGGCTCTCGGCCCCAGCCTAATCATGACATCTCCTCTGTGCAGGGCGGCTTCCGCCAATGCTCTGACTGCTCAGGACCAAGTTTCGAAGCCCTCCTCCAAGGTCAAAGGCAGTCAGTCTCAGGCCAAGGCCCACCACCCAAGAGGCAAGGGTGCAGCTCAGGCCTGGTACCCAGTCCATTCCAAATCGGGACACCTCCACCCCAGCGGGGTGAAGCCCGCTGTGCACACACAGGTGGCTGAGTTACAAAGGAAGATACAACTGTTAGGTAAGATGGCTGTAGCGGGCAGAGAAGGGCCAGAGGTCAACAGTGTCCACCCAGTCCTCTCACCAGGCACGGTGAGACCAGTGCATTTGGACCAGATGGTCAGCTTCTAGAGGCAAACATTCATACACACTCGCGGTTTTCCTCTTTTAAAACTTCTGCTGGGCTCAGAACCGAAGGGACTGTATTTCACACCACTGTGTAATTTCAACTCTTCTATCACGCATGGAGAGGGCAGTGGGTGGTTCAGTGGTAGAATTCTCGCCTTCCATGCAGGAGACCCAGGCTTGCAGCCATCACCCATCTTGCAGTAAAGACTTGCATGTTGCTATAATGCTGAACAGGTTTCAGTGGAGCTCCCAGACTAAGACAGACTAGGAAGAAAGGCCTGGCAATGTATTTCCGAAAATCTGCCAGTGAAAGCTCTGTGGAGCGTAACAGATCCATACCGTTGTTCAAAGGGTAGCCATGAGTCAAGTGCCAACTCAAAGGCAGCTAGCAACATCATGCGTGGGGTAGTTAAGAGCATGGATTCCAGCGCAGATTTTCTGAGTTCAAATCTTAGCTCTGTATATACTAGTTGTTTGACCTTGGGGAACTAGGAGTAACCGAATTGCTCTCCGTTTCTCCATCTGTAAAATGGGGGTAGTAACGGTACAACCCCACGTTGTTGTTGCTAAGTGCTGTCAGTTTGGTTCTGACCGATAGCGACCTTATGTATAACAGAACAAAATGTTGCCCAGTCCTGCGCCATCCCCACAATCATTGCTGTGTTTGATAGCATAGTTGCAGCGACTGTGTCAATCCATCTCATTAAGAGTCTTCCCCCATAGGCTGTTGAAATGTGTAAAGTGTTTAGAATAGTGACTGGCACATAGTGAAAGACTATATAAGTATAAACCAGTGCTTCTCAGTGGAGGGGGCGATTTTGCCCCCCAGGGGACCACTGGCAATTTCTGGAGACATTTTTGGTTGTCACATTTGGTGGAGGTAAGTTTGGGATGGTGGTGCTCCTGGCATCTAGTGGGAAGAGGCCAGGGATGCATTATAACGCAGAGGAAAGCCCCCACCACCACTACCACAAAGAGTTATCCAACCCCAAATGTCATCATGCCAAGGTTGAGAAATCCTGGTGAAAACTATCATTGTTATTATTGTTTTTATTATTATTAGGAGGTAATCTTCCGTAGTGATTGAAGGTGTGGGCTCAGGAGTGAGATTGCCTGTAACCCTGAACACTTTGATCAGCCTCTCTGAGCCTCAGTCTTCTCATCTATAAAATTGGTATGATAATAACACTTGTTGGCATATGATAATTCGATACCTATAAAACTCTTAGTCTGGCATCCAACACATAATAAATGTTCAAAGTGAAGTATTGTTGTAACATTAAGTGGATGACTACAAAAACATCTTCCCTCTGGGAAGCTTCCCCTCCCCACTGCAATGATGCTCTGCTTGTGCCTGCTCACCTCACCTGCCCCTAGAGGGCGACAGGAAGGCCTTTTATGAGAGCTCCCAGTGGACCATCAAGAAGAACCAGGAGACCATCAACCAGCTCGGTGAGGAGACCAAGGTGCTGCAACTACGGCTGGCGAACCTGCTTCAGGTGCAAGTGCAGAGACAGGTGGAGGGGGGCACTTCCTCAGCAGAGGCGGCCTGAATGAGGGGTGACCAGTCTCCTCTCCCTACAGGGAGATGAGAAAGTGGTCCAGGAAGTGATTCGGGAATGGAAGTCAGAGAAATCGTACCTGAAGAACAGAACAGGCCAGGTTTGCTCTCCTCCACTGACCATCCCCCACATCTCCAGCTGGGTCCCCACCCAACCTCCCCACTGCATTTCCTGTCTCCAGTCTCACTCTCTCCAATTCTTTCTCCACACCAGCCACCATTCATTTATTCACTCAATGAAATCATTATTGCATGCCTACCGTGTGCCTAGGATGGGATCAGGTGTTGGGGATCCCCAGTGAACAAAACAGACCAAGTCCCCACTCCCAAAGAGGTCACATCCTAGTGGGGGATACATACAAAAAAACTCCAAAATAACATGTATTAAAAACAAGGTAATTCCCATTAATGAGAAGAGAAATAAAAGAAGGTGATGTGATAGAGGGACTGGACGGGCAGGGGTTTGCACTTTAGATTGGATGGAGGTCAGCAAAGACTTCTGTCTCTAAAGGAGGTTGAACTGAGAATGGGCCAGCCAGGAAAAGATCCGGGGAAGAGCACTCTAGGCAGAGGGAACAGCAAGTGCAATGCAAAATTCCTGAGGCAGGAACAAGCTTAGAGTGTTGGAGATACAAAAGGAGGCCAGTGTGGCTGGAGCCAAGTGGGTGAGGGGGTATGGTAGGTGAGGTCAGAGACGTATTGGGCCTGGCAATGATGAGGAGTTGGGATTTTATACTAAGAAGCAGTGAAGTGGAAAATGGACTGTGAGGAGGCAAGAGTGGAGGCCGGGAGGAGGTCATCCAGGTGAAAGATGGTGTTGGCAACAGTAGGATAAAAGTGATGAAAATGGAAGGAAAGAGATATCTACGGGGGGAATATTTGAGGTAGAACACAGAGAATTTGCTGACAAATTGCATGTAGGTGGCATAGAGAGAAGTCAAGGATGACTTCAAGGTTTTAGGTTTAAATACCTGGAATGATGGAGCCACCATGAGCTGAAATGGGGAAGATGTGAGAAGAACAGGATTGGCGATGACCAGGAGGTCAATTTGGGGCATGATGATTTTGAGGTGCTTGTGAAGGTGTCTGGAATCCCTGGGTGGTACAAACTGTTAACACGCTCGGCTGCTAACTGAAAGGTTAGACTTTCTAGCCCACCCAGAGGTACCTTGTAAGAAAAGCTTGCCAATCCACTTCTGAAAATCAGCCACTGAAAATCCTAGGCAGCACAATTCATTATGACACACATGGGGTTGGCATAACTCGAGGCTGATTTGATGGCAACTGGTAACTGGTGGAAATGTAGACAGAGTATGTATGCATATATGGGCTTGTAGTTCAGTTTGGAGGCTAAATTTGAATCATCTCAGTGTATCAAACCCAAATCTATTGCCATCAAGTTGATTGCAACTCATAGCGACCCTATAGGACAGAGTAGAACTGTCCCATAGGGTTTCCAAAGCTGTAATCTTTATGGAAGCAGACTGCCACATCTTTCTCCCACGGAGCAACTGGTGGGTTGGAACCATCAATCTTTCAGTTAGCAGCTGAGCACTTAACCACTGTGCCACCAGTGCTCCTTCATCTCAGTGTATAGGAGGCCTGTAAAACCCTGAAACTGTTGAGGTCACCAAGGGCATGAGTGTGGACAGAGAAGAGCCCCAAGGACTGAGGCCGGGGCCCTGTCTCCAAAGGCAAAGGAGACTGAAAAGGGGCAGCCAGGGAGGTGGGTGGAAAACCCAGGAGGGGGATCCTGGAAGCCAGGAGAGATGAGAACCTGCAGGAGGAAGCCGAGCAGATGCTGAGAAGAAGCCAAGGCAGTTGAGGGCCAAGATATGGGAGAAGGAAGGGAGGAAGGACTAGGTGGGGCTCAGGCCCCTGCTCTCGCTACCCTCCCTGCAGCAGGCCCTGGAGCTCCTGGACCATCGGCTGAGTGAGAAGGTGAAGCAGCTGAACTCCCTGCGACACGAGGTGGAGTTGCGGCAGAAGCGGCTGGATGAGCTCCAGCTGCAACACAGCCTGCGTGAGCTCGAGATGGTCGAGGCGCAAGATAGCAACACGGAGGTGGCCAAGGTGGGGCCAGCGAGGCCTGCAGGGCGGGGTCTTGGGAGAAGAACGAGGAGGGGGACTCAGCCCAGCCTTGCTGCCATCTAGACCATGCGGAACCTGGAGAACCGCCTGGAGAAGGCCCGGATGAAGGCGGAGGAAGCGGAACACATCACCAATGTGTACCTGCAGCTCAAGGCCTATCTGCAGGTGGGGACCAGGACTAGGGGACAGTAGAAGCGAGGAGAGCAGGCCTGGAAAAGGACAGCCCAGTCACAGGCCAGCCCCATCTCCCACCCCCAGGAGGAGAGCCTTAACTTGGAGAACCGTCTGGATGCTATGGAGGCTGAGGTGGTGCGGACGAAACACGAGCTGGAGGAGCTGCATCTGGTGAACCAGGAGGCGCTCAACGCCCGAAATATCGCCAAGGTGCCCGCCCGCCTACCCCCCGGAGTCCTATCCAAATACCTTAGGCTCCCGGCCGCAGAATCCGATCCTAAACTGCCCCCGGGCCCCTGCCATCTATCTCCCAGGATCCCGTGGCCTGGCCCAGCTGGCTAGGGACTGGGCCCGCGGCTCAGGAGCGGAGCTGCTGACGGTGCCAGCCGGTCCCCCGGCTTCCTTGTCCGCCTCGCAGAACCAGCTGCAGTATCTGGAGGAGACGGTGTACCGAGAGCGCAAGGAACGGGAGCGCTACCTAACCGAGTGCAAGAAGCGAGCAGAGGAGAGAAAACTGCAGAACGAGCGCATGGAACGCAAGGTGAGCTCGCGCAAGGGTGCGACCAGGGCCCGGCCCTCCTCGGCGGCCCCAGCCACACCGCCCACTCTGCCCTGCCCTGCCCTGCTTCGGCCACGCCCCTAGTTTGGTCCAGACCGGAGACCTTTCCTGGCTTTGGATACTTCTGCTGACCCCGCACCCGCCCTGACTCCACCCCCACCTCCGGACGGCCCTAGATGCTAGGCTTCCTCCCACATTCTCCACAGGCTCCTCACTGCCTCATTTTGCATCCAGCCCTCCTCTTCCTCGTAGGCCCCATCCGGAGCCTCCTCCACTTGACTCCGCCTCCTGCCCTAAATCTGACTCTCTCTAGCTGGCCGCTGCCGGTCCCGCCCCCGTTCTCGGTTCATCTGCGCTCCCCTCAACCCGTCCGGCATTCCTGACCCCTGGCTGGGTGCCCTTATTTGGCCCCCTTTTCCACGATGGCTCTTCTGGCCCCCCCAGCCGAGTCTCCTCCCTCTCCCTGACCCAGTCGGAAACCCCTTCCCCGCCTCTGCGCTAACCCCTTGTCCGGGCGTTGATCCGGGCCCTGACCTCAACCCGGAACAGACCCAGCGCGAGCACATGCTGCTGCAGTCCGACGACACGATCCAGGACAACCTTCGCGCCAAGGAGCAGGAGCTGCTGCGTCGCTGGAGCATGTACCAGATGGAGGTGATCTTCGGCAAGGTCAAGGACGCCACTGGTGTGGCCGACACCCACGTGAGTGCTGCCCGCATCCCGCCGTGCCCCAGACCTTGCCGGAGCCGTGCCCAAGCCTACGAAGCCAACACGTTGGGGAGTTCCCTATATACCTCACTTCCCCTCCCTGCATCTACTGATATTCCTCAGCACACAAACCTGCTCTCCTCTTAAAAGATATCCCCTCCTCCTTCCAGCTACTGCCTCATTTCTCTGCCGCCCTTCACAGCAAAACCCACAGGAGCTGTCTACACTGACCACCATTTTCTGTCCTGTTCTCTCTTATACCGGATCTGGCATGCCAGCTCCTCGAAGACTGTATTCTGTGTCTCCAGCGCCTGTAACACGGTCTAGCACACAGTACACAGCTGGCACTCCTCATAAACTGTGCAAGCAGACTCCCCCACCCAGGATCCCGAGCTTTGCAGTCTCCTCAAAATATTCTAAGTCCCTCTCTGGTGCCTGGTTCTGGCTGGCTAACATCGATGTCTGGCTGGACCCTCCTCCTGCTTCTCCCCTTTGGGTGCTCTCCAAACTTCTACCCCTCTGCCACAGCATGGGGTCGATCCCTGAGGAGCTCATCCTGGGGCACCATGGCTAGGCCCCTTTCCAGAAGGGTGGCCTGGTGAGCAGATCGCTCCTGCTGGCTGGTTTGCTATACCTCCAAGGGCTGGGCAAGACTGGCCACGAGAATGTTGCTGACACATTGGTTTTGAAAGGCAGCTATGCTCACCACTACACTAACACTGCTCCGGACGCTGGTTTTGAGTGACTCAAATTCCTTAGACAAGAAAAGGCCTTGCAAAAATTTGTCCTGGGCTGCACACGTAGCCACATAGCCCCCAGCTTGCTGGGCAGAAGCCCCCAGTTTAGGCGACCTGTCCTGCGTCCCTGGGAGGGAGGAAGAGGGGTGACTCTGTGCCTCTCCCAAGACCCTGGCTCTGACTGGGGTCTGGGCTGCCCGTAGTCCGTGGTACGGCGGTTCCTGGCGCAGGGCGACACCTTCACACAGTTGGAGACGCTCAAGAGGGAGAACGAGGCGACGCTAGTCAGGCTGAAGCAAGAGAAGCAGGGGCTGCAGCGGGAGTTTGAACGCCTCAAGTACTCAGGGGAGACCACGCTGGTGAGGTGAGGCCTCCGTGCGCCACGAAGGAGGGCGAGGGGAGTATGCATCGGTGCGCTCCAACGGCGGCCTCTCTCACTCCCTGCTAGCGAGCAGAAGCTACATGCCGAGCTGCAGGGGCGCCTCAGGACCGAGGAGCAGCGGCGCACTGAGGCACAGGAACAGCTAGAGCGCACCACGCGGGCGATGCAAGTGGCCAAGGCGGGCCTCGAGCACCTGGCGGGCAAGCTGCTCTACATCACCGTGGTAGGCCTCGCGCTGCCCCGCCCCATCCCCTGTCCAGGGCGTCAGAGGCCTGAGAATCCAAAACTTCAGAATCCCTGCCCCACCTCAAGCCCGCCTCCACCAAAAATCCCACCCAGCCCCCACCCAAAACCTCAGAGACCCCATTCAGATCCAAGCGAGGCCCAAGACAGACGCCCACTTCGTATGTCCCGCCATCAAGAGATCCCCTGACTCGAGTCCTGCGGCTCTGGAATTCAGAGGCTCTGCCCTCACACTAGTGGCCCTTCACTTCAGAGGCCCCGCCCCACACAGCATAACACCACCCCTGTGGGTGGTCCCTCGCCTCAAAGGCTGGTCCCTGAGAGGAAAAGCCCTGCCCCCTGCGTCCCTCGCCCGGGAGGCCCGGCTCCCTCCGGACCGACCCGGCTCCGTCCCTGACCTCAGGAGGACAGCCGCTTCGCGGGAAAGGAGCTGGATCCCCAAACGGCCAACTACTTGCCGGACCTGCTGGGGGTGGTGGAGGAAAAACTGCTGAAGCTGCAGAGGCAGCTTGAAAGCCTCGACCTGCCGGAGATGCTGCAACACATCGCAGATCGTGAGGTACCCACGCCGTCAGGGGGCAGGGCTCTGGAGACCAGGGGGTGGGGCTGAGGGTGCTGGGCTGGGTCGGAGAAACCAGGAAGCCGGGGGTGGGCGACCCTCGGGAGACCAAGGAGGAGGCCAAGGAGCCGGGGATGAGCCTGAGAGACAGGGGGAAGCCAGGGGAGCTGTGAGCAGGCCCAAGCAGACCAGAAAGCGGGGTTAGGGGGCAGGGGTCTGGCGTCAGAGGCCAATGGGTGGGGCCCGAGAAACCAAGGGCGGGCCAGGGAGGAGGGGGCGGGACTGGGTATCAGGTGCAAGCTGAGAACGAGGGAAAAAAACCAACAGGGGGATTGGGCAGTGGTCTCTGTCTGGAATCAGGATATATCTCGAAATGGGATGGGGATGAAGGGAAAAGAGAACTTCCCTGCAACCCCTGTCCAGCCCACACTCCTCTCCCGCGCCTCCCCCCATTCAGTTTTACGCCAGCTTAGAGGGAAAGCTGCCCCTGCACAACACCCGCATTGATCTGCCCCTTGTCAGCTCCAAGGACAAGTTCTTCGGTCAGTGAGGGCAGGAAAAGGGGCGGGGTGGGGAGGGCCTAAGCCGAGGAGCTTGATCTGAGGCCAGATTGACGACCAAGGTGGGGCGGGGGCGGATGGGAGGAAGAGAGGAGGTGGGGGCCTGGAGGAGAGGCCGCAAATGGGGACCAGGACACCCTTCCATACCCCGCTTACTCGTCCCCCGCCACCGGCAGACGAGGAGGAGAGTGAGGACGACGACAACCACGTGGTGACTCGCGCAGCCCTCAAGATCCTTTCCCAGAAATTCATCGAATCCCGCAGCAAGAAGCGCAGTCGCTCGCGGAGGTCCTAGACTCGCTTTTGTGTCTACTTGGTGCCTCCGATTCCCTTCGGAGTCCTCGACCGCTCTGGGCCCAGCCTCAGGCCCACGGGCCTCTTCAAGGGCTGAATCGGCCCAGACAGATTGTGGAGCCAGCCGGCGGCGTGGGAAGGAGGGGAATGGGGCCTGGCCGGACGTTCCCACAGTAAATCTCCCCAGGCGGAGCCCGGAATCACGCAATAAAGGTCACCGACCAGCCCCATGGGTATTTTCCTCTCCTTGACCCAGTGCAAGAGTCCTTGGGTGATGCAAACAGTTAATGCGGTTAATGCACTAGGCTGAAATGCTGAAAGATTGGAGGTTTGGGTCCACCCAAAGACTCTTCAGAAGAAAGGCCTGGCAATCTACTTCCAAAATAATCTGCCATTGAAAACCCTGTGGAAGACAGTTCTACCCTGACACACATGCCATTGCCATGAGTAGGAGTCGACTGGGCAGCTGGTTGTCTGACCCAGTACCAGCCAAGAGACGTCTGCCCGTCAAAACCGGGTGCCACAGACTCAGGCCTCTCTTGCCTGGGGTGTAAGGAGACCCCAATCAAATGGTTACACAGACTGAGCCCTCCCTCAAAGATGGTAGATACTCCCATACCTGGGGCAAATCAGCCCTCCCCAGCTGAGGACAGAGGACTCTCTGGGGACACACACCTGCCTCCCCCGCCCCCCACATAGCCATACACACTAACTCCCTTGCACCTAGGGACCCAGAAGCGACCTTTCTCCTAGAAAGAGATGTGTCCTTTCTCCTGAGGACAGATTGACACACACCTACTAGCAGGGGTCCCATTGGCCTGGGCCGGGCCCTGGGGTCTGGCTGGGCCACAGGAGAGCGGTGGATCCGGCCCATTTCTGCTGTCCCGCCGCTCCGCTCCGCCCCGCTGGAGCGCCCTGCCACTGCCCGGCACCCGCCGGCCCTTCCGCCTCAGTCAGCGGCGCAGCGGAGCGGGACAGGCGCCGGCCATGGATCGGACAGTGGGCAAAGAGCTCAACCTGGTAAGGTGCGGAGGACTCCGGACCCCACACCCCTGGCGACCGCCAGGTCCAGAAACTCCAGGCCTCCGCCGCTTAGACCCTTATCTCACCCTTCCCCCCAGTCAAACCATTCGGAACCGCGCAGGAGTCCCCACCTCCGGTCTCAGGTCTCCTAACCCTGAAAGTGTCTGGTTACTTTTGAGGATGGGGGCGGGGAGCCCGGAGCGGGTCTGCGGGAGTGGACAGAGACTCAGTCAGCTTGGACCCTGGGACATCCCCAAAGCCCACCCCATGCCTTCAGGACGGCGCGGAGGGGACTTCTCTGGCTTGGGACCCTGTCCCAAGTCCCGCTGACTCGGGCTCGGAAGGGGGCAATCGAGCTGGAAGGCCGGGCCTGAGTCTGCGCGGGTGAAGGGGCGCCGAAGCCCCTGGCTTCGTTCCCCTCGAATGCCCTGAGCCCGACTCCGCGTCCAGGCGCCGCTACAGGACTGGGGCGAGGAGACCGAGGACGGCGCGGTGTACAGCGTCTCCCTGCGGCGGCAGCGCAGTCAGCGCTTGAGCCCGGGGGAGAGGCCTGGGGGCAGCCAGGTGAGGAAGGGGTTGAAGGGTGGTGCGGTCAGGTGAGGGCGGGGCTGCGTGGAGGGGCCTGGGAGTCACCAGGTCAGAGCGGAGCCTGGGCAGCCAGATGAAGCGGGCTGCAGGAAGGGCGGGGCTTAAAGGTGACCAGGCGAGGGTAGGAAGGGGCCTAGGGGCGGCCAGGTGAGTGAGGCGGCGCAGTTGCGGAGCAGGGCCTGGAGGCAACCTGGTACCGGCGGAACTGGACCGCTGAGCCTGGGAAAGCCAGGTTTAGTGGGGCGGAGCCAGAGGGAGGCGTGGGGTTTAGAGGCTGCAGGTGAAGGCGGAATGGGGCGGAGGGCAGGGCCTGGGAACACCAAGCAAAGCGCTACCGGGCTGCAGAGCTGACAGTAGCCTGAGGGTGACCAAGTAAGGGGGAGGCAGAGAGCAACGCCAGGGAGGATGAGGGTGCCAGGGGGCAGGGTGGGAGGATACTTTGTGGACGAGGCAAAAAGAATGAACCCAAGGGCCCCGCATTCAGAGGAAGGGACGGGATCAGATGCAAGGGCGGTGCATGAAGGAATGTACGGAGGCGCCACCCCTGCGTGTGTGTCTCATCGCCATCCTACCCCTCAGGCACCCAACCGCGCTGCAGACGCTTTTCTCCATTACCGCACGAGCAAGGTGCGAGCGCTGAGGGCGGCGCCGCTGGAGCGGCTGGTGCGCGAGCTGGTGTCCGGAGACCGCGAGCAGGATCCGGGATTCGTGCCCGCCTTCCTGGCCACGCACCGGGCCTTTGTGCCCACTGCCCGCGTGCTGGGTCTTCTGCTGCCGCCGCCGCCGCCGCCGCTGCCGTCGGGGTCAGTATATACCTGGACTCCATGTTTCTAGCCCCAGGTCCCCACCTGGATAAACCCCTCAGGTTTTAAACCAGGAACCTCCTCAACCTCAGAGCCCTCGCCGTAAGCTCCTTCTCATCCCCTCTTCGTCATCTGATCAGAGGGGGCTCTTCCCAGGGTAAAGATCAAGAAGACGGAGGGACAAGAACTGAACTTCAACAAGAACCTGAGGTTGGTCCCAATTGGGGTGGGGTGGGGGTCCTGGAGGTCCAAGGTCAGGCCTCAGGGCTACAGGGTTGGATAACCTGAAAGTCCAGGTTGGCTAATAAAAGGTCAGAGGTCAGGTTTGAGGTTTTGGGCAGGTGAGGTCCAGAGCTCAGGGCTGGGTTCTGAGGCCCAACCCTTCTTGCCAGGGCTGTGGTGTCCGTGCTGGGCTCCTGGCTTCGAGACCACCCTCAGGACTTCCACGACCCCCCTGCCCACTCGGCCCTGGGCAGCGTCTGCACCTTTCTGGGCTGGGCAGCCCCAGGGGGAGCAGAGGCCAAGGAGGCAAACAGGCTGCTGGGAGATTTCTTGGAGGAGGCTGAACGGGAGCAGGAAGAAGAGGAGCAGCCTGACCCGTGGGCAGGTGAGGGTGAGGGATTGTTCGGACTGGTGAGCACTACCCCCTCCAGGGACCTTTTCTCCCCTCTCGGAGCTACAGACCTGGGGCTGGTTCTTAACTCTGTCTGAGCCTCAGTTTCCCCACCTGTAAAATAGGATAATAACTTTTTTCCAAAGTATTAGCATTTGTTTAGCACCCTCCCCTCCCCCTCAATCCTAAATACAAAGTTACTCCACCATTGGGTCAGGATGCCCTGTGTTTCTAGCTACAACCATTCCACTCCCACTTGACTTAGGAGCCACAAGGACCTGCGTTCAAATCCCAGGTCTGCCACTTGCTGACTGTGTGACCTTGGACACGTTGCTTCACCTCTCTGAGCCTCAGTTTCCTCATCTGTGAAATGGGGATGATAACAGTTTTTACCACACTGAGCTCTTTACTCATTCAGCAAATATTTAGCTACTGGCTCTAGGTACATAATGATGAACAACAGCTCAGAGTTCCCTGGTGAAGACAGTAAACAAGGAAATAAACAGTAAGGGCTTGGCACCATATCTTGGCAAATAGTATTATTTTTATTGTTGTTATCTCTAATTCTTAATTATTAGATATCTACTGCTTATAATAAAATATATACAAGAAGTTATACTGATATTTTCTTCTAGAGTAGATGTCAGCAAACTATCTAACCCTTTACAAAAAAGTTTGTTGACCCTGTTGTTGAGCACTTTGGGGGTAGGGGTATATCCATATATATACTTCATTCAGGTCTTTGTTCAAATGTCACCTCCTCAGAGAAGCCTTCCGTGACTTCCTCAACAAAAATATCCTCTCCCCTTGACTTATTTTTCTGCATCACTACCTTTTACTTGCTTCAGTTCTGGCTTTTGCTCATCTGCCTCATGGACTGAGTGCATGAGAGCAGGACCACATCCTTCTTGTCTCTAACTCTGTCTCCAGTGGCAGGTACAACTCAGTTTTGTTGACTGAATAATTACCTCCTGGCTCAGGGGTCAGCCCTCTCCATGCCAACAGCTTATAAAGTATCATCTCTCACCCATCTGTGTTTGATCTCATCCCTATTACAAAAAGCTTCTATATCCCTAATCCCCATCCTTTAATCCTCAGATTAAAGTGGCTACATTCCTCTCCATTTTACAAAGCAGCAGCCACTTCTTTATTCCCGAGGACAAATCCCAGCTGTTTTTATATTTTTATTTACCCTTCTCCACTCCTGGTTACTAAGTGTCTTTCTCCCCCTGCCTTCAAGAGTTCATCAATTTATTTCAAGTCATCAGAGATTAACAGTCCAATGTGGTAACCACAAGCCCCATATAGCTATTAAAATCAAATTTAAATTAATTAAAATTAAAGAAAAATAAACATTCGGTTCCTCAGTCACACCAGCCACATTTCAAGTGCCCAGTAGCCACTTCTGGCTCATTGTGACCACATTGGACAGCACAGAGAGAGAACATTTCCACCATCGCAGAAAGTTCTAGTCAGAGTACCGTCCTAGGCTCTGAGTTCTTTGAGGGCAGAGAAGAAAATGAAGATTGAATACCTACTGTGCACCAGACTCTGGGACACACTTTATTTTAATATCTTCTTGTTTGAGTTTACTTTTATTATGGAAAATTTCCAATGTACCAAAACAGATTAGTACCCTCGGATGTCCCTCACTCATCTTCAACAATTATCAATTTGACCAGTTTGTTTGTTTTCTAGGAGGATGTTCAAGTAAATCCCAAATTTCGTTGTGCCTCTAACTGACAAAGACTTTTTTGTTTGTTTGTTTTTTATATAACTTTCATACCTATAATCATTTCTAACAAAACCAGCAATAATTCCTTCATATCAAAAACACCCAGTCCATATTCACATCTCCCCATCATCTCTAAATAGTCTTTTTACAGTTATCACTTCAAATCAGAGTCCAAAGATGATGAGCCACTCAAGACATTTGGTTGTTTGTCTCTGAGGTCTCGTTTATTCTATAACAGTCCTCCCTCATGTTTTTATTTAATGCCATTTGTCTCAAGGAACGTCCCACATTCTGGATTTGCCTGTTTGCTTCTTCATGGTGTCATGTAGCATGGTCCTCTATCCTCCATCCTCGCTCTGAGATCTAAAGCTTTGATTAGATTTAGGTGTACTTTTTTTTCCCATAACCCATTTTTCTAAATTAATATTTTGCAATGCTACCTTTCCTAAACTGAAATGAAAGACAGCTCACTTAAAAGATCATTTAAAAAATAATATGATACTGTAACTGTCACTTGAAGGAGAAATAAAATGAAAGTAGTGTACACAACCATGAACTATGGTTTTCGGTATGTTACTGCTTGAGTAGGTCTCACTAGGAGACACAATGAAGTGGTCCAGTGTCTTTGCTTGTCATGGGATCACGGTGAATGGAACCCCTGCAAACACTGACTAATACATGGGTGTGCGGTGATGACTCGGACACAGCAGCAAAGATGATAGTGACATTGTTTTCCAAAGTGGTGACTAACACTCAAAAATTCCAAACAAAACAAAGTCCAGACTTTCATGGTTTGTATTTATGAGCAAGATAGTCAAGTTCTAGGTGCAGATGACTGTAAACAGATCTTTCTAATGATGTGAATGCCTGGAGGGACTTTTGAAGACTGGTGACAAGTCTAGTCCCCACAAAGCAGAATCCCCAGCATCCTGCCCCTCATCTTGGCACATCCAAAAACAAATCTAGAAACTTCCAAAATGTCCCCTAGGAGCACCACCATTTAAACTCACTGGGGTAAAAATCACATTTATTGACCACTTTGTAGCAGTTTGATATGTATGATCTCATTTAATCTAAAAAAAAAAAAAAAATCAAGATGAAGAAACCAAGGCACAGAGAGGTTAAAAGACTTGCTTTAGCTTACACAGCAAGCTGAGTGGACAAGCCATGAAGTTATACCATCGCTCCCAAAAGAAGGCAGACGAATCTTATCCTAAAACAGGCTCGAAATCATAAAACTTGATTTTCTACTCCAGCCTTTGAACACTTATCATGCCCATTCTACCATTTACTGAAACTGTGATCTCGGGCCAATGGCTCCGTGCCTCAGTTTCCCCACTTGTAGAAGGTGGATAAATAATAGCATCTCCCTCTCTGGGTTAGTGTGCTAGGTTAATCCAAGCTAGGCACTCAATGAAGGTTAATGTTGCTGTTGCATTCCCAGGGTTTTTATTCTTCTTGTTAGGTGCTTGGAGTCCATTTCAACTCATTGTGACTCCATGTAACAGAGTAGAACTGCCCCATAGGGTTTTCTTGGCTGTAATCTTTATGGAGCCGACTGCCAGATCTTTCTCCTGCGGAGCCGCTGGGTAGATTCCAACAGTCAACCTTTCAGTTAGCAGCCAAGCCCTTAACCGTTGCGCCACCAGGGCTCCTGAGGGTTCTTCCCCACCATGCTCCCTTAAGGACCTCCCGGAGCTGCCCAGACCTGGCCAAGCTCCCCGGAGGGCTGCATGGAAGAAGAGGAAGGATTCCAAGGATTTGTGCCGAAGGGCCCCGAGCTCCTGGACTTCAGCGTGGACGAGGTGGCGGAGCAGCTGACCTTGATGGATGTGGTGAGGACCCGGAACCCGGTCGGGGCTGGGGGTGCGGTGAAGTGGGCCCTGCTGAGCTCTGCCCCTCCCTCCACCCCGCCCAGGAGCTCTTCTCGAGGGTGCGGCCCTGCGAGTGCCTGGGCTCCGTGTGGTCGCAGCGGGACCGGCCGGGGGCTGCGGGCACTGCCCCGACCGTGCGCGCCACCGTGGCCCAGTTCAATAAAGTGACGGGCTGCGTACTGGGCTCGGTGCTCGGGGCGCCGGGCCTGGCCTCCCCGCAGCGGGCGCAGCGGCTGGAGAAGTGGATCCGCATCGCCCAGGTGAGTGCTGGGCTGGAGGAGGCGCGTGGCACGGCGGCGGAAGGCGGAGGAACCGGGGTCTGTGAATGGGGGTAGGGTGGGGCCGGGGACAAAAGAGGGACTCTGGGGCTGGTCTCGGGATAAGAGGATAGGATGGGGGGTTGGGGGAAAAAGTAAGACTGGGGAAGAACCAAATCAAGGACGAGGCTGGGGTCCCGAAAGAGACTGAGCAGAGCGGGACAGGGGCCTCTGAGCTGGAATGAAAAGGGAGAAATGGCCCGGGTGTGAGTAGAGGGCTCGGCGAGGGGTAGGAGGGGAAAGGGGGGACAGTAGGGGAGGGAGCCTGGGAGAAGGTTGATACCTGGGTGAGACTTGGGTTCAGGAAGGAGGGGTCTGGGCCTGGGAGAGATGCTGTGGGTGGGTCTAGGGCCCTGGGGGTTCGAGAGATGTAAAGGGTAGGCAAGGGGAGAAACCAAGGTGGGAAGTGGAGGCTGGGGAGAGACTGGGGCTGGAGGAGAGAGGAGGGGAGGGGACTTCTGGGGGAGGAGGCTTAGTCTTGGTAGTTTTGTCAGATGTGGGGCAAAATGTAGGGGTCAGAAGTGACGAGGTTAAAGGTGGGTCTTGCCTGGGGGTCAGACATGGGGTCTGACTAGCGCCCCCATCCGGCCTCTCAGCGCTGCCGAGAACTGCGGAACTTCTCCTCCTTGCGCGCCATCCTGTCCGCCCTGCAGTCTAACCCTATTTACAGGCTCAAGCGCAGCTGGGGCGCGGTGAGCCGGTGAGTAGGACTGGGAGTGGCGGGAGGCGGCTGCTGGGGTGGGACCTCCTCCTCACACCCGCTTTGACCCTCCCAGCCTCTGACCCCTGACCTCTCTCTGGTGCCCCAGGGAACCGTTATCCACTTTCAGGAAACTTTCGCAGATTTTCTCTGATGAGAACAATCACCTCAGCAGCAGAGAGATTCTTTCTCAGGTATGGATGCGTAGAGCCACCGGGATTCCAGGCCCAGGAAGGGGACATGGGTCTGGGCAGGGTATCTGCCTTGTCATTGTCATAACATCCAGTGTTCTTTCTATATACCTCAGGAATGACCCTTCTTTTGTCCGGGCCCCATTGCCTCTGCTTTCCCCCTAATAGCCCATTCAGTGACTGCTTTGTTTATTCATTCAACAAACACAAGAAGTCTCAAGGAAAAGGTCACTTGAGACCAGACCCATAGCAAATAGTGAAGGGAAAAGAAAAAAAAAATGATGCTGGGAACTTTACCTTGATAACTCAAAATGGTATGCCAACAAGTCTGGTTCACTGTAGGCCAGACTTAGGTTGTATTTGCAACAAATATCCCACTTCAGAGAGGTCCTCCCTGAGCCCGCCATCATCTCCAGCCCACCCTACTAAGTGCCCTCATGACTGTGCTGTTACAGTGTTGTTGCCCATGTCTCCTACACTCCTGTCTACTCCAGGAGGCCGGGATTGATGTCTGTTTTGTTCACTGCTGGGTACCCAGCACCCAGAATGGCACCTGGCCCACAGTAGCTGCTTAATAAATATCTGTTAGTGAATGAATGACTTAAGTAACGAGGGCTCCAGTAACAAGGAGTCTTGCACTAAGCACCTACTGTGTGCTAGGCACTGTGCCAGAAGGTTCCATTGTGACCCAGACACTGTTTCTGCCCTGGGCGACTCAGTACCATGACAGCTGCCCCAGAAATTCTGTAATTACCAGGCAGAGCAAAACTCTGAAGACAAGATTCAGGGTGTTCCTAGGGTATCCCCAGCTGGCCTGTTCCATCCAGGCCAGGCACAGGGTTCTCTCCTGTCCTGGCACCATAAGCCCCACCTCCCGTCATCCCTGCTGCGCTTGCCCACTGCTGCCTACCTGCTCCCTGCCTGCCTCTGGTCACTTTTCCCCCGGGTGGTCCAGTTCCTTGGGCTTGGCCTTTACAACGGGCTTGTGATTGTTGAAAGCAAAATGGGTGTATATGGTGGGTCTCAAGGCTCTGCCCTGAGGGAGGCGTCAAAGGAGACCTTGGGTCCTCTCAGGCCTTCCTCTCCCCCAGGAGGAGGCTGTTGAGGTACCCCAACAGGAGGACACTCCCCGAGGAAGCCTGACTTCAGTGAGTGATTCAGTTTGGAATGAGGGACAGGTGGGACCCTCAAGGAGGGGAGTGAGAGGTAACGGGGAGGTCATTGATGATAGAGAGTGACTGGAGCTCTGGGGCCTGCAGAAGCTGTCTTCAGGTCCTGTCCCCTACCTCGGTACCTTCCTCACGGACCTGGTTATGCTGGACACCGCCCTGCCAGACATGCTGGAGGTCTGACCCCTGACCCTTGACTCCTGACCACAGCCCCACTTCCCCTTAGCTCCGTGGGCCTCCTGATATCCCAGCCTCGACCCTGACCATTGTTCCTTGACTGGGGAGTCTCTAGTTAAGACATACTTTGTCTAATGCCCAGGGGGATCTCATCAACTTTGAGAAGAGGAGGAAGGTGAGTGAGCACTGGGGTAGGTGTGCAGAGTGCTCAAGGGTGGGGGCTGGTCAGGGTGGGATCTCAGAGGCTGCCCCCTCAGGAGTGGGAGATCCTGGCCCGCATCCAGCAGCTGCAGAGGCGCTGTCAGAGCTACTGCCTGAGCCCCCACGTGCCTATCCTGGCCGCCCTGCGTGCCCAGCGCCAGCTCAGCGAGGAGCAGAGGTGATTACTGAGGCCTGGCCCCGCCCCACCCCAGCAGGCTCTGGACCACAACACTCTATCCAGCTTACCGCATTCCCCTCTCCAATTCCTCCTGGGCCCAGACCCCCAACCTGTGACCTTTCTTTGTCACCAGCCCAACTGAGGGCCCCATCAACCTCTGACCCCAAACTTTGACCCTGTTGGACTTTCTGACTTCAACCTTTGACAGTCATCTGGCCATTCAACTCAACTGTCCCATCTGCTCTCTTACCCAACTTCTGACCCTATCTTACCCTTGGTCCCATTTGTGACCCCCAAATCTGACCCTCTGACTCCAGTCGTTGACCCCCAGTGCTGAGTAACTGACTGTGAACTTTGATGTTTCTTTGACTGTCCAAGTCAATTAACCCAATTATTTCCTTTCATTCCATGGAATCCATGACCCGAACCATTGACCTCAGTGATTACCTGACCCCAGTCTGACCCTTGACCCAATCTGACTCCTCAGTTTCACCGTTTGAGTCCCCATATGGCCTGCTAACCATGTCATCCCATCTCATCCCTGAGCCTAATAATAAGACCCTGGTGCCCTACTTGACCCCCATTTGATACCCTGATCCTGACACTTGATGCCCCCCACCCAAAACCCAACTCCCAACTGATTCTAACTCTTCATCCCCTCTGCTTCCTGGCCTCAACCCACCGTTCATCTGCCCCTTGACCTCTCAGTTACCGCATCTCCCGCGTCATTGAGCCGCCGGCTGCCTCCTGCCCCAGCTCCCCACACATCCGGCGGCATATCAGCCTCACCAAGCGCCTCAGTGCGTGAGTCTTGGGGTATAGGGGGTGATGTGGGTAGAGGTGTGCAGGGGCTGTTCCTAGGCTGAGTCTGACCTCAGCCTCATCCCCTGTCCCCATTCTTAGGAAGCTGTCCCGAGAGAAAGGCTCGTCCCCTGGTGGGAGCCCCAGGGACCCCTCATCTCCCACCTCCAGGTGAGGATCTCACTTGGTGGGAGAGACTGGAGACAGCAGCGTCAGGGATGGAACAGCCACCCCACCTCAGGCTCTGCATCTGCCCCAGTCTGTCTCCAGGCTCCCCCCCATCCAGCCCTAAAACCAAGGACCCTCCTCTTGGCACTCCCACAGCCTCTCCAGGGCCCCGAGGCCCTAGCACCAAGGTACCAACTGCTTGCGTGTGTGCATGGGGGACTTTGGGCACCCAGGGCTGTGTGTATGTGTACACGTGAGATCGAGGGCCCAGGTGTGGACATTGAATGCATACTTGGCTGAGCACCCTGGGTAGATGTCCAGAGGATCGTGTGCTTCTCCATGGCCCTGTCTGAGGGATTGTTGTACCAATCTGAGCTTGGGCACAGCTTGAGACCCATGCATCTGCTGCCCACAGGGCACTCTGGGGTACAACCTCATACTTTTACAAGGATGCATGTGCCCCCAGGAATCTGCATATTTAAAGAGGAAATGTGGGCATGGATATTGGTGGGACCAAGAGTGGGACTGTTTGTTGAACAATGGTTTGTACGTATACAACCACTGTGAGTACGTGTGTAGGCACTGCTTCCTGTGTACACGGGATTCCTTGTGCGTTTATTGGTCATGTGTAAGTTTGTTGTCTAATAGGGAACCAAGGTCTGTATGTGATGCGATTGAGTGTACGTGGGCGCTCTGATTGTTTGTCTCAGACTTTGGATGTGTAGGGGTTGTGTGGTCTGTGTATACATGGGACTGTAAACAGAGGCCTTTAGGATACATCAGTGCAGGAGAGGCTGCGTGCTCCCCCACCCCTTGGTATTGGTTGCTGAGCCAGGCTGCAGCCTCTACCCCCCACTGCCTACAGCTGCCCCTGGGTCCAGACATCCCAGGCCCCCGGGCCCAGGCCTTGCCGCTGAGTGGCCCTCACGTCCCCCTCTCCGGGCAGCAGAGCTCAGATACCCGTGTCATCCGCGTCAGCATCGACAATGACCACGGGAACCTGTACCGGAGCATCTTGGTGAGGGGCTGGGCCAGGAGCCTGCTGGGGAAACCCTGCTTTTTGGCGTGGTCCTCACACCTCACTTCCTGCCCTTGCCTTCCCAGCTAACTAGTCAGGACAAGGCCCCCAGCGTGGTACAGCGAGCCTTGCAGAAGCACAATGTGGTCCAGCCCGGGGCCCAGGACTACCAGCTCTTCCAGGTCCTTCCTGGGGACAGGGGTGAGTAGGGACAGCTTGGAGCCTAGGCTTGGGAGTGCGTGGGAGGGTGGCAGAAACCAGGGTCCAGGATGAAACGAAGTTACCTGGGCTTACAGGGCCATGAGGTGGGTCGTGCTCAGAGTAAGGGTAAGATGATTTTCCATGAACTCAGTGGCAGGGTTGGGGGAAGATGCAGTAAAATGGCTGGGCTGAACTTACATGAGGTCATGAGGTTGTCCAGGCTCAGTGTGAAGAAACCCGAAAACCAAACCAAACCCATTGTCATCAAGTCGGTTCTGACTCACAGTGACGCTAAGAGGGTAGAGTAGAACTGCCCCATAGGGTTTCCAAGGATATAATCTTTACAGAAGCAGATTGCCACATCTTTCTCCCACAGAGCGGCTGGTGGGTTTGCTGGCCCTTTAGATAGCAGCCGAGTGCTTAACCACTGTGCCACCAGCACTCCTTAGTGTGAGGAAGGGGACCATCAAAAGTTGTTTTTGTGCAGTGACTAAGCACTTGGCTGCTAACCAAAAGGTTGGCAGTTCGAATTCACCAGCCACTCCTTGGAAACACTATGGGGCAGTTCTCCTCTGTCCTATAGGGTTACTATGAGTCGGAATCGAGTCAACAGCAACAGGTTTGGATAGGGAAATGAGATTGTCCAGGGTCAAAGTGGAAAAGGGAATGTAGAAAGTTGTCTGGGCTTAAATTTTAAGGTCATGAGGTTGTTGAGGCTCAGCCTGATTGGGTAGGACGCTGAAGGGAGACTGGGCTTGCAGTTGTGAGGAAATGAATATGTCTAGACTCAGCATGGGGACCCTGAAGTTATCTGGGCTTGGGATGGGAGAGGGCCAAATGGTTTTGAAATTCAAGGTAGGGGAACACGAGGTTGTTTGGTGTGGAGGGGAGAAAGAGGTTGTCCAGTCTTTGAGAGGGAGAGGCAAGGGGTTGACTACTCATGCTGAAAGGCATAGCATGAGGATGGCTACACATGAGGAAGGATTATGTGAGGTTTTTCAGGTGTTAAGTGTGAGGGTTTGGAGTAAGAGCTTGTTTAGGCTCATGGTGAGGTTGGCTCAGCACTGGCTGGAAGGACTCAAAGTTGTTTAGACCTCAGGGTATATGGTAGAATGTTACGTAAGTCCTCTGTGGGGGAGGCATGAGGTTGTGCAGGCCTTTCACCATCATCCCCACCCCTGGCCAGAGCTCCTGATTCCTGACAATGCCAACGTCTTCTATGCAATGAGTCCAACTGCCCCTGAAGACTTCGTGCTGCGGCGGAAGGAGGGAGCTCGGCACCCACCCTCTCTTTCCCTAACTTGAGGTGGGCCTCCCCTCCCTCCAGGATACAGACCCCATGGGCAGCTTGGGGCCTGACTTATATCACCGCCGAGGCAGAGGGCTCTTCTCACCAAAAGCCCTCATCCTCCCATAGATGCCATTTTGCACTGTACCCTGTGACCACCCCTCACTGGACCACAACCCTTTGACCCTCTTGGCACTGGGTCCTTGTTCCAAGGACATCAGCTCACGGGATGGCTGGTGGAGAGCTTCACCTCATAAATATAGAAGGAGGCGGGGTGTTGGGGGGTCAGACCCCTTCCCAGAGAAATCTTGTAACTGTTGGAGACACATCAGAACTGACAGAAGCAGATAGTGAGCAAAGTTATGAAACAAGAGTCTTGTTTGTTCTTCATCAAGATAAAACACACACACAAAGAAAAACTAAGAGCTCTGTCTTAGTTATCTAGTGCTGCTGTAACAGAAATACCACAAGTAGGCAGCTTTAACAAACAAATTTATTTTCTCACAGTTTAGGAGGCTAGAAGTCCGAATTCAGGGTGCTGGCTCTAGAGGAAGGCTTTCTCTCTCTGTCAGCTCTAGAGGAAGGTTCTTATCTCTCCTGAGCTTCTGCTTCTGGGCAATCTTCATATGGCTTGGCATCTCTCTTCCCCCATCTCTACTCTGCTCGCTTTTTTAATCTCTTTTATATCTCAAAAGAGATTGACTCAAGATACACCCTACACTAATCCTGCTTCATTAACATAACAAAGACAACCCATTCCCAAATGGGATTATAACCACAGGCATAGAGGTTAGGATTTACAATACGTATTTTTTGGGGACACAATTCAATCCATAAGAAGCCCTAAGAGAGCAGCTGGGTGAGGCATGCCCAATGCCACAGAGGGGATATGCCTCTTCTTTGCCACGTATATGGGAGAGTGAAGAAATGAAATTCCATTGGCATAGCAGACAAGTCGTGTCATTATCCCTGACTCAGTAGGGGCTAAAGAGGAGGAGAGGAGTAATGGGGTAGGAAGAAGAAGCAGAGAAAGTAGAGATGAAGTGAGCTGTAGGGCCAACTGCAACATAGCGATAATAATAATCACCCCACTTATGAACTCCTGCTATGTGTTGGTCATCAACTAGGAGCTTTACATCTCATTGTATTACTCAAGGTTCTTTCTGTTCTAAGTGGTCAAGAACCCAGTTCAAACAGGCTTGTGCAAAAAAAGGAAATATAATGGTTCATGTAATTGAAATGTCCAATGGGCCTGGATTCAGACACAGTTGAATCCAGGGACTCAAAAGATGTCATTACGATTTTGTCTCTGTCACTCTGCTTTGCACCGAGAATGAGACTGTCTGTTGATCTCCCCAAATCCAATCACCTTCTTCCATGGTAATAGAAACTCTGATTTTTAGTTGGCCACCCAAAGTAAAAACCACATCTCTTGTCTCTCTTGCAGCAAGACATGGTCTTATGACTAAGTCCTAGCCAATGAGACGTAAGGGGAAAGGATGTAGACAAATTCCAGGTCCTTCCCATAAGGGCAGGGGTATATCCTACCCTTCCCCCATTTCTGCCTTCTGCTGGCTGGAATGAAGATGTGCAGTGAGCCATCCTGGATTGGAAGGTTCTTACTCTCTGAATAGCCAAGCAACAAGCTGAGAGACGCCTAGGCCTCTGACACCAGGGAGCTGCCATATTGAATTGCTGCTACTTGGATCATTATGTAAGAGAGAAATAAATGTCTATCTTACTTAAGACTCTTGTTATCTGGGTCTCTATTACAGTAGCCAAATAAATATTTAAATTAATACAGCCCTACTCCAAGACAAGGTCACCCCTTATGGGAGCAGGGCTAAGCTTACATCCAACTAGCTCAGCCCTTCCATTCAAAGAGAGCCCCTCTTTCGTATCACTGCCAGCTAAAGTCCCAGAGCAGATGCCCATTGGACCAACTTGATCATGTGTTTACCCTTGAACCAATCACTGTGTTCAGATTAATGTAATATGCTAATTGAACAGGCCTGGGTCCTGTGCCCTCCCCTTGAGCTGGTAGAAAGGCTTCAGATCACAGGAATGAAGTCTGGAGGGCACATAAATGGAAATTAAAATTGGGTACTATTACTAGTAGGGGAATGGCCAGTGAGTAGGCAAAAAACAATATCTAGGGTGCTGAACATTGTCCCTGAAGCAATAATGGGGGATGTTCAGGCACTGTCTGGGGTGAGAGAGAAGATAGAAGAACCTAAACATCATGTAAGATCTGATAAAAGAAAATTCTAAGGCCAATTACAGGACACAACATGCTACTTTACAGGCTAATTTTTGTTTAATTTTGCAATGAATATTAAGATCATTTGGTTGCAAAGTCACATCCTCCTTGAGCTAGTTTAAACAATAATTGCTAACCTTTACCAGAGGCATTGGTGGTTCAGTGGTAGAATTCTTGCCCTTCATGCAGGAGATCCAAGCTATTACCCTGAGATACTCTTTGAACCTTGAACTGAAACTATCCCCTGAGGTCACCTTTTTAGCGAAATAACAGATTGGCATACAAAATAAAGGATCTTACCCATGAATACTCCAAAAGGTCAATTACCCTAAAGCAAAGATGAGAAAATAAGGCGGCTGGGAAACAAGAATACTGGAAACAGAACAACCAGAATGTAATTAAAGAGCATGTTGACACATTGTGAAAAATGTAACTAATGTCACTGAACAATTTGCATAGAAAATGTCAAATGGGAACCTAGTTTGTTGTCTAAACTTTCACTGAAAACACAATAAAATATTACATAAAAAAAAAAAAAATCCTATGGATCACAATGGCCCGAGGCAGCATTTCATTCCATTGTGCCTGAGGGCACCACGAGTTGGGAGCCAACTCAACAGCACCTAACAACAACAACCTTTACTGAGTGCTTTCTATGTGCCAGGCACTATTGTAAGAACTTGACAAAATCCATCTCCTTTACTCCTCACAGTAGCCCTGTGAAAAAGGTATTATTATCATCACCGTTTATACACGAAGAATCTGAGATTAGGGAGGATTAAGTCACTTGTCCATGGTCATGTGGTAAATACTTGGCGAGGCTGGGGTTCAAACTAGAGTGATCTGATTCCAGGACGTATGCACTTAACCTCTGGGCTGGTTTGCCTCTCATAGTCACTAGTTTCTAATTCTGCCTCTCAAACACAGTCCAAATGCTAATTTCCTAAGGAAGAGAATCTCGTTGACTTTTTTTTTAATGCAGGGGTACTCGGGCACAGCTCCTAAGTGGCTAGGACAAGGTCAATGGTCTCTCTACATCTCTTGGATTGGTTTGCCTCTCATCCTTTACTCAACAAATATTTCTTGAGCTCCTACTGTTTGCCAGGCTCTATTCTAGGCGCTGAGGACACAACAATGAGGAAAACAGTTAAAAGTCCCAGCCCTCATGGACAGGTGGGGAGCAAATCAGTAACAAAACACCAAATACAAAAAACTAAGCTATTTAAGGGTAATAGGGAGTGTGGGGTGGGAGGTTGCTATTTTAAATAGGGTGGTCAGGGAAGGAATTCATCGAGGTGACATTCTGGCAGAGACCTGAATAAAGAGAGGGAGTGAGCCTTCCAGGTAGAGTGAACGGACAATGCCCAAATCCGTGTTTAGTTTCACCATCAGGCAATTTCTTTCCTCCTGGTGGCAAACATACCTCTGGTTACTCCATCCACCCAGCCCAAGCCCAACAAAAAGGGGTACCCATTTCCCAGTAATGCCAGCTGAAGTCCCAAGATGGAAGGTCATTGGCTTCACTTGGGTCACATGTCCACCCTGAGCCAATCACTGTGCCCCCAGGGTAAAGAGCACTCTGATTGGCTAATCTGAGACAAGCAAGCACAATGAGGACCCATTCCTCCCCTAGGCAATGTACCTGTGGGGTACCTCAGCCCAGGTGAACAGCTTTCATGATTTCTTACTTAATTATTTTCCAGACTATTAAAAGAACTGCACACTCCTTGTAAAATACAATATACCAAGAGTACAAAAATGTAAATGATAGTAAAAAATTGTCTAAAAAAATCATAATTGAAATCTCACTTTCCAGAATATATGTAATTTTACAAATACACAATTATGTTATATATACTGTTGGGGACTCAACAACTGCTAGTCCTTATTATCATTACTGTTTATTCCTCCAGACTGGGGAGGGACGTTAATTAACACGATAATATCAGTAGATTACATTTTTTGAATGTTTGCTATGTATTTCACAGATGAAAAGGCTGAGGCTCAGATAAGGTAAATCACTTGCCCAGGGTCACACAGCAACGAAGTGTGTCTGACACCGGAACCAGAGCTGTTCCCGCCCCCCAAGCAGCCACAGGGCCACTGCCCCCTCCTGCCCGACGGGGCGGGACCGCAGCCTCCTCTTATCTCTGCCCAGGCTGCGTGCTGGCCCCGCCCCCTTGGGGGAGCTGCCACTTGGAGGAGCTGGGCCGGGAAGGGGCTGGTCAGCTGCGTCCGGCGGAGGCAGCTGCTGACCCAGCAGTGGATTGTGCCAGGGTGGAGACGGGGTGGGGGCTGGAGCCCTGGGCCCCCATAGCGGGGCCTGCTCCATGGGCCCCCTTTGGGCACCCCTCTGGCCCCGAGTCGGCTTTCTCTGTCTCCTGCTTGCTGGGGCCGCCTGGGCCCCCCTACCCAATCCCCCAGACCCCAAGTTTGAGCGCAAAGGTAAGGATGAAGTTGTGTGTGGACCTCCACACTGGGTCCTGGAGGGTGATGCTGGGGCCTGAACTCCCTCCCAGCTTGGGTCCTAAGGGCGAAGCTAGTGCAAGAACCCCCAGGCTGGCTCCTGGTGGAGCATGCTGGAATCGAAGTCCCCAGACTGGGTCCTGGAGGGGCATACCGTGTCTAAGTCCCCAGACTGGGTCCTGGAGGGACATACAGGCTCTAAGTCCCCAGACTGGGTCCTGGAGGGGCATACCGGCTCTAAGTCCCCAGACTGGGTCTTGGAGGGGAGTTAGAGGCGGGCATAAGGGTCCCTAGTGTTAACCTTTCAGGGAGCCTGGGACATGGTAAATCCTAGTGGGGCAGGGGTGGTGCTAGGCCTACGCCCTGCGGTCTGAGTCCCTGAGGGCTGAGGACCAAGCGGACCCTCCAGAGGGGGAAGGAGGATAAAGCTCGGGTCCAACTCTGTGGGGCCGGGTGGCAGGCAACTGTAAACACAGTATTCTTCTGGCGCCAGATGCCTAGCCCCGCCGGGTCGAGCGAGGGGGCGGGGGCCACGGTTGGCACTATCGGGCAGCTGGGAGCCTGCGGGGCCCGATAGGGGGCCCCGCCTCTTCCACACACACCCACCCGCACGCACGTCCTGGGCGGGGCGGGGTCGGCAGCTCGAGGCCAAGGCCTTGAACGCTGCACTCACCCTGGCCTGCCGCAGGAGGGCAGTTTTGTGTGCGAAGACTGTGAGGCAGGCAGCCTACGCTTGGAAGCTGGGGGTGGGGGGGGGGAGCGGCATCCCTCTCCAGAGCCCCAGAGGCGCCCCAGCTGAGGGCGTGGGCGGGGCTTATTCTTATCGGCCTGGCCAGGCGGCGGGAGGGGAGGGGGCTGTGGCCCGAGGCTGGGGCTCGGCTACGCTGACCCCCTCCCCTATCACCCCCTTAGTGGCCCTGCTGGGGGCCGGGCCTGAAGAGCTACTGTGCTTCACCGAGCGGCTGGAGGATTTGGTGTGTTTCTGGGAGGAAGCGGCAAGCGTCGGGGTGGGCCCTGACAACTACAGCTTCACCTACCAGCTCGAGTGAGTCCCACAGGGCTGGCAGAGGGCCCCCACGGGTGGAGAGGTCAGGCGGGCGGGGCAGCACTCCCCGGAGGTCGCAGCCGGGGACCGGACAGCGCCTCTCTAGCCGTCACTGGTGTGAAGCCCACGGGGTCAGGGCTGGGACATTCCTGTGATCACCGCTGGAATGCGACATCAAACATCTGGGCTGGGACAACACCCCTCCAAATTCAAATTAAGGAGTCACTCATGTTGGGCGAGACGGCCTCTTTTGGCGGCAGCCGGAATGCCACAGCGTTCCGGTGATCTAGAGACCTACATCACGGATTCAACGTCCCAGCCCCGCGGGACGATCTCTCTGCCTCACCCTCATCAGAGCTGACAGGTCCCTCACGTCGGCGCTTAGACGCCCCCGGTGGTAGTAACCGGAATGCCCCATGGTCCAGGCAATACAGACTCCCCAACTTGCTCCCTTCCCTCCCGCGTCCTCGGCGCACAGGGGTGAGCCATGGAAGCTGTGCCGCCTGCGCCAGGCGCTCACCGCCCATGGCGCGGTACGCTTCTGGTGCTCGCTGCCTACGGCCGACACGTCGAGCTTCGTGCCCCTAGAGCTGCGCGTCACGACGACCTCCTCCGGCGCTCAGCGCTACCGCCGCATCATCCAAGTCAACGAAGTGGGTAAGTGTGCCGAGAATGGGGGGGTGGTCGCGGGAGGGGGTCTCAGTCTCCGCCCATCTGACCATCCCCTCCCTCAGTGTTCCTGGACCCTCCCGCAGGTTTGCTGGCGCGGCAGGCGGACGAGGGCGGCCACGTGGTGCTGCGCTGGCTACCGCCGCCTGGGGCACCCATGGCGAGCCACATCCGCTACGAGGTGGACGTCTCGGCCGGCAACGGCGCTGGGGGTGCGCAGAGGGTAAGGCCCGCCCCTACGGCCCCACCCCGCCTCTCGAAGCCCCGCCTCTCGAGCCCCGCCTCCACGAGTGTGGGGCGTGGTGGTCGTAGCAGCACCGACAGGCCCGCTCACCAGTAGCACCCCTGACCCCCGACACCCTCCCATACCCTACTCACCCTCGCCCCTCCAGGTCCCGTCACTGACGCCCGACATCCCATTGCCCTGACGCCCAAGACAGCTCCACGCCCCACTGTCACGCACGCTTCCCCAATGCTGCCCAAGCCCGCCTGAATCCTCAATGCTCTCAACCCCACTTCTCGCTTCGTCCCAGTCCCAAACTTCTTTAGGGCCCGCCTCCTTGACACGCTGGCCCACCTTCGAGTAGCCCAGGTCCTGCCCTCTGGTCTCATTGGCTCCACTGCAATGGAGCCAACTCTGTCCCTCCTCCCCCAGATTGGCTTGGTCCTCTAAGGCCCTCCCCAAGATGCCCCCTTCGGCTCGACCCACCCTTACTGGCCACGCCTCTCTCCCGGGCCCCGCCCCAAGGTGGAGATCCTGGAGGGCCGGACCGAGTGCGTGCTGAGCAACCTGCGCGGTCGGACGCGTTACACCTTCGCTGTACGCGCGCGCATGGCGGAGCCGAGCTTCGGTGGCTTCTGGAGCGCCTGGTCAGAGCCTGCGTCACTGCTGACTGCTAGCGGTTAGGTCCACCCCGGGGGTGTAGGAGGGGCCGGGGCGGAGCACCGGGCAAGCCCGCCGCGCTGACCTCCTCTCCGCCCCGTAGACCTGGATCCACTCATCCTGACGCTCTCCCTCATCCTCGTGCTCATCCTGCTGCTGCTGGCAGTGCTCGCCTTGCTCTCCCACCGCCGGTGAGCCCCCTATTCGAGTCCCCGACCCAGACTCCTCCCTGACAGCCAGTTCTTTGGCTCTGAACCCTTGCAGGGCAGCACCCCAGGGCAGCCTGTGATGGGACCGGGAACACCTTTCGCTGTTGAAATCGAGGCTCAGAGAGGAGCACCCCAAGGTCACACAGCGAGAAGTCAGTGGCAGGGCCAACCAGGAATGCAAGCCAGACCAGACCCAAACGTAGTTAAAATTCTCTGCTGTGGGGGACATTCTTTTCGTTTTCCTTCTACTTCGGTTGCCGCCCCTTCTTCAATTCCTTGTCTGGTTCTTTTTACCAATGGCATTAACTTTTGTAAACTCAGTCAGATGGGTTTAATGGTGAGATTTAAACTCCTGAGTGCCTCCTTGCTGGTTGTCAAGCTCCTCAGTGAGGCCTAGGAGATGCTTTATCATCTTAACAGCCATCCTGAGGTACATGTAATTCCAAGCCCACACCATGTGGTTTCACACCGTCAAGCCTTTGTAAATGCTGATCCTTTTCGGCCTGGAATGCCCTTCCTGTCTTGTCCACCAAGCAGTCTCCTAGTTGTCCTTCAAGACCCTGTTCATTTACCTCACTGGCCTGTATGTATCAAGTGCTGACTAGGTGCTAGTCACTGTTCTAGGCACTGGAGAGAAAGTGGAGAACAAGCCAGCTACGTCCCTGACCTTGTGGATCTCATTGTCCAGTCAGAAAGACAGACAACAAACAAGGGGACCAAAAAATACTTGATTATAAACTGTGATGAGTGATATGACAGAACCAAGGAGGGGTAGAGGATTACAAGGTAGTCAGGGAAGGCCTCTGGGAGGAGGTGACATCACAGCAAAGACCTGAGGTTGGCAGGAGGCGGCCACGTGAAAAGCTGGGAGAAGAAACAGCAAATGCAAAGGCCCTGAGGTGGGAATGAGTCTGGAATTTTGAAGCAGCTACAAAGAGCCATGTGGCTAGAGCAGAGTGCACACAGGGAAAGTGATGGATGATGTGAGGGAAGTAATAGGAGTTAGATCATGCAGGGCCTTCTGCAGGGCTATGGAGAGGAGTTTGGATTTAATTTGGAATTCTTTGGGGAACCATGGAAAGGGGTGAGGAGGGAAGTGACATAATGGACCTCCAGGAAAAGCCTGAGCCACATTTAGAGAAAGTGTCAGTGTATATTAAACTCCTACGCATCCTTCAAAATCCTGCTCCAGTCACCCTTCTGTAGGGCTTTCCTGATGCTCTAGCCGAAGCGCCTGCTCCTCCTCTGGTCTCCCCAAGCCCCAGTACACCCCTCTGCCCCCATCCTGATTACTGGGGGCCAGGATATCTATGCCCGTGACTAGACATGGAGGGGGCGTTGATGAGCATTCGATGTCTCATGCCGTGTACTCCACTTCTTCTGGCTTCACCAGGACTCTGAAGCAGAAGATCTGGCCAGGCATCCCGAGCCCCGAGAGTGAGTTTGAGGGCCTCTTCACCACTCACAAGGGTAACTTCCAGGTAGGTGGCCTGGTTGTCCCCTTGGGACCTGGGGCTTTTGGCTAAACCCCCAAGTCTCTGAGCAGGCTGGTGCTGTTCCCACAGCTGTGGCTGTACCAGAATGATGACTGTCTGTGGTGGAACCCCTGCACTCCCTTCGTGGAGGACCCACCCGCCCCCCTGGAAGTCCTCTCTGAGCGCTGCTGGGGGGTGACACAGGCAATAGAGCCAGGCGCAGAAGACGAGGGGCCCCTGCTGGAGCCAGTGGGCAGTGAGCAGGCCCGGGACACCTACCTGGTGCTGGACAAGTGGTTGCTGCCTCAGAGCCCGCCCAGTGGGGCCCTCCCAGGGCCCGGTGGCAGTGTGGACACAGCAGCCATGGATGAGGGCTCGGAAGCTTCCTCCTGCTCATCTGCCTTGGCCCTAAAGCCCAGGCCAGAAGGGGCCTCGGCTGCAAGCTTCGAGTATACCATCCTGGACCCCAGCTCCCAGCTCTTGCGCCCACGGGCACTTCCCCTGGCGCTGCCCCCCACCCCACCCCACCTTAAGTACTTGTACCTTGTGGTATCTGACTCCGGGATCTCAACTGACTACAGCTCTGGAGACTCCCAGGGGACCCCAGGGGGTTCATCTGATGGCCCCTACTCTAATCCTTACGAGAACAGCCTTGTCCCGGCCCCCGAGCCTCTACCCCCCAGTTATGTGGCCTGCTCCTAAGACCCCAGTCCACAGCTGCTTGGGGACTTAGCATGGCTCAGCACCCAAGTGCCCGTCCAGACCCAAGACTTGTCGGCAGGGTGGACTAAGCCTTCCTCAGGGCTAAAGACACTGCTGACGTCAGCTTTCTGCCCAATCCATCTGGCTCAGAAGTCAGAGCTTCCCAGTATTTTGAAACAGCATATGTATATAAAGATATATATATATATCTTTTCTATCATCCCTTTTCTAAATAGCCATCCTTCCCTGGGCTCAGGCCACAGTAAAAGTCTTTGAGCTTGTCTGAAATTCTAGACCTGGCAACCTGAATAACCATCATAATAAAATGAATTATTCACTATAATTTACGCTAGCTGCCGTAACAAACAACCTGAAATCTTAGTGGCTTAGCACACTAAATAGTTTCTCTCGACTCAGTTCAAACAGGTAGGCTACCATCCTGGGGATGAGTCAGAGGTCTAGGCTCTTTTTTCTGTGGCTTTACCATCCCCAAGGGCCTCCCTGGGTCATTAGATGGGTCCTCTGCATGCTGCCAGACAACCAGTAAGGAGAGACTGCAGAAGATTCCTGGGCCATTTTAAGGACCTGGCCTGGATACCCGTTGCCGTTGAGTCGATTCCAACTCATAGCGACCCTACAGGACAGAGCAGAACTGACCCATAGAGTTTCCAACCAGCGCTGGTGGATTCGAACTGCCAACCTTTTGGTTAGCAGCCGTAGCTCTTAACCCACACGTCACCAGGGTTTCTGTCTTGGAAGTGGTCTACATATCTTCTCATATTCCATTGGACAGAAAGTCACATGATGCCAGCCAGAAACACGGAAGGCTGGGAAAAGTAGTTTAGCTATGTGCCCAGACAGAGGAAAGCTATTTAGTGAGCCTCTAGCTAGTCTTTGCCACAAATACTAACAATAATAATTCAATGGGCCTTATTCTTCTGAATCAGGCCCTGTTCTCAGAAAGCATTCTGGTGACACCAACTGTTGGTGAGGATGTGGCTCTGGGGAGTTCTGGTTTAACCACTTTGAAAACAGTTTGGCATAAGCTAGGAAAGCTGAACACATACCTTCTGCTCCAGCAATTCCACTTCTAGGTATATACCCTGAAAACTCACACACATACACCAGGACGTATGCGAGAACGTTCATAGCAGCGAATGAAATAAAAAACGTGGCCAAATCTTAGTAACAATTTTGAGTGGGAAAAGAAGGAAGTTTCAGATTACATTTAATACAAAATCCTTTTTATAAAATTTAAGACAAACAAAACTAAATATGTGGATTGGGCATGACATACACATGATAATACTATTTTTAAAAGAGAAAAGGCACTTTGCATTGTTTAGGTCTTTGAATCTGCACAACATGTCCCTGAGGTAAGTATTCCAACCCCCATCTTATAAATGGGCAACTGAGGCATAGGAAGGTTGTCACACACCAAAGCTCAGGGCTGGCCTCCAGAGCTTGTGCCCTTATCGAAGCTACGATCACCCACCTCAGTGGACAAGGGGGTGATCATCATCTCTCCATCTGGTTGGAAAGCTACCAACCACTCTGTTCTGGGGCCCAGCCCGCCTGGCTCCAGGCAGGCCCGAAGGCAGCGCTGTCCTGGACCTGGTGCATCTCGCTGCAGCCAGCAGCAGGCAGGGAAATACCGGTGGAGCAGTGCCAGCTGCAGGGCGTCTCCACTGTCTGCCTCCTCCTGGGCCTGGAGGGCTACCATGAGTCCACAGCCCCTCCCTGGCCCAGCCCGGTGGCTGAAGTGGGCAGCAGTGTCCAGAAGCAGGGCAGCCAGGTGGGCAGCTTCATGGGGCCCCTGGTGTTCTGATAGGTACTCCTCCAAGGAGTCGAGGAGCAGGAGGGCAGGGGCTGGCAACTGGGCTTCATGCGCAGAGCATAGGAGCTGGAAAAGCTCCCGGGTAGAGGGTGGGTACTGGAAGCGGATCTTCTAGCGGAAGGAAAAGAAAAGGCCAGATTCAGCACCAGAGACCCAGAATCCCAGCTATGGTAGCCCTGCTTGCTTGCATACTTCCCTGGACGGGTTTCTGCCTCCCCAGATAGATGTTTCTAAGGTGAGGCAGCTTAGACCGGCCAAATAATCTTCAATTCGCCCCTCTTTTTCCAGTACTCATCACTATCCACTAATACTTGAGAGCAAGACGTGTCTTCTGCCACATCTCTAGGGGAACCTTTCAATGGAAAATCTGCCCCTAGCGTCTCTTCGTCTTGCCCCATCCTTGACTCCCAATTCCATTAACTCCACCCAAGCCTAGCCCTGCCCGCTACTCGCTCCTGACTCCACCCCTTGGGCACCACCTCTCGATAACTCCGCCTCATCATTGAACGGTTCCACAAGGTCCCGCCACTCGGTCATTCTTGACTCCGCCCCACCATGGGCGCGCCCTTCCTCCGTACCCACCATTGGCCTGCCTACCTGTCACTCAGTCCTCCAATGGCCAATCACCTCTGGTCCCGCCCCACAATTACCTGGAGCCGCAGGGGGTCCAGCGCAGCCTCTGTCCGAAGGGGCAGGCTTTGCAGAGGTTTCCGTGCAAGGAAAAGGACGGGGCCTCGGCCCTCCCCCGCCACCTCCAAGGCTGCCGCGAACAGCAGTGCTGTCTTCCCGGAGCCTGGGCCGCCGAGCAGCAGCAAAGGTGGCCCGGCCTCGGCCACGTTCTCTTCCGCGGGCCCGGCCGCGCAGCCCGCGATCAGCACTCGCCTCAACGTCTCCGCCATTCGCAACGTGACTCTATCCAATCGGCTGCCCGTTCCGGCCTTAATCCCGCCGAAGCCGAGGCCTCATTGGTTACAGTACACTTAGCGTTTCCGTTGGTCTGTGGGGTTGTCCATCAAAATTAGATTGGCCTGTGCCTAGCTCCTCCCCTGGCGAAGGGGCAAGCAACCTAGTTTGAGGGAAGAGGAATGGGCCCATTTGGAAGAGGTCAGATTCTTCCTTGGGGGAGTCTGCTGAGGGAAGCAGCACGAATACAATTATTGTGAGATAATCGGCTAATTACAGGAAGCCTAGCTGTGCAGTGGTTAAAGCACTCGGCTACCAACGGAAAGGTTGGCGGTTTGAACCCACCAGCTGCTCAGCGAGAATAAGATGTGGCAGTCGGTTTCCGTAAAGATTTCAGCGTTGGATACCCTATGGGGCAGTTTTACTCTGTTCTGTAGGGTCGCTGTCTCATAGCGACTCAGCGACCCTACAGGACAGAGTAGAACTGCCGACATTTTGGTTAGCAGCCCAGCTCTTAACCACTGCACCACTGGGGCTCCATGGGTCGGAATCAGCTCGACAGCAACGGGTTTGATTTTTTGGTTATAGGGTCGGTATGAGTCGGAGTCAACTCCACGGCAGTGGGTTTGGTTTTTTGGTTTGTAATCAGACAAATATAAGGGTTCCGAGTTGTCGGGAGCAGGCCCAAATCACTGACACATTTACTTAAAAAGTCTCGTAGCCTCAGTTTGCTCACCTATAAAATGGGCTAATGATATCTCAGAGGAATATTGTGATGAGCACGTGTCCGTGTGTTTCTGCAGATGTCACCCAATGACAACTGAGAGGTAGAAAGATGAACTGTATGCAATGAAATCTGGAGGTGGGCTGAGGTGGGACAGACATGAAGTATGACCTGTGGGCTTGTGTTCTCTCTTTGCACCTGTGCACAGGCACGAGTGTGTGTCCTGGGGTTGCAGGATCAGGGACGTTCATATGCAAAACAGCAGCAGCCTTCTCTGAGGGTCTCTGAGAAGAGAGGTCTCAACTGGTTTCCTCACTGGCCTGGGGGATTCTTGGGTCCTACTTAGGGTACAATATCCTTTGCCAACATCGTAATTCAAAGTTATCGTTTCATCTTTGGTCTTCCTTATTCATTTTCCAGCTTTCGCATGTAGATGTCTTGAAACAAGAACAGCCAGAATGCTCCTTGGAAGTGAGTATGGTGAGACTTCATCTCATGTACTTTGGACATGTTATCAGGAAGATCCAGTCCCTGGAGAAGGGAATCATGCTTGGTAAGGTAGAGGGTCAGGGAAAAAGAGGAAGACCCTCAACGAGATGGCGTGACACTGTGGCTGCAGCAATGGGCTCAAACATAGCAACTAATGTGAGGATGGTACGGCACTGGGCAGTGTTTTGTTCTGTTGTACATAAGGTCACTATGAGTCAGAACCAACTCAGTGGCACCTAACAACAGCAGCACCACTTAGGGTACAGGGGAAGTCGGGGCCATAGGGCAAAGAAGGGGGCAGGAGAGACAAAGAGACAGGTTGGGGGACTGAGGGAGAGACATGGCAGAGAACTTGTTTGTTTTGTTCACTTCTGTATTGCCAGAGCCCAGAACAGTGCCTAACACATCATAGGTCCTCAGCATATGCTCATTAAATGAATGAAGAAAGGAAGGCAGGCAGAGTTGATGAGACACTGGGAGAGACAGAGAAACAGGTGAGTGATCAAGTGATCACTGGCTGGGTCTCCTCACCCAGACTTCCCCCAGAGCTGCCATGCACGCCTGCGTTGCCCTGGCAACTCTGTCTCCCAGTAACTTCAAAGTGGTCCTGTTGCCAGGAGACCCAGGGTCAGGGCGGAACTGCGATTTCCTAGGCTTTCTCTCTCTCTCTCTGGACCCAGAAAACAGCTCCACAACATTCCCAGTACACCCACGCACACAGCTGGGCACCCCCCTACACCTCTACGCACACATGCACACACACTCCATGGCATCTCTGCATATATTCTGCTTCTAAAATCATCATCACCAACAGCCCTACCCTTTTCAGTCCATCCCCTTACCCGCATACTGACACAAAACATCCCCTACACACTGTCTCCCACATTCACGTCCCCACACCCTCTCCCTCACACAAACACACACCAGAACACACTCTGATACAAGTATGCCATCACACACACATACATTCCCTCTCAGCTGATGTGCTCACAGCCCTTTCTACACGTACACTCTAAGGCACACTGCTACATGACCCTGTCAAACATACCATCTCAGTCCCCCAAACACACCAAACACACAGGCACCCAGGAGTGACAGTCAGATCACACAGTCCCTCACAGCTATGTTCATGGGAGGATGCTGAACACAACCCCACCACAGGCCCCACCTTTGCACCTGATGTTCCCTTGCCCGGAACAAAGAGTTTTCAGATATCCCTGTGGCTTATTTTTTTTCACTCCATTCAAGTTTTTGCTCACATGTCACCTACTCAGAGAGACTTTCCCTGACCACCTGTCTGAAATTACATGCCCATCACTCTTTACCTGCTTATCTAGCTTTACATCTGTGTAAATAACTTACCACCTCCCACGTTGCATATTTATTTCATCATCTCTCATCTCACTAGAATGTCGGCTCCACAAGGGGAGGGATTGTTGTCTATTTTGTTCACCACTGGGTCCTAGAAAAGCATTTGGCACACAGTAACCAAACCAAACCACACCTGTTACTGTCAAGTTGATTCCAACTCATAGCAACCCTATGAGACAGGGTATGGACTGCCACATCTTTCTCCTGCAGAGCAGCTGGTGGATTCGAACTGCTGAACTTTCAGTTAGCAGCTGAGTGCTTTAACCACTGTTCTACCAGGGCCCCTTTGGCACACAGTAGGTGCTCATAAATGTAGGCTGAGTGAGTACATTCGGCAGACATGCGGACTTTGACATATCTCTCATGCACACAATTGCTCTTACAAGCATGCTGATCATGGAGGGTGCCCTGGGGGAGTATAGCTGCCTATGGGCAGGACTTGGCTGAGGGGCTGGCCTGGGGCTGGATCAAGGGGCAGGGTGTAGGGAAGTGGGTGGCTCAGGGGCAGTCTGTCCCACTCCCTAGCTTATCAGCATACTCAAGTGATTAATTTATTCATTTAAGAGACATTTATTGAGCATCTACTGTGTACCAGACCCTGTTCTAGGCACTGGGGACACAGCAGTGAACAGATAGCAGAGAAAATATCTGCCTAGTGGAGCTGACATTCTAGTGAGGGAGACAGACAGTGAGTGACCACTAAGTATACTGAGGAATTTAAGCAGTGCAAGAGCAGATGACAAGTGTATGCGAAAAAGAAAAAAATGCACAGGGGAGGGAAGTTGGAAGGACCCGTTGTTTGTTTTGTTCTACAACTTTGAATTGGGTGGTCAGGGAAGGCCCACTGAGAAGGCAACATTAGAAAAGGCTTGAAAGAGGTGAGGGAATGATCCACACAGCTATGTGGGGGGAGAGCATTCCAGGCCCTGAGGCATTGGGAAAACTTTGGCTTTTACTTGGAGTGTCATGAGGAGCCATCAGAGAGTTTTGAGCAGAGTAGAGTCGTGATCTGACTTACATTTTAAATCAGAACTCAGTTTTGGTTGAGTTGAGTTTGAGATGCTCTGAGACCCACAGGGCACGTCGAGTAGGCTTTTGAATAAGCAAGTACAGTCTGTGCTTTCTACCTAAGATGATCTGTCCTGAAATGGGAATGGGGGCAAGGCCAGGGACGCCGTCCCCACCCTACTTAGCAGGTCCAGACACCTCCTTGTGTCCTCCAGTTCCCCACTCTGCCTTTTTTACCCTTTCTCCGCTTGTGCTCAGCATCAGCACCATGGACAGCCCCACCTAGGCCTACTGGTGGCGCTGTCCACTGTGCTGAGGCCTTGCTTTTTTTTCTGGCCCGAGTGGAGGCTGCTGTCCGGCAGGAAAGACCACGGGTCTCAGGGGTGCGAGCCCTGGAAGCAAAAGCCTTGGTGGGTTAAGCAGGGGTCTCCATGGTCCTGTCCCTCCTCTGTCTCCAGCCCACTCATGGCTCCCATCTCATTCATCCACAGTCAACTCTGCCTCCTCCCTGATCCCTCACTCTCTCTCCCCTTTGCTCACTCCACTCCAGCCACACTGGCCTCCTCACTGTACCTTGAACATAGCAGGCACATTTCTACCTCAAGACCTTTGCACTTATTGTTCCCTCAGCCTCGGACACTCTCCCCCAGATATCTATCTGCATGCCTCCCTCCCTCACCTCCTTCAGGTCTCAGCTCCAATGGCTTCTCCTCAGAGAGAACTTCCCTGACTATCCGCTTTAAATCAAAAACCATGTCCCCATCCCACAATTGTCCCATCTTCTTTCCTAGACTGAGTGTTCTCGTTGTAACATCGATATCTAACATATCAGAGATCCCAATCCCTTAGATAAGTCCTTGAATCTACAGATTGGAATTCGATTTTTTTTTTTTTTCCAAAAGGTTAAAACCCATTGCCGTTGAGTCAATTCTGACTCGTAGCAACTCTATAGGACAGAGTAGAACTGCCCCACAGGGTTTCCAAGGCTATAATCTTTATGGGAACAGACTGCTACATCTTTCTCCCATGCAGCAGCTGGTGGGTTGGAACTGTCAACCTTTTGGTTGGTAGCCGAGCACTTTAACCACTGTGCAACCAGGGCTCTTTTTTCAAAAAGTAACATGGTGCAAATACTGCATGTTGCATATAACCCCAAGTGGGGCCTGTGGCAACAGGCCAAAATCAAACAATTTATCTGCAGTGAAACATAAGAACATTCACATCAAGTGAAAGAAAGAAAAGCTCTATATAACCTTGTGTCAGATCAGATCAGGTTTTGCCACAAATGAGTATGAAGAAAATGTTGGCTTTCAGAACTTCTGGAAATTTGGACTGGTGGATTTGTTTGTAGTTTATTTCTCTTATTGTCTCTCGTGTATTAGAATGTGAGCTCCTGTACCTAAACAGCACTTGGCACACAGCAGACACTCCATAAGTGTTTAATGAATGAATGTGGGGGAGGGGAGGAAAGCCGACTGGCCCTTTCTGGTTCCTAGATGATTCTGTGCCCCGAATGGCCTATCTGAAGACCCTCAGACCAACAGTGGGGTCTGTGGCTCCCTTGCCCCCACCCTTCCCAGCCTCAGCTGAGTCCTTGGAGTTGGGGCTCAGCACACCTCACAATCAATCAGCACTTCTGCTCTCATCCATGTAGCTAGGGGTCTTGGCTTGGTTCCTAGTGCCCCTCAGCATCCCCCTTCCTTGTAAGTACCCCCAGCTCTCCTCGGTCTATTCCCTGTGCCTTCCATGCCCTGGCTGCAGTCAGACATGGGCCAGCTGCTCTGGGGAGCACAGGCATGTGAGGTCTCTCCACATTTGACAGAGGAGGAAACAAGGGCACAGAGAGGTTAGCTGTCCTGAAGCCTCACAGCCAGGAAATGGCGTAGCCAGGATTTCAACCCGAGTCGCTGGCCCCACAGCCTGACACTGCCTCTCCACAATCGCCCTCAGACACACCGTGAAGATACACCCACACCCAGCCTCACTGACACCTAGTCCCATGGTTAAAGTCCTCCATACCCCACCACGTGGAGGAGGAAGGCAGGTGGCCAAAACTGTGTTATAAACAGGTCTTTATTAAAGATGAGAAGCCAGATCTTTATTAAAGATGAGGAGGGGGCAGGAGAGGGGGGCAGTGTCTCCTCTGCCCACTGCCTTTGGCTGCCCAGGGCGGGTGAGCCCTCCCTGTTCCACCCATGCCCCCATAATGGCACATCTGCATGAGGCTGGGGCATGGGAGGCAGTGTGCAGAACAGGGATGAGTTCTAAGAATAAGTCTTTTCCCACAGCCCTAATAAATAACAGAGGGTTTGGGATGACTTGGGCATAGGCAAGGGGAGACATGGCACCGTGAACCCCAAAACCTCTGAACTGGGGCAAGCCCCATATAAATAAGGAATTAGGAGGGACTGGGTGAAAGGTTGTACATGGAGGGGCTGAGAGGGGAAGGGGTCCCCAAGGACCCTGCCCTGGGGGAGCCTGCCCCCACCCTCTGGCTGGACCCTGTGATTCTGAGGAGAGAGGACCCAATGACAAAGGATTGCCCCATCTCTCTCCTTTCCTTTGCACATGCTTAGACATGGGCAGTCCCCCATTGGCTGCAATCATACCCACCCACCCTAGAAATTCTGAAAACCAAGCGTTCCTATTGGCTGTTCAGACACTGACTACCGGTTGGAGTTGCCCTCCTGCTCGAGGATTCTAAGATGTGAGGGGGAAGCTCCCATTGGCTGGAGTGAACTCCCTTTGTTTAGAATTCTCCCAACTGGTGGCTCCCAGGGCTAGACAGGCTGTAGCCCTTAAAAGGGCAATCCCAGGGACAAGACCCACCTCCCAGTTACATCCACTTAGACTTCCCAGAGGATCTCCCAGACGTCCTTCCTGCCATCCTCTGGCATATGGGCCTGGCTCGTTTGGGGGCAGAGGGCTTTGGCACTCACAGGGCACAAACTGGCACACAAACTCGTGGCAGGGAAGACTTGGGGGCTGGGCAGATTCAGGGTGGGTGATCGGGCCTCACAGCAGGTGGTCGCGGCTGGCAAAAAGGTAAGGGCTGAAGTTGTCCCGGTGGAAGGGGGAGGAATAGAGTCCACTGAGGGTGTACAGGTCCCGCAGGAGGGGCGTGGGCAGCAGCAGCTTCCGGCCACGCCCACCACCCCCGCCCGGCCCCCCAGGCCCGGGAGAGGAGGGCGAGGGGCCCTGGCCGGGGGTCGGTGCTGGCAGGGGCAGGGGCAACGGCAGGGGCGTGGGCTCAGACCTCAGTCGAGGGCGGGGAACGCGGGGCGACGAACACATGGCTGGGGCTCTGGAGGACACGCAGCTGGGGATCAGGTGGCCACGGCGGGTGAAGTTCTGCGGCTCTGAGGGTCAGGAGTCAGAGGTCAGGGGGTCCAGAAAGCTTGGGAGGGGGCCATGAGGGCATGGGCAAGACCTCTGCAGCAGTACCGCCCACTTGGAAGCCCCCTCCACTTGTCCCCCACTCCCCCCACACTCACTGGATGGGGTGAGCCGTGCCGGTGTCGAATGCGGCCTACAGGTTTGGGGTTCCTGAGACAAAGAGCCAGAGGGAAGAGGCTAGCAGGCCCCCTGGGCCCTGCTGGCCACGGCACGAGGGGCTCACCAGGCGGAGAGCCCCATGGAAAAGACCAGACTTCTCAGGATGTGTCTCCTCAGGACGAGAGGGGGTATAACCTCCCGTCGCAGGGCTTATGTCCACAGAGACCTGCGATCCCTCCGCCTCCCCATGGCTCTGAGATGCCCACCTCTTGCCTGACTCCCTGCACCCATGGTGTCCCTCCACCCACCACCCTCTCCAGCCGGGAACAGTCCCCGGCCCCCCTTACCTGGGCCACACTTAACTTTTCGAGGGGGCTGTCCATGGTGGGGGCTTGGCCCAGGTTCTCCCAAGGGGAGAGCCTTCGGCCAGAGGGCAGCCGACTCTGGAAGTTGTGGACGACACAGGTAACCTGGGGCAGAGGGAGAAGGCCGTGTTGGGGCCAAGGCCAATCAGGTAGGAGTTATGTAAATACCACCCCCATTTTGCAGATAAGAAAACTGAGGCTGGGGTTTTCAAAAATAGCTAAGACTTTTATGGCACTTAGTATGTGCCAGGCGCTGTTCTTTCAACCTTCTAAGAGGTAGGTACTATTATTATTCTACAGGGCCAGGAGCAGGGTGAGATGAGTGAGACCAAGTTGTGCCAAGGGCAGGATTGGATCCCGTCTTTATTTAAAATTTTGATGTTTTCTTCATTGTGATTTCTGGCATTGATTTTAATGTTTGAAAATATTTTGTTGAATATTATTTATCTTGATTACCAAGTGTTTTCATGCTAAAGGTGAATGCCTCACTCACCTCATCCTTGTTCCATCCTGTCATCCTATTTCACAGATGAGAACATGCAGGCACAATAATGTTAAGGGACTCGCCCAGGGCCACACAGGGTCCACATCCTCAACCATCATGCGATCCTGCCTCTTGGGTCAGGGAGTTGAGGGGGCTCCTGAGCCAGGGTGAGTGAGGAGGGGACTCACCAGGAAGGTGGCAATGGCTGCCCCGGTTAGAAAGCCAGCCAGCACGTCGGACCAGTGGTTCCGGTACTCTGCCACGCGGACCACGCCCACCAGGAAGGCAGGGCACAGCAGGGCCAGGCAGAGCGAGGGCTTGACTAGGCGGGAGCCCTTCACTCGGAACACGAGAGTCACATACATCTGCAGGGACAGGGATGGGTCAGGGGGTTCGTGCTCTTGGAGGCACAGTCACCAAACCCAAGTGGACACCGCCTTCTGGGCTACGGGGTGTGGCCAGCGCCCCAAATGTCTTCATGGGGCTGGAGGGCATGGCCAGGGCCTCCAGCTAACAGAGCCACGGGGGACAAAAGTTCAGGGGGTTGTCTTCTGGGGACTGAATCACAGAAGGGGAAGGACGTTTGCTGAGTTAGGATGTGGCCACAGACACCAGAGGGTTAAGTCAGAGCCAAAGGGGGCAGGTCCAGGAGCTCCAGGAGGTGGGGTCACTAAGCCCCTGGGCTAGGAGCGTCCAGGTGACAGAAAAAGGAGTCAAAGCAACAGGGGACCTGTGCAACCAGGGAAAACAGGGGACAGAGTCAGAAAGTTCTAGCACGGTCAAGAGAGTCAAGGGGGTGGCCAGAACAACAAGGGTGGGGTCAAGGCCCTGGGAGGGAGAGCAAGGGCTCCAGGGATGCAGCGTCAAAAGCCCACCTGCCCATTATCCCAGCCAATATCCAGGACCTGTAGTATCATGAGGGCACGGCTAGACTCTGGGAGGTGGAGACTCTCCTGTTCACCCACAGGGCGGAGCCAATAGCCTTTCTCGGGCGTGGTATTACTATGTCAGGGGCGTGGCCAGATGCCAAGGGACGCAGCCCAGAATTCAGCAACAGACTCAGAATGGGGTGTGTGGCCAGGACCCGAGGGGAGGAGTTAGAATCTACAGGAGGGCAGACTCCGCCCTGGGAGTGGTGTCACAGCGCCGGGGCATGGCCTCCCTGCAGGAATCAAAGGCTCCAGCCCTAGTGGCCTTGGGTGCTGCAGCCCGCTGGCGCCCACCCCCCAGTCTGAGCCCGGCAGCACCTGAGGCTCACCGCGGTGTAGGTGACTGCGTAGGCGCAGAGGGCCGCGTCCTTGCAGGGGAAGGCTCGGCGCGCGGCGGCCACGAGGCTGGGGCTGCCGGCGCAAGCACCCTGGTCAGTGACGAAGCGGTCCGGCCCTGGCCGGTCAGGCGAGGGCGGTGGGCAGCCCAGGGCTGTGTAGTTTGGGCGGCAGACTGACAGAAAATGCGGCGTGGGGTTGCCGGTCACCACCTGCCCCGCGTTGGCGAAGATGGTCGTGGTGAAGAGGCCAAACGCGTAGACCCCTGGGGGGTGGAAGAGGGAGTCCTTGCCTGGGACCCCTTTTGGCTCACTGGGCCCGTCGTCTCCCTGTTCCTGTGACCACTGTTAAAGCATACGTGGGACCCCCCAACGCTGCTCCTCATTATAGCTAGGCCAGGGTCCCCTTTCCCCTTGGGACCACCATGATGGCACTCTGGGTTTCCTAGCCCTGGGACCCTCATTACAGTACATCTGGCTTCTGTCCCTCTGGGAGCACCACTGTATCCAGAGCGAGCTCCTCCCCCTAACCCCCCAATGCCAACACCATTGCATCAGGATTGGGCCACGCCCCTGTTCCTAGGACCACCCCAGTGGCATTTCTGGCGATCATGCACCCGCCTGGGACCACTAGTAAGTCTAAGCTGGATCTCCATTCCTCTACCCCATGGCCACCCATTATGGCTGGGACCCTATCGCCCTGCCCCAGGACCCCATTGTGTTGGCCTGAGCCTATGACCCCTTTTCTGCCTGACACTCCCCTTGTGACATTTTTGAGTCCTCCTCCTACAGTTGTCCTCCTGTCTGGACTAGGCCCCACCCATGGCCCTGGAACTCTATTATGTCTGGCCGGAGCACAAGTAAGTCCCTCTTGCCCCTGAAATCCCCATCATGGCAATCCTAGGCCCTCTTCCCTCTGGGATTATTATGGCTGAGCTGAGCCCTTATCCCTCTGTCTCTGCACCCCCTCATTACTATAGGGCTGACCCCTGGCTGCATCACTCACCTAGGAAGCGGACAAGCCTCCGCAGTGGGGGGCTGAAGCGGCAACAGGCCCCGGACACGATGGTGCTCTCCCCAATGATGGGGATAGCGGAGGGTGGTGCAGGGAAAAAGGCACGTGCCAGCTCCCCCAGCAGGATCTGTGGACAAGACCAAGGCGAGCTCTTCCTGGTCCTCTAACCCCATCCACATGGCCCTCCTGCCTCCTGTGAGGTCCTCCCTGCAGCCCAACCAAGCCCACCCCAAGGTCTCACCGTGAGGGTGGGCCCAGCAGTGACCAAGGCGTAGATGAGGGCAGGGGGCGCACGGCTGGCAGCCTCAGGCCCTGGGTAGGGCTTGGCATAGGTACTGTCATAGCAGAAAAATCCCTGGGTGTGCACGGGGAAGGTGTCCGTGAACTCCAGGCGGTAAGCAAGCAGGACCACAACACCCAGCAGCACCGACTGCCAGCCAGCCAGAGCGGGGAGACACAGGGAGAGAAGAGAGAGGGTCAGGGCCCGAGCTGAGACAAGGGAGACAAAGACACAGAAATGTAGAGAGACGGAGACAGAAGAGGGACAGAAAGTGGGAGATGGAGACAGAGATAAGGGAGAGAGAGGCATATCAAGGCTGAGGTAGAGAAAAAGGTATAGACTAATAGGGGCAAAGAGAGATGGGGAAGGGGGAGAGAGAAGGGTCAGGGCTTGGGAGAAACAAAGAAAGAGATGGAGACAGAGAGAGAGAGAGAGGATAAGATGAGGGAGAGAGTGTGGTCTGGGCTCAGACCAGAGAGAGAGAGAGAGAGATGAAGGGTGCGGTAGTGGAGGGACAGGCTGACAGGGAGAAAAAAATAGTAGTAATAGTAGCACCACAACAGCCCTAAGGAAGCCCTGGTGGTGCAGTGGTTAAGAGCTTGGCTGCTAACCGAAAGGTTGGCAGTTTGAATCCACCAACCATTCATTGGAAACCCTATGGAGCAGTTCAACTGTGTCCTCTGGGGTCACTATGAGTCGGAGTCAACTCGATGGCAGTGGGTTAACGGCCCTAAGAGAGAGGGTTATATTATGCCCATTTTACAGATGAGGAAACTGAAGCTCAGGAGAGTATGAGAGGAGCTCAGAGTTCTGAAGTAAGGAAAGGCAGAGCAGGATTGGAACCCAGCCCAAGTTCACCACCACTTCTCAAGAGAAGAGACAGGAAGGGAGATAGTGAGTCAGAGATCAGGGAGAGACAGGACTGGCACCAGGTAGATGGAAAAATAGGTACAGGCAGAGACCTGGCAAGGATGAGGGAGACTGAGGTTGAGAAGAGACATGGCAGAGACAGACAGGAAGGCAGGGGTGCCCCCCAGGAGGGGCTGGGCAGGGTTTCTGGGGGAGGATCGGGGTACTCACCTCCACGAAGACAAAGCAGGGAATGATGGAGAAACTCCTCTTCAGCTGAGGTCTCCCTCCCGCCATGGTGAAGGCCCAGCCTGCAAGGTGGGAAGGGGTGGGGCCGCCCAGGAGGGTCCCGGGAGTGGGTCACAGGGATCCTGGCCCCTCCCCCGAGTCTGGCTCCGCCTCCAGAGCCTTCTGGCTAGCCTCTGCATATCTAGTCCTGCCCCTGTTGGCCCTTGACCCTTCCCAGGGGAGACACTTGCCTCCCCTGCTAGCCCACTTTGCCTCTGGCCGGGACCTCAGAGGTTCTATAGTGGTCTCTCTACCCTACAGCCCACATAGAAGGTTCCGGTCCCACATCTTTGAGGAGGGACTCTCCCTCCACTACCCCCAATTGGGATCCCTCCCCCCTTGGCCTTTAGAAGGGACTCCTCCAGCTTTATGGGGATCCCTTCCCCAGAGCATTTAGAAGGGTTCCCAACTGCACCAGTTTTTAGGGGACCCCATCCTCTTCCCCCACATGCTTTACAGGGGATCCCATGCTCCATACTCCCCTTCTCTCAGCCCCTCCCCCATGACATCCACAGGGGCCACTCTCTCCTTCCCCATCTGTGTGTGTCTGGTGCTGGCTGATGGCCAGGCCCTCCTTCTCTCCCAGCTGCCTCTCCCTCTCTCCCTCCCACCCCTCCTCCCAGCCCCGTCTGCCTCCCTTTGTCTTGCGGGGGCTAGCCTTGTTCTGCCCCTCCCCCCAGCCTAACCTCAGTCCCCAGCGCTCCAGTCACACTGGCTTACACCCATTCTCCCAGCCAGACCTCACCTGTGAAAGCGTCCTATGGCTCCCCACAGGCCGCCGCCACGCCCACAGACTCACAGCCGCCCCTAGCGGCCAGCAGGGCAGAGATGGTCACCCCCATTGCACGGCTGCAGAAACTGAGGCCCAGGCAGGCGAAAGTCCGCACTCTAGGTCCAGTGCCCCATCCACGCAGCTCCCTATAGTGTGATATGCAGGGTGAGGGTCACCAGAGGCCCCAGATGCCCACCTGGGCACAATCCCCTCCCCTTCCCAGAGACACAACCACCCACAGCAGCAGCCCCAGAGTACACAGTTCAGCCACAGCATCCATCCCAAAGACAACAGACTCACATTCACACACACACCATGGTACAGCGTTCATCCATCCCACTGTGCTGATGGAGCACGCTGGGCTCCAGGGGCTGTGCTGGGTACCAGCCTTGTGAACAAGACAGGCCTGCTCATTCAGACAGGTGCCCAACACCCACAACACATGTAACTATACACACGCACACACACACGGCATGCACACAGCCTGTCACCGACACCCACATACACAGTCACAGGGACACACCAGGAAGCCCTCTACACACCTCACAGGCCCACATACAGCCCCACACAAGCCCTCAGTGCGCCAGGGTCAGGGATGTAGACTCAGGGCTGCCAACACACTTGAGAGTCACACCTCACACACAGTGGGGGTCACAGAACCAGTCATGGCATCACCCTCCCCAATCACAAGGCACTCAGTGACAGCCACATACATTAACTATTTCATATACACTGACAGTCATGAGAGACACAGTGCCATACACAACCACAGCCACATGGCCACACAAGGGCACATACGTGGACCATAACACAGACGCATTCACGGAGCCACATGGCAGCACGAGAAGGGTGCACATTCACAGACACACACTGGAACCCAACAACAGCGACACACACACCATCAGAACAGACAGCCACACATGACAGTCCTATGCACACAACCACACAGACACCAAAGTCAGCCGCACAGTCACAGCACTCACAGCCACACTGCCACTCTAGGGCAGCCACAACATCACAGCCACACACACCACCAGGGTGATACCCACGACGACCACACAGTGACAGTAGCAGGAGACACAGCCACACACACACACACAGCTACCGCAAAAGCCACACAATCACAGTCATACAACCATACACTGATTAAAAATGACAACCACACAATCACAGTTACCCTACAGCCACCCTCAGCACCGTCGCCCGGAGTCCCCTCCCCCAGCACAGTCCCTAAGCCCCAGCTCGCCGCCTTCCGTTGCCCTCTCCACGCTGGACCCGGAGGGATCGGACCCGCAGGAACCGAGGCCCCGGGTGGACAGACAGACCGAGGGTCGGAAGACCGCGAAAGGGGCTGCAGGGGGCGCCCCAAGCCCCTCTCCCTCACCAGGTCGAGGTAGCCGTCACCCGAGCCCCCGTTCCACCCAGCCAGCCCCGGCGCGGCGAGACTGACAGACCTGCGGCTGGCCCGGCGGGAAGAGGCAGCCGCTGCGGGCCCGGCCCGGCTGTGCCACGCAGGCTCAGCGCCCGAGCCTGGCAGAGGAGGGGCGGGGCCTACGGAATCTTCATTTGCATAACCCCGTGGGGCGGGGATTCACGACGTCTCATTAGCGTGATCCGGGGCGGGGCCTCAGGTGCTCTTGGGAAAGGGTTGTATTAGAACAAAGTTGGGAGGGGGATGAGGAATGACTCCGGGCAAGGCCTAATGGGAAGGAGGGCAGGGTCTCAGAGCGCGACCCTGGCCTGTACCCCACCCTCTCTGAGCCTCAGTTTTCCCACATGGGCAATGGGGGCAGCAGTCCAGATTCAGGGTCACCAGAGAGGAAGTGAGGTGCCAGTATGGAAGAGCCTGACTGGTGGACAGAGGGGCAGTGGCTGTCTGGCCACTCACATCTGGACAAACTGACCCCTGGCCTTGGTCCTATACTAAATCTGATCTCACGCTGTCCCCTGACCCTAGGCCCACACATCCTGAACAGTCCCTGGGGTCTCTGCACCCTCCCCAGCGCTGAGGAGCAAATGGAGAGGTGGGGGTCAAGCCCAGGCACAGGAAACAGCAGGAGAAACAGTCCAGGGGTGGAGGAGGGTCTCAGCTAGTTTATTTTCTCTCTGGAACGGCCTTCTGGGGGAGCAGACCCAGCTGCTCAGGCTGTGGAGACAGAAGGTGGGTCAGGGCACGCCCTGCTTCAGGGGACTCCAGGGTTGAGGGTCAGGAACCAGATGCCCAGGTCTGGGGCTGAGGCAGTCCCGAAGGTTCATTCTGTGGGATTCCAGGGCAGGCCAGGAGAGGAATGGGTGGGGTGGGGCCAGAGAGAATCTGTACCCGACTGGAAGGTGCGGCTCTTGCTCAAAGATGGCTGGGAAGGGCTGTGGTCCGAGTCCGATTCTGAGTCCCAGGAGGGGGGTGGAGGGCTCAAGCACTGGTGCCCCTTGTGGCCTGCGAGAGGGACAGGTGCGATTCTGGCCACTCATCTACGAACCCTGAATGTGACCCTCGAGAACCCTCTGAAAATGAGCCCAGTGTCCTCTGATGTTATACCTTAGACATCCTTGAATGTGACCTGGCATGACACCAAATTATGACTTCAATGACCCTTAAGTTTTAGCCCAGTGAGCCTTAAAAATGGTCCCAGTGACCCTGAACGTGACCTCTGGAGGAAACCCCCAGTGACTCCTTAATGTGACCCCAGAACATTACTTAATATGACCACAGAATAAGATCCTCCAAATGTAACCCCCAAATATGACCTCTGAACATGCCTCCCATGTGTGAAGCTGGAGAGTGAGCCCCCTCACCCCTGAGGCTGGAAGCCTTATGGCGGCCCCCTGAGGACATGGTGAGGCCATCGATGGAGTTCTGCAGCAAGTGCACGGCAGACCTGCGGGGAGAAGAGGAGCTGGGGGCCCTGGGGGACTACGCAGTGCTCACGGTGGGGGCAGTGGCAGGGCTGGGGCTGGAAGGGCTGTGGTAGGAGCAAGGACAGAGGTGGGTCTCAGAAGGAGAGGGAAGTCTGGACTCAGGGCTCCAGGTTCTAGTGGTCGCTGCTTGATCTCTTTGGGAGGTGGGTCAGATGAGGGTCAGGTCAAGCTGGGGACTGGGCATCACCATATGTCACTCAGCTCCTTCTGGAGGTCGTCCTTCCAGGAGCCACTGCCTCTTGGCGTCTCCTCAGTGTCCATCCAGGTCTCATATCTCTGTTGCTTCATCTTGGTCAGGACCTGGGGCCAGAGGATGAGAGAACAACAAAAACAATAATGATGATGGTGAAAGGTTCACCTGTTGCCATCGAGTTGATTCCGACTCACAGCGACCCTATAGGCCAAAGTAGAACCAGGCCTTTCCTCTGAGGTGCCTTTGGATGGATATGAACCTCCAACCTTTCAGTTAGCAGCTAAGTAGGTGAACCATTTTCCCCACCCAGGGACTCCTTCAAAGTGCTTGCTGTTGCTGTTGTTAGTTGTCATGAAGTTGAGTGTAAGCAGAGAACACCAGAAAGATGGTGACCTGTGTTTTATTGACTATGCAAGGGTATTAGACTATGTGGATTATAGCAAACTATGGATAACAGTGCAAAGAATGGAATTTCAGAACACTTAATTCATGTGCTCATAAGGAACCTGTACACAGACCAAAAGGCAGTCATTCGAACAGAACAAGGGGATACTGCGTGGTTTAAAATCAGGAAAGGTGTGCGTCGGGGTTGTATCATTTCACCATACTTATTCAATCTGTATGCTGAGTGAATAATACAAGAAACTGGACTATATGAAGAAGAACGTGGCATCAGGATTGGAGGAAGACTCATTAACAACCTGCTATATGCAGATGATACAACCTTGCTTGCTGAAAAGTGAAGAGGACTTGAAGCACTTACTGATGAAGATCAAAGACCACAGCCTTCGGTATGGATTACAGCTCAAAATGAAGAAAACAAAAATCTTCACAACTGGAACAATGAGCAACATCATGATAAATGGAGAAAAGATCGAAGTTATCAAGGATTTCATTTTACTTGGATCCACAATCAACGCCCATGGAAGCAGCCGTCAAGAACTCAAACGACATAGTGCATTGGGCAAATCTGCTGCAAAAGCCCTCTTTAAAGTGTTAAAAAGCAAAGATGCCACCTTGAGGACGAAGATGCACCTGGCCCAAGCCACGGTATTTTCAATTACCTCGTAGGCATGCGAAAGCTAGAAAATGAATAAGGAAGACCAAAGAAGAATTGATGCATTTGAATTATGGTGTTGGTGAAGAATACTGAATATATCATGGACTGCCAGAAGAACGAACAAATCTGTCTGGGAAGAAGAAACGCCAGAATGTTCCCTAGAAGCAAGGATGGTGAGACTTCGTCTCCCGTAATTTGGACATGTTATCAAGAGGGACCAGGCCCTGGAGAAGAACATCATGCTTGGTAAAGTAGAGGGACAGTGAAAAAGAGGAAGACCCTCAACGAGATGAACTGACACAGTGGCTGGAACAATGGGCTCAAGCATAACAACGATTGTGAGGATGGCACAGGACCAGCCAGTGTGTCGTTCTGTTGTATACAGGGTCGCTATGAGTTGGAACTGACTTGATGGCACCTAACAACAACTGAGTGCTTAGTGATCAGGTAGAGATGAGTAATTATTATACTCATCATACATATGAGGAACCCGAGGCCCAGAGAGAGGAAATGAGTTGCCTAAGGCTAGATAGCAGCAAGTTACAGACCTAGGATTTGAACCTAGGCCTTCTGGTTCTAGTCTGATGGTGGATGCCAGCAGAGACCCTCATGCCCCTACCTCAAGTGTCCCTGGCCTTTCCTCTCACCTTGCGGCACTTCACCTGTGTCTTCTGCATCTTCTGGATGTTCACCAGGTTCTCTGTGATCTCCTCCTCCTGAGCCTCTGTGGGGGAAGGGACTCAGGGGGACTGGGGCTGCAGAAGGACCCCACCTCCTGGCTGGACCTCTGGGCACTCACGGAGCTTCTGGTAGATGAATGTCACCTCCTCTCGAACCAGTTCCAGCTCCTCCCACAGGAACTTCTTACTGAGGGGACAGGGCAGCCTAGACCTGCGCTCCCTGCCCAGCCCCTGGCCCCCCAACCCCTGGCCTCCCAGCCCCTAGCCGCTCATATGTCCAACCAGCCATCCCCCAGCCCTTGTCCCTTTCTCCCACTGCCTGCCCACCCTTCCCCTCGGGCTACTACTCCCCCACATCCTCTCCTCCTGACCTCCAGGCTCCCATTCTCTCAGTCCCTCCCACCCCCTCAGCCTCCCATTGGCTGGTCTCTATCCCACTTTGTCCCCCAACCTCCCATATCCCCAGCCTCCTGCCTTCTGGCCTCCCAGTCTCCCACCTTCTGGCCTCCCAGTCTCCCCTCCACCCTAGCCTCCTGTCTCCCCTAAGCTCCCATCCCCTCCTCTTGTTCCTTTCCACTGCCCCCCAGTTTCCCCTTCTTTACCGAGGCCTCCCATTTTCCGCACCCTGCCTGTGGTGCCTCCTCCCAGACCTCTCTCCCCTCCCCCCACCTCCAGGCTGCCCTCCTGCCCACGCCCACCTGTCCTGGATCTCCTGGGCCAGCAGCTGCAGGCAGCGGGTGATGCGGGCCTGCTGCACCTCCTCATTGTCCTGCAGGGTCTTCTGCAGTCCCTGCAGGCCTTGGGCCAGGACCCCATACAGCTCCTGCCGGCCCTGCTCCCGGCCCCACTTGTGCAGCTCCTTCTGTGCCTGGCAGCCTGTGGGGCTTAGCACCTCTGCAGGCACAGAGGACTTTGACTGAGCCCTGACCTTACCCTGTGCTCAGCCTGATGGTAGTTTTTAACTTAGCTCGCCCTAATGCTGGCCTGACCCTGACCCTGAACCCAGATTGCCTCAACTTCTCTCACCCTGGCCTGACTTGGCTGACTCCAATAGGACGAGACTCTAGCCTGACCTTGACCCCTGGCTGGTCCTTACCTTCAAGCTGCTGAATCTTGATTTGCTGCAGGCAGCTCTCCTTCTCCAACATGGTCACTGAGTGGTTCAGGAACTCAAAAGCCTAGAGGGCAGAGGTCAGGCCTGGGGCTGGAAGTGGGATGAGGGTGTGGGGGTGGGAGGGAACTAGTGGGGCAGTGGCTGCTGGGGGGCGGTGCTGAGGTGGCTCACCTTGGTCTGGGCCTGGAGCTGGCTCTTGAGTGACTCCAGTTCAAACCGCAGTTGTTTCTGGGAGTCGGGAATCATCGTGGTGGACTTAGCTGTGGGCAGAGGTGAGGGTTAGCTGAGGCTGGGAGGGGTGGGGGCAGGGGCAAGGTCAGGGCAGAGGTCAACTAAGGCTCAGGATACCAGCAGGGGGCAAGGTAAGCGGCAGGGTTCCCTTGAGGTGGAGGAGGGGGTAGGGGTCAAAGTCAGGGGCAAGAATCAGCAGAGCCTGGGGCAGGGGTCAGTAGGTCTCACTGTTAGTGGCAGGGGTCAGTTGATACTGGGGTAGAAGGTGGGGGTAGGAGGAGGGTAGGTCTTCCCCACAGCCTTGTTGGGAGGGTGGGCTCTCACCTCTGACCTTGAAACTGTTGGTATCCAAGGACTTCTAGGGGAGAGGGACAAGTGGGGAGCGGTATTGGTCCCTGAGCTGCCTCCCTCCTCACCCCAACCCAGTCTGGGTGGTTGGACACAAGCTGCGTCTGCTGGGCTCTGGGTGTCCTGGGACACAGGTGCAGGCAAAGCTGCCTCCAGGCACATGCGTGCACCTCCGCTAGCCTGCACACACTGAAAAGTGCACCTGTGTGGCTCGTCCCAGACATGTGTGGGCCTGTGGGCTTTGAGCTGGGGCTCTGGCCCGATGCTGGTCCTGTCACTGTCTTGGGCTGAGGTAATGGCCCTCCTTCTTAGGGGCAACAACATCAACATCATCTGCAGTGGGAGTCAACAGCACCGAACATACAACCACACACAGTTGCCAAAACACACAGGGATACAACCACACAAGCTCAGCTGCAGCCACACACTCCAGCCTCAAGTCATCAAGAGCCACAGCGCCCACTTGCACACATTTCAGACACACAACCACAACCACACAGACCCCCCAGGCAAAGTCATTCCCAGAGACAAGCAGACAAAGCCCCATGAAAAACACACGATCATGCATTCATGCCCTCCATTCCTTCGTCCATTCATGTAGGGCCCTTTTAGTGAAGGCCTGCTGAGTGCCAGGCACTGTTGTAGGTGCTGGGGACATAGAGTGTGAGTGTTCTTGGTAAACCCCCCTCCCTAAGCCCCACATTGGCAGACTGTGGTGGCAACAAGGGGTTCCCTGGGTGGGGGTGACCTTGGTGAGGTGCTGGTGCCTCTTCAGAAGGTCCTGTTCATTACAGCTCTCCTTCATCAAGTCTGGGTTGGGGAAGAAGGGAGCCCCATGTGGCTGAAGCCCCGAGCCCCACCCAGGCCTCCAGTCTACACACATCCCTGTGTTCTCAGAAGCAGCTGGCCCCAAGGTCTCTGAATCTGAGGTCCCAGACCAATGAGTCGTACAGTCCAAGGTCTTGTCTGAGGAAGAGCCTGGGGGTGAGGGCTTCCCTCAGAGCCAGCCCAAAGTGCCCCTCACATCCTCAGCCCCTCTCAGCGCCAGGAGAGCCCCTCAACAAACCCCGGAACTTGTCACACTTCCTGTCAGTTGGCAAACACACGGTGGAGGGTGAGGGAGATGAGCAGTAGCAGGTCACAGTGTAGTCAGAGTCCCGGGGTAGGCCAGCCAGGAGAGGGTCACTGGAAGAAGGGGCGGGGGGGCTCATCTGAGACCAGCCCCCATGCACCGGCATCCCCAGACCCTCCTGACACCCCAGAGAGGCCTCAGCCCTGAACACATGGCCTCTTAGTCATTGTAGGAGCTGAAGCTGGAGGAAAGATGATTCCAACCCCAGGGGTCAGCTAGGGTCAGTGAGAAGGACACAGGAGACCCCAAGAAGGAAGTGAGGGCTCTAGGAGAGCCCCCTAAAAACACTTTAACATGGGGCCTTAAAGAAAGGGCTTTCCTGGCAGGAAACAGCACGTGCAAAGGCTTAGAGGTGTGCTGGTGAATTCAGGATGACTGGAGATAGTCAAGAGGAAACAGCAGTAGGTTAGCAGGGCAGCTTGAGCAAGGCATTGAAGGCCAGGCTGAGGAGTTTGGACTTGGCCTCGCAGGTAAATGACAGCCATGGAGTGTGAGCAGTAGGGGCAGAGCATATCTATTCAATAAATGTTAGCTGAATGGGGGCCCAGGCCTGTGCTGGAGAAGGCTGGGAACAGAAAATAACTCGGCTCTGGGTCTCACATCTGCACCTCTCCCCCTCCAGTGTAGTCAGGGCTGGCACACTTGGAGAAACCTGGAGCAAGTATGCCTGGAAAAACTTCCAGGCGAAGGGCACCTTGCCCTGGGTCATGCTCAGCCAGTTCACCAAACCCTCCAGACCTTTCTCTTCTGCCACTCTTGCTGGGCCCTCTGTCCTTTCCTTGGCCCAGTTTGCCTTGAAGACTCCTATACACCCTTCAAAGCCCCACTCAGCATCTCCTCTGAAAGGTCTTCTTTAATCCTTTTTTAAGCTCATATTTACTGAGCACCTGAGTGCTGGGGACCACCCTAAGCACTCACTGAGTCCTCAACCCACTCCATGATGTACAAGTTGTTCTTCTGCCTGAAATATTCTAGGCTTCCCTTCAGGAGTCCCTGACTCAGATAAGCCCTCATATCCAGAGGCAGTAGAGCACAATGGTTAAGCAAGGAAATTCTCCAGCCAGATGGCCTCGGTTCAAATTCTAGCTTTGTCTCAGTGTCCCCAACTATAAAAATGAGATATTATAGTATCCACCTTACTGGGTTGTTGTGATTAAGTAAATTAATCCATGCCAGTGTCTGGCATACAGTAGGTACTCAATCAGTGTTTGTCTTTGTATGTCACCTGAAAACCTGGGACCTGAAGGCCATGCGTGCCCTGGGAGGCTTGGAGAGGAAGGGGGCAGAGGCATTTCTGTGCGCCAACTGAAGGCAGGTCCCAGTTGTGCGATCCCCTCCCTCGTCAACCTCCTTCCACATCCAGCTGTTTCTTCAGCAATCCCTCCCGGGAGAATTCTTGGGAGAAGGGGTGGGGTCATTAGCTTGGGTCCCGCCCCTGGCAGTGAATCCTGCGCCCGCAGCTTCCGACCTGCTTCCACCCCCACCTACCACATACCACCTGTTCATGCTCTCCCGTCAGGGACCGCGAAACCGGTCCCTAGCTGTGACGATGAAATTTGATCCTGTGGGGACACCATCGTATTAAAACGTGCCTGGCTGAAGCAGGAGTCATAGAGAGGGGTGTGGCCGGCATTTTAGCCCCGCCTCCGCCGATGCAGCCTCATTGACGCCTTCCCACTTCCGCAGCTTTTAAGGGCCGCGGTGTAATTGGATAAGTGCCTGACCGGGGGGCGGGACCCCAGGCTAATTTCTGCTAACCGATTAGTCAATATCTAAGAGGGCGGTACGGGGATGGGGGGGGGGATGGTGGGCCGCAGATCTACGATTCGATTGGCATCGAGCTCAGCTGGGAGGCGGGACGAGTTCTTGGTTGGGGGGAATCCACGAGGGGAGGTAGCGGAGGAGGTCAGCAGTCCACTGGGGTGGAGCGAGTCAGGGAGTGAGGTACCAAGTGCGGCCCGCCTGGCCCCCAAGAACCAGTCTCGGCACCTCTGGCCTCGGACTCTGGTGCTGCGGGTTGAGGTTCACAACGGTGGGGTTGGTGTTCTCGGGATGAGCTTTGAGGGTTTCCAGGATTAGCTGGGATCTCCGGGGGTGATTTGGGGATTCCATGATCTCTGGCTGGGATCCTGTTATGAGAGCAGGGTCTTTGGTGTTAGAAGTGCGATCCTTGTGATATTTGGGGGCCACCAGGGTAATCTCTGAAGACCTTGGGCCGCTAGCTTGAGCTCCTGGGGCAGCACTTTGGGGCCTTGGAGGTAGCATGGATGTTGGGTTCCAGAGGGCCTGGGATCTTGAGCTCCGGCATTTGGAGAAATGGGGTCGGGGGTTGTCGCAGGACTCCTGGAACTTCCTCCCAGCCCCCATTCCTGGGTCTCTGCATCAGCAATGACCCTGACGCTGAGCAAGCTTACAGAGTCTGAAGGCCCTGGGTAAAGCTCTGAGTTACCCTGTGCCTCCTCTCTAGGCTGCAAGATGGAGGAAGGCAGGGACCTGGGAGCCCTGACTAAGGTGGTCCATCTACTGGTCTTGTCAGGGGCCTGGGGCATGCAGATGTGGGTGACCTTCGTCTCAGGTAGGGACCCTCACTCAACCTAAATGTTGTGGGTACCCCGGGTGGTGACAAAAGTGGGAGGGGGACCTGGGGGTGTTCTAACAGGCGTGTGGCCCCCTGCACCTGCAGGCTTCCTGCTTTTCCGAGGCCTTCCCAGACATACCTTTGGCCTCGTACAGAGCAAACTCTTCCCTTTATACTTTCACATCTCCATGGGCTGTGCCTTCATCAACCTCTGGATCTTGGCTACACAGCATACCTGGGCTCAGCTCACATTCTGGGAGGCCAGCCAGGTACGTGGGCCGGGGCACTACTACTCTCTGGAGACTCATTCCCAGGACCCCGGTGAACATCAATGACTGCACATTTGCATGAATTAAAAAAAAAAAAAAAAGTGCCCCTTCTACCTGGTGGATGCAAAACTGGGCTCTGGGCACCTTTTAGCGGTGCACAGGCTATACGACCATCCCCAGCAACCCTACGTTTCCACCAGTGTCTCTTCACTGTCTGCTGCTCTCTCTCCTTTCCCTGGGCCTCCTGCCAAGCTGCAGTGACTCAGCTGGGCTAGGGCACTGACCCTAGCTTATTGTTTAAAAACTAGCCTAACTGGGAATTTGTGGTCCCCCACCCCCATTCACACATTTCCCCAGCCACAAGGCAAGGACCCGTGTCTGCATCTCGTATTTCTCTACCCTGCCCTCCCCCTGCCCCCATTATATTCCTCAGATGTGGGCAGGTGAGGCCTGACAGGTGTTTCAAGAATAATCTCACAGAGACAGGAGAGGATTATGGGTAACTGGAACCTCACGGGCTTTTTATTCACTCTCTGTGGGCCCAGTGTCAGCTTTTGGGATCTGGGCTGGGGCCACAGAGGAAACAGGCCTCTTGTTTTGGGAAAACAGAGGGGGCAGTTATATGGTGCTCTAGCCCAATTTTGGGGAGAGGAGTTCTGCCCTTAGATGCCCTCAGTTTTGGGGAACAGGAGGAGAGGAGACAAGGCTCTGCTCTGAGACTTCCAGTCTGAGGATCAGAGGAGACTGGGGCCCAGAAGGTTTTGGGGGAAAGAGAGGAGACAGAAATGGAGCCTTTCCTTAGGGGCTGCCAGTTTCAGTGGATGAAAGCTGGAGCTCTGCCCTTGGGGCCCCCAGTCTGGGGTCAAGGAAGGAGGGAAACGCCTGATTTTTACACAGTGCTGCCCCCATTCCCCTCTGGGCTATGAGGATGCAGAAGGGCCCTCACTAGGGCCCCTCCTGCCTCCCAGGGATGGCTCACCTTGTCCATCTTTCGCTGCCCCCGCCAGCTCTGCCTGCGGCTCCTGTGCCTCACGCTGGCGGCCATCAACGCCCGATTGCTTGGGCCACGAACCACAGCTGCCATGTGGGCCCTGCAGACCCTGGAGAAGGAGCGGGGCCTGGGCGGGGAGGTGCCAGGCAGCCGCCAGGGCCCCGACCCCTACGGCCAGCTGCGGGAGCGGGACCCCAAGTACAGTGCCCTCCGCCAGGTCTTCTTCCGCTACCATGGCCTCTCCTCCATTTGCAATCTGGGCTGCCTCCTAAGCAACGGGCTCTGCCTCGCCGGCCTCGCCCTGAACCTCAGCCGCCTCTAGCTCCTGATGCCTCTTTCCTGCCTGGGGCCCTGCATTTCAATAAAGGCTTCCTTGGAAATGGCTGCTGTTGTCTTTGGCCTGAGAAACAGGGAGAGAAGGGGCGGGGGCAGAGCTGAGAGCCTCAGTTTCGCCATTCGCGCGTGGCACAGTGATATGGAGCGTTAGCGGCCCCTAAACCCCTCCTGTAATGGTGCCCACTGACTGGCCACCTGCTGTGTGTCTGATATGGCGCTAAGCACTGCACATTTTTCTGATGGCTGGTTCTGATCCTGGGGACAATCATGTTTCCTACCACATTGACATTGGGGATGGCTGTGTGACTTGCTTTGGCCAATCAAATGCGGGCAGATGCGCCACTTCCAGGCAGAAGCGTTAACAGCCCGTGTGTGATTCACCACATTTTCCCTTCACCATGGCAACCAGTGTGGGTGAGAAGCAAACCTTGGCTATTGGGTGCCATGGAGACTGGGGTCACCTGTTAGTGTAGCATAACCCAGCTTCCCTGACTGATGCCCTTCCTCTCAATTCATCCACATGGCAGCCCTTGGTGACAGCTGCTGTTGTTCCTGTGAGGCAGCGGGGGGGGGGTGTGGGGGCTCAGAGACGTGCAGCAAGCTGCCTAAGGTGGGGCTGAGAGTTGAGCACAGGCAAAGCCTGCACTGTTGTAGCTTTGGACCCTCTCCTGCTGGCTTGAAGACAGCTCGGGCCTCAGCTGGCCCTGGATGCCAAATCTCCTTACTGTGTGGCCTCAGGCAGGGAGCTGCACTTCTCTGAACCTTGGTTCCTTATCCATAAAACCAAAAACCAAGCTCATTGCCTTCAAGTCCATTCTGACTCATAGCGACCCTATAGGACAGAGTAGGACTGCCGCATAGGGTTTCCAAGGCTGTAATCGTAACAGAAGCAGGTCTTCAGGTCTTGTCTCTTGAAGAGTGCAGAGCAGCTGGTGAGTTCAAACTGTTGACCTTTGACCTTTTGGTTAGCAGCAGAGCACTTAACCACTGCACCACCAGGTCTCCTTTTATTCATAAACCAAAAGCCCAACTAAACCCACTGCCATTAAGTCGATTCCAGCCCATAGCAACCCTATAGGACAGAGTAGAACCGCTCCATAAGATTTCCAAGGCTGTAAATCTTTATAGCAGCAGATTGCCACATCTTTCTCCCTCGGAGCGGCTGGTGGGTTTGAACTGCCAGCCTTTTGGTTAGCAGCCGAGCGCTTAACCACTGCACCACCAGGGCTTAATTCCAAGGGCCCTTGAGAGCATTTAGCAAACGGGTCCAGCCCTACTTTAGGGTCAGATGCTGCACTTTACAAACACTAACTCCGATCAGAACCTTTACAGAACCCTGTGAGGTGGGTACTACTATTACCTGCCACTTGACAGTTGAGGAAACTGAGGTTCAGAGAGGTTAAGTGTCATGTCCAAAGTCACAGGGCTACAAAATGGTGGAGGTAGGATTTGAACTCGGCTCCAGAGTCCGCGCTTTTAACGGCTAGGCACATAGTAGAAACTCTACATACAGTTACAAACTACAAAAAAACCCTGTTGCCGTGGAGTCGATTCCGACTCATAGCGACCCTATAGGACAGAGTAGAACTGCCCTATGGGGCTTCCACGGAGCGGCTGGTGGATTCGAATTGCCTACGTTTTGGTTAGCAGCCAAACGCTTAACCACTGCGCCACTAAAAGTAAAACGTTTATTTCTGGGGAACGCTAGACACCTGTTGCAATTTCCAGCCCCGCCCACCTGCTTTCTACAAGCCCCGCCCGAGACTCCGCCCAGCCCTCCCCGAGGAGCGGCCCCTCCTCCCTGGCCTGGGCGGAGCCCTTGCGGGATCCGGGTAGCTGCGGACAGCGGCGGCGGAGTCTGCGGGACCCAGATCGCGGGCGAAGTCGCAGCGAGTTTGGAGGCGGAGTCCCGGAGAGCAGCGACCCCTACGCGAGGTGATCCCTCTTGGAGGGAGAGGCCCCACGTCACACCTCGGCGTCCCAGGAGGTCCGGGGACGGGGGCTTAGGGGAAGGGCGGGGGGCCTGGGGAACAAAGGCGGGGCGGCCGGGGACGCCTCTTCCCTCGCCCCCACCCAGCTGGACTCCTGGGGCGAGTTAACGGGGCGCGGGCGAGGCAGAGAGCCCAGCTGGGGTTAGGAGATGGGACCATATGGTGATGGGGGGAAGCTTCTGAGCCTCCCTCCACCGGCTGGGACACCCCAAATACAGTAAAGAGGACCGGGCCGAGCCCTCTGGGGACCCTTACCTAGTGCTAGGCCTAGGGAGATAGTCGGCAAATGGTCAGAAAGAGGTGGGACGGACGGAGGTGGGCTGGGGCTGGGGTGGGGGCCCTAGCCTGGCGGCCCTGCCCAGCATGGGGAAAGATTTCCTGCCTCTTCTCTTCCCCTCCTCAAACTCGTTCTCCCGGAACACGGGGTGGGGCGAGGGCTGGGCAGGAAAGGGGGGCTGACTGGGTCCTCGTTTAAAATGGTAAAAAGCCCCAAAGGTGGTTGGGAAATAGATTTGCCAGGGCTGTCTCTGCCTGTCTGTCCTCCATTCACACACGCCTTCTGGAACCTCTTTGTGCACGGGAAGCAGCTCTAGACAGAAGGGGAAACTGAGGCCTAGGCGGGGATGTGGGCAGCTGCAAGTTTGCCAGCCTAGCCCAGGAGACAGATTGCCAGGAAAGGACCCAGGATGGGGTGGGGGTTGAGGGGTGTTATGTGATTATTAGGTGCCTGGGATGGTTTCCCTGGGATTCGAGGACTCACTCTGGCCTCCGTGGGCTGGGGCTAGGGTGAGTCAGCCCTACCCGGAGGGAGACGGGACCGGCCCCTTTGACAAACAGAAAATGGCAGTGCCCTTGAGAGTAGAGCCTGGGCTTTAAACCTGGTATGGATCCACTGTACCCACTCCCCAGGCATCAGGGCAAGGGTTAAACTCGGCTTGAGTGGGGGCAGGGCAGGCACCCTGTGGCTGACACCTGCCAAGTCAACACCCTGGCCTGGGGGGGCCTCCATCCAGCTGGCAGGTCCCCCCCAACTCACACCTGGGCCATGAGCAGCTGCTCACCCTGGGGCAAAGTCCACAGTTGCACCTTCTGCAGAGCCTGGTTCCCCTGTGGCCAGAGGACGTACCCATGCCCCCTCGTCCCCTCCACCTGAGCACCTGCATTCAAACCCTGGTTCTGCCCTTCCCTTGCCAGGTGCCAGCTTTCTTGTCTCTGGGCCTCAATTTTCCCCCTGTAACAAAGGCCGGACTTTACTGGGAGGGTGTGAAGATTAAACATCAGTCGTCTTTACTGAGTACCTACTATATACCAGGCACTGTCTTATGACCATTGTGTATTTTAAGAACCTCCCACTGGGATGTGGCCACCCCAAGGCTGGACTTCTTCCTGTCTTATTTGAAGCACAAGGAACAGGACCTGGCACGGAGTAGGCACTCAGTAAGTGCTGAGTGAATAAAGAAACTCATTCTGTGCTCATAACCAATTACCCTTTTCAGGCAAGGACTGCCGTAAAACATCCTCATTTTCCAGATGAGGACAGTGAAGTACGCAGAGATCAAGGGATGTGTCCAGGGTCACCTGGCCTCCAAGTGGCAGAGGTAGGATTTGAACGCAGGCCTGGTGTATACATTGGAGCAATTATTGGTGTTTTATTCTCCTGCAGAGCACCAGCCCTCCCAATCTGAGGTGTTAAGGCGTCCCCCCAGAAGGCTCCCCACCAAGATGGCATCAGCTGGAGAGCCCCCCACAGGCCAGCGGGATGCAGCCGACCAGAACTTCGACTACATGTTCAAGCTGCTGCTGATCGGCAATAGCAGTGTGGGCAAAACGTCCTTCCTGTTCCGCTACGCTGATGACTCTTTCACACCTGCCTTCGTCAGCACTGTGGGCATTGACTTCAAGGTCAAGACAGTCTACCGCCACGACAAGAGGATCAAGCTGCAGATCTGGGTGGGCTGGGGGCTGCTGTCCATGGGGTCTGTGGCGAGGGGTGAGGTGCCTCCAGGGAAGTCCATCCCAGGGTCTAGGGCTCTGGGGAGTGTTCTGAGGTGAGGGAGAGTGGCCCAGAGCCACCCCCTGACCCCCGGCTGCTGCTAATGTTTGTCATGGTAACACAAGCTCCAGGGTGTTCACGTCAAGATGGCACCCCCTGACCCAGGTGGCTCTTGTTTGTGGGGGTCATTAAGTTGGTTCTTGGCTTACAAATCTGTGAGAGGCAATTGACCCCTTAGACTGAGTACCCCTCAAGGTCAGGGCTGTATCTCCCCCATCAGATGGGGATCCGTTCCCTTGAGAATGAGTCCATGCCTCCACCATCAGACTGGAGGCTATGGGCACAGGGCGGTGCCCCCTTCGGGGCCCTTTAGGGGTGGGATGGGGAGTAGGGTGGATTCTAGCCACCTGACACTGCTGTCTGCCCAGGACACAGCCGGCCAGGAGCGCTACCGCACGATCACCACAGCCTACTACCGCGGAGCCATGGGTTTCCTGCTCATGTATGATGTCGCCAACCAGGAGTCATTTGCCGCTGTGCAGGACTGGTGAGTGCTTGCTCCCACTGACCCCTGACTTTTGCCCTCTGCCCGCCTGAGCCCTCGCTCATGGCCCCCAAACTCCACAGGGCCACACAGATCAAGACTTACTCCTGGGACAACGCCCAGGTTATCCTCGTGGGGAACAAGTGTGACCTGGAGGATGAGCGCGTCGTGCCCACCGAGGATGGCCGGAGGCTTGCTGATGACCTTGGTTAGTGCTCTGCTTGGGCCACAGGCCCCGGGTCTGCTGGAATCAAACTGCCATCCCCACCCTCAGGTCCCAGGTTCAACCACAGTTGCCAGCCCTTTGGGAGCCTGCCCAGAAAAATACCCATGTGTATGCCACCTTCTCCATTTAATGTTAGGGGAGTCACTCACAGAGTCCCCCAACCCCACCCCTACTGCCCATGCCCTGGGAACCCAGACTCAGCAAAGCCATTTCTGGGAATTTATCCTACAAGCATATTTGCCCATGTGGGAGGTGTTGTGTATAGGAATTGTAGCATTGTTAGTAGAAGTGAAACCTTGGAAAGCCCTCAGGTGTCTCACAACGAGGGAGCCAGTTAAAGTATATTCACACAGTGGGATGCTACACAGCTGTGAAAAAGGATGAGGGCGTTCTCGTGTGGCAGGATTGCTGTGGCAAGATTGTATATATGGTTATGTGGAAAAAGCTAACTGCAGAATAATGGGTATGGCTACTTCCTTTAGTCCAAAGGTTGGCAAACTTTTTCTTAGAGGATCAGATAGTAAATATTTTTGGCCTTGGGCAGTCTCTGTCACAAATACTCGGCTGCACATGAAAGCAACCATACCAAAAAAACCACTGGAGCATTGTAAAGCAAATTCCTAACATCAAGCCGTTTTATCTGTAACACTTTGTTACACAGCTCCAATGATTATATATATATAGACACACATACATACGTATGTGTATATATATATTTTAAAGCCATCTACTTTACCACTATCGTATCTAACAAAATTAGCAGTCATCCCCTAGTATCATCTAGAATCCTTTCGTGCCAAATTTCCCCAGTTGTATCAAAATCTTGGAATTAGTTTGGATTGGGATGCTAACGTGCCCACTGGTTTTTCTCTTAAGTCTCTCTTTTTTTTTTTTAATAATACTTCATTTTGTTTTTAGTGAAAATTTACACAGCAAACTAGGTTCCTGTTTGACAGTTTCTATACAAATTGTTCAGTAACATTAGTTACATTTTTCACAATGTGTCAACATTCTCTTTAATTCCATTCTGGTTGTTCCGTTTCCAGTGCTCTAGTTTCCCTGCCGCCTTACCTTCTCATCTTTGCTTTAGAGTAATTGTTGACATTTTGGTCTCATAGAGATGGTTTTTTAATGGAGCACTGTACTCACAGGTAGTAGCCTTTATTTTGTGTGCCACTCTGTTATTTCGCTAAAAGGTGACGTCAGGGGGTAGTTTCTGTTCAAGGTTTAAAGATTATCCCAGGGCAGTAGTCTCAGGGAGTCCTCTAGTCTCAACTGGTCCACTAAGTGTGAATTAGTTAAGAATTTGAGTTCTGTTCTGTGTTTTTCTCCTGTTCTATCAAAGTTCATCGATTGTGGCCCTGATCAGAACAGTTGGTAGTAGTAGCTGGGCACCATCTAGTTCTTCTGGTCTCAGAATAGATGAGGCCGTGGCTGGTGTAGGCTGTTAGCCTTGTAGACTAGTTTCTTCTCTGAGACTTTGGTTTCCTTCTTTCTGTTTTGCTCCTGATGAGTAGAGACCAATAGCTGTATCTTAGATGGCTGCTCGCAAGCTTTTAAGACCCCAGACGCTACTTACCTCACTAGGATGCAGAACGTGAACTTTGTGAACTATATTGTGCCAGCTGACTGAGTTGTGCCACGAGACTGAGATCCTAAGCCTTCAAACACAGAAAACCAGTCTCACAAGGTGTTTGGATATGTTTGATTTTAAGTTTATCTTAACGTTACAGCAGGGATCAGCAAACACTGCCCACCACCTGTTTGTGTACAGCCTAGAAGCTAAGAATGGTTTCTACACTCTTAAATGGTTGAAAAAAGTCCAAAGAAGAATATTTCCTGACATATGAAAATTATATGAAATTCAAATTTTAGCGTCCATAACGTTTTATTGGGACACAGCCACTCTCGTTCGTTTATGTATTGTCTGTGGCTGCATTTGTGCTACAATGGCAGAGTTGAGTAGTTGCAACAGAGACCACGTGGCTCGCAGAGTCTAAAATATTTACAATGTAGCCTTTTACAGAGAAAGTTTGCTGACCCCCATGCTATGACAGCCCCCTTTGCCTTTTTCTTCTATCAGTTTGTAGGAGAAACTGGGTCTTTGTTCATGGAGTGTCTCCCGTTGGGGATTTGGTTCTTTGCTCCCTCATGGTGGCGTTAACTTGCTCTTCTGTCCGCTATGTTTCTTGTGAACTCCAACTTTGCTTTAACCCTAGCTATTCATTTCCAGCTGTGCTGGGGGCATCAGCTCACAGGAAGCTAAGCTGGGGCCCTGAATCCCCAAGTTGCCTGGAAATAAATACTCACTTGAGAGAACTGGTAAAATCAATTACCACCCAGCCCTGTGCTAGAATACTTGAAGCTGTTGCCCACACCTGCTTCTAGAGAACATTCAGCAACTGGGGGAAGGAGGGTTCCCACTCTGTCATCAAGTTTAAAATATCAGGGTACACAGCAAGAGATAGAATTTGATCCCGATCTTGTAGAAAAAGACA
>NW_004443993.1:933182-993885 GCF_000243295.1 Trichechus manatus latirostris
CAACACTGTATGTAGTACATATTACTAATGATAAGAGTACCAAAAAAACAGACAATCGTGTAAGTGCAGTGTGTCGTAACTTGAATATGTCGCAAGTCGGGAACTATCTGTACATACGTGGAAAAAAAGACTGGAAAGCTAAATATCAGAACACCGGTAGTAATTGTTTCTAAATGATGAGATTATGAATGACTTTTATATCTGTCTTGATCTTTTTCTGTAGTTTCTACTTTCTCCCGTAAATATAATCAGAAAAAAAAGTGTTAAAAAAAAAAAAGAAAAGAACCTGGGTTGTGTGAGGTAGAGCCTTGCATAGATAAGGAAGTGCTGAATTTGCCAAGGGAGACTGGGGTGACTTTGACGGTCACTGGGCTTAGAGTAGGAGTGCTGAGTTCATGTCCTGCTTCTGTCATCCATTCATTCGTCTGTCCAGCCAGCCAGCCAGCCAGCCAGCCAATTAACGAATACAGTAAAACCTGTAAAGCTGGAACCTGTGTAAGGTGGAAAGCTGCCAGAGAAGGAAAAATGCAAATATTTTTCACTAATAGAGAGCAGTAGGAAAGTGGTAAGACTGCATCCTGTCAAAGGAAGAAAACTTGCAAAACCCATAAAAACCAGGCAGTCCCATTGAGTTCTGACTCTTATAGGTTTCATTGTGGTTTCCATTGCCCGTGCTGGGCCAGGCCTCGGGGCCGCAGCCATGGACAAGGCAGACAGAATTCCTGCCCTGGGGAAGTGGGTGTCTTCGGATAGGAAAGGGGTAACTACACGTAACTTTTTCATTGAGGTTCCATGCCTCTTGCCTCCACTGTGACAAGTACAGGTGGGGAAGCTGCCTGCCCTGCGCTGTCTAATGTGGTGAGCCTTTGTGTGGACAATTTTACTGACTCTCTGGACCACCTTGCTGGGTGTGGCAGGTGGGGACACACTGAGGACCTTCTGGGTCAGCTTGCTGCAGGCAGAGCCTGAACTGACCCTCAAAGGGAGCAGGAAGATTTGTGGGGCACACTGTTGTTTTCTGCTTGATGTATCATTTTTTGTAGCTGAGGGACCTCAGCAAGTCCCCAAAGCATTTGTTTCACCTCCCACCCTTCCAGGCCTGCTGGGAGGACATTGTTTTTTTTTTTTGATGAGAAGCAAGTATGATGGTCACTATGATGCTAAGAGAGCCTGGTGGCACAGTAGTTAAGCCCTCAGTTGCTAACTGAAAAGTCAGCAGTTCAAACCCACCAGCTGCTCCTCGGGAGAAAGATGTGGCAGTCTGCTTCCATAAAGATTACAGCCTTGGAAACCCTATGAAGCAGTTCTACTCTGTCCTGTAGGGTCGCTATGAGTCAGAACTGACTCGATGGCAATGGGCGTGATGCTAAGAATACATTTAATGCCACCTCATGCACTCCTCCCTCTCCAGAAGAGATCAGCCAGCCGGCCTTCCCTCCCGAGGCCCAACTAGTCAAAAAGGAATATTTATTCTATTATTATTTGAGCCAGGCAGATGTAGATCCCGGCTGTGCTGCTTATTAGCCATATGGATTTAGGCAGGTGACTTTATGACTCCTCAGTACCCCAGTTTCCTCATCTGTAAAATGGGCCACAATAGTATGAACCTCTGAGCATCATGGTGAGAGTTAAATGAGTGAATCTTTGTAAAGCGCTCAGACAAGCACTACCACACAGGAAGTGTGCCAGTCACCACATGAACACGCTCGCCATGAATAGCCCGACAGAGGTTGCAAACTGGTGGCCCCTGGGCCAAAGCCAGTCGTCAGCTCAGTTTTTTTATTTGGTCAAGAGCGTGTTTTCCAAAACATGGGAAATGCTTGGCCCCATTTTAAAAAGTCTACATGAACGTGTGGCTTTGGGGACACCCTGCCTACGCTTCCTGTGTGGCAGATATTAGGGGGACGTTGAGCCGAAGCCACCTGTGGGTATTGCCATGCCTGCTGAGCACCAGAACACCTCATGAGTGTTACTCTTGCAACCATTGCCTTGTGACAAAGAGATTCTAGGATAGTCCAGACCAGAGCTGATTTTTAGCATCATCATTGTTCTCATTTCACAGACGACCAAATAGCCTCAAAGAGGCTAGGCCACTTGGCTGAGGTCCTGCGGCTGCGAAAAGGACAGAACTGGGCTGGAACCCAGCTTTGGGTGATGCCACAGTCCAGATGCTGCTCCTCAAACATCTCACAGGTGTCCCCACCTTATGTCCATCCAGGTTTCGAGTTCTTTGAGGCCAGCGCCAAGGAGAATGTCAACGTGAAGCAGGTCTTTGAGCGCCTGGTGGACGTCATCTGTGAGAAGATGAATGAGTCCCTGGAACCCAGTTCCAGCCAGGGCAGCAATGGGAAAGGCCCGGCCCTGGGGGATGCGCCACCCCCCCAGTCCAGTGGCTGCAGCTGCTAGAGATGACCCTCCACCCCTACCCGCCCCCTCCTACCTTGGCAGGGACTTTGACTGCGGCATGAGCCACAAAGGCTGTGTCTAAGCTCAGGGCGCCCCCCACCCCCACCCCAGTCAGCTGTCCCCGCCCTGCATGGCTCACCCCTTGCCGAGGCTGCCAGCCCGTCCGAGCAGCCCCTGGGACTCTGCATTGCAGGCAGCGCCTAAGGGTGTCCACGTGCACGAGCTTGCTGCTTTTCAAGGTGTTTCAGTGGGGTAGCCGTGGGCGGCACGTCTCACCCACATGGGTAGGGGGGCAGCTGCAGTGCCTTCTTGGTTAGAAACGTTTCCCAAGTCCATGCTGTGCTGAGCATCGAGTGGTGGCCACACACTGGCTGACGGGGTTCATCGTCTCCAACCTGCAGTTTAGTTCTGGGAGTCGATGAGGAAGGTGGTTGCTCAGTCTCTCAGAGCCTCCAGTCCCTTGGCCTGGTCCCTAAGCTTGCCCCGCCAACCTCCTCAGACGCCAAGGCTCTCGGGTGGGATGGTGATTCGGCCACCACAGACCTCTGCCCCTGGCCCGCAGCCCCTCTGCCTGAGAAAGCAGTGTTAAAGCAGCTTTTCCCGGTGGAGAAGGGGCAGGAGTCAGAGGCCCCCTCACTCCAGGAAGTGCCTTTCTGAGCTTCCTCAGAGTTCCACAGCACCCACGACCCTCTCACTGTTTCTGCTCCATTGTGTTCTCTGATCCTGTGCGTTGACTCACAAAACCACGGGCAATGTCAGGCCAGCAAAGAGCTGCCCAACTCCTCGCGCTCCTATGTGGGGCTTTTTGCCAGGAGTTGCCCTCAGCAAGGACACTGGGCCACCTGCCCAGACCTGCCTTCCTCCCCAGGTCACTCTTGGCTGGGCTGGTTTGAAGCAAGGTCTTTCCAAATCGTACATCCTCCTAGAAAAGGAAATTGAGCAATGTTCCGCAGCCTGTGCTTGCTGGCGACTTGGTGATGTAAAGACTTGGGCTTCTTCGACTGGAGGATCCTTGAAGACCCTGCGTCTGTTTCCTGTCATTGACAGGGCCCAGCAATGTGACATTTTGTGCTCATGGAAGAGTCCTGTCTAAGGGACATACTGGGGCTGGGCCAGAGGGGTGAGAAGGTAGTGTTTTATAACCTTGTACTTCATGGACACAGCTTGGGAGGGTCAAGGCCCTCCTACCGATGTGGGGTATGCTGTGAGTTTCCCTGGTTGAGATACTGTTTTGGGGAGTTTACAAAACTGGGGGCCCAGCTGTCAAGGGCTCCCAGTGGGAGGTTAGGTATAGTTTGGGGATATAAGCCTTAACTCCCAGCTCAGCAGCTCTTCCTGCCCACTGAAATCCAAACTTGGGCAGCATGGCACCTCTTTGCCCCGGAACACCAACTGACCCCCCTCAACATGACAAACACTGTGATGAAAGCCTTGTGTTTCCACCTCCCTGACGCCGGGTCGGAGGCAGTGGCCGTTCTCCCAGCCGTGGCAGCCAATATGGCTTCCTTCAGCTGGCGTCTTAAAAGAGCTCAAGCTGTCTCCTGGGTGGTGGGGAAGGCCTGGTTCAAGTTTTAATGTAGCTCTTGCCTTTATAGAAGAGTCCCTGGGTGGTACCAATGGCTAACGTGCTTGGCTGCTAACCAAAAGGTTGGAGGTTCAAGTCTACTGAGAGGAACCTCGGAAGAAAGTCCGGGCGATCTACTTATGAAAAATCAAACCATTGAACTCAAGCCATTGAAAACCCTGTGGAGCCCAGTTCAACTGTGACACGCATGGGGTTGCTATGAGTTGGAACTGACAGCAACTGGTTTAAGGGTTTTTGTTTTTTTTGCCTTTTTAGAGGCTCTGTTTGCTGCGGTTGAGTCAGCCCCTGACTCATGGTGACCCCATACACAGTGGAATGAAATACTGTCTGGTCCTGTGCCATCTGCATGATCAGCTGTGGATCAGACTGTTGTGATTTATAGGGTATTCATTAGCTGATTTTTGGAAATGGATTGCTAGGCCTTTCTTCCTAGTCTGAGGAAGGTCAGCATCACAGCATCATGAAAGCCTCCACTGACAGCTGGTTGTGGCTCTGCATGAAGTGCATGGGGTGGGAATCAAACCCAGGTCTCCCACACGGAAGAGGGAGAGGCTCTAGATCAATTATATTTCTAGGGAACCCCATTCACTCTCTACCAGGGACTGCCCTTGGAGCTTCAAAGTGAAGGCATCTGTACACGAATTAAATGACCTGGATAAAGGGGATAAACTCCTAGAAACCCACAAAATGAGGGTATCCGAATATCTAGGGCAGCAGTCACAGCTTTTCGTTGCTTTAACATTAAAGTCAAATTAATCAGCTACAAAAGATTTCTTAAGATGCAATGTGACCTGTCAAGATTCCATCTGCCAGTCCATTTTCCCTAAGCTGCTGCCAGAAAAAATGGTGGACCAGAGAACCTTTATCCAAGGGGCCACGTGTTGCCATACGTGTGATGAAAAGCAGTTTTGGCTGCATCTTGTACCTTGCCTGGCCTGAGATTGCTGTTTACACAAGACTTTTCAATAGTTCAGCTTCCAGTAATGACTGGGAGAGCTTCCTTGGCCCTCTCAAAGCTGGAAATGATGTAGCAAAAATTTTTGTTTCTTCTAAAAATAGTGCAAGTTTTTATTTTCTGGGAGGGAGGGAAGGAGGGGTGGGGAGTTCTTTGTAAATAAAGGAGGTTCTGAGGGCCTGAGACCGATGTCCTCGCAATCACTGGGGGGATGGAGGTTCACTGTGTTTACAGACAAAATGAAACCCCAAAGGCCACGTGACAAAAGCTGCCCAACTCTAGGGAGGATAAGGGCCAGGGTGGCTGCCTGGGTTTGGATCCTGCCCCGGTGCCTTCCCTTCCATTCACTTCATTCGCAGCTTGTCTTTCCACGGGTAGTTTCGGTGGGAAATGGCCACAGCCATGGCGGTTTGGGTTCTGCTTTTTTTTCTTTTTGGCTTCTCCAAGGATCAGGTTCTCGTATTTCTCCTCTCCCCTACTCCACATAGAAGTAGGTTCCAATAAGGTGAAATTGAGTTTTAATGTTAAAGCGATAATTTCAGCTTCTGTTTTCTCCTTGGCCAGTCCTGAAACACTACGGAATGAGCTCTGGGGCCTGGTAACTTATATCCTGTGTAAGCAATTTCTTCATGTCCAATTTGTAGAGACATGCACTTTCTCCACAAGAAAAAGAAAATTAAAGCCGTTATACCCAAGCGCGTCTGTTCTTCTACTTCCATTAGCGAAATGCAGTTTCCAGGAAGAGAGCAATCACAGCCAAGATGATGGTTGTTTGAGGACTGGGCGTGATGCAGCAGAACCCGAAGAGGCTCTGGCCTGGGGCTGCCTCATCGCCTTGGCTCTGGAGAGCTCCGTGTAGGGGTAGGGAGAGGTGAGAAGGTCTAACCTCCCCACGGGCCAGCAGGCACCTGTGAATACCTGAGTTAGATTTTGACTCTTCTCTGCTCAGAATCCTCTGTGGCTCCCTTCACCTGGGGTAAAAGCCCAAGTCCTCCCCTCAGCCCTCGAGGTCTTGCACTGTCTGACCCGTTACCTCCCCACCCTTGTCTCCTCCCACTTTCCCCTCACTTGCTCTGCTCCAGCCACCCTGGCCTCCTCATCACTATTTGAATACACCAGGACCTTGCCTCTGGGCCTTTGCACTGGCTGTTCCTGTGGCCTGGAATGCTTTTCCCCTCGGTGGCCAAGTGACACCTCCCTCACTTTCTCTTACAGGTCTTTGCTCACATCCCACCTTCTCATTGACCTCATTTAGTATTGCAACCCCACGCTCAGGCTGCAGTCCAGGCCAATCAGAAGGTCAGGAGATGGGGCCCAGGCTTGGGTACTGGGTTAAAATTCCCAGGTGATTCTAATGTATAGCCGGAGATGAGAACTAGTGATTTACAGGAAATAACAGAGGAGAGAGGAACAAGGTAAATGACACCACAGAGAAACTCATCCAGAATGTATGGCATTCCTCAGGGCATTTCACACTGTCTCTGCAACAAGTCAAGGTAGATGGAGGAAGAGGAGGAAGAACCTGGAGCAATGGTTCTCAAAGTGTGTTCCCCCAACCAGGAGATCATATCACCTGGGAACTTGTTAGGAATGCAGATTCCTGGGCCCCACTCCAGGTCTCTCTCATCAGAAGTTCTGGGGGGTGGGGCCCGGTCACTTGCGTTTTAACCAACCCTCCAGGGGATTCTAACAAAGGAGGGATCCAGTGTGAGTACTACTGGACTAGAATAAAAGGGACTCAAAGAGATACGGGAACCCTGGTGGCACAGTGCTTAACAGCTACGGCTGCTAATCAAAAGGTCAGCAGTTTGAATCCACCAGCTGCTCCCTGGAAATTCTATGGGGCAGTTCTACTCTGTCCTATAGGGTCGCTATGAGTTGGAATTGACTCAGCAGGAATGGTTTTGGTTTTGGTTTAAGAGATATGACAACCAGACATGGTGTGGACCTTGTTTGGATCCCGATTCAAAGAACTCAAATAAAAAACCACATTTCTGAGCCAAATGGGAAAATTTGGTGATGGCCCAGGTGTTAGGTGATGCTAAGGAATGGCTGTTAATTTTCTTATTGTGATAATGATGTTATGGCTACAAACACAAATATTATTATTATAAGAGATGTGTACTGAAGTATGAAAGCGGGGGAAATGACATACTGTCTGGGATTGGTTATAAAACATTTCCTCCAGGGAAAAAAGGGAAGAGATGGAACAAATATGTCAAAATCTTGGGTGATTGTTATATCTTGGTGATGAGCTTATGGGAGTTTCTTTGGATGGCTTCTCTCAACTTTTGTGAATGTTTTAGGTTTTACACAAAAAATTTTTTATAAAACAACAAAGTTGTGTGAGAAAAAAGGCGGTGCCATGACACGAAGGTGTTTGATTGGTATGAAAAGTAAAATTAAGGAGCAAAGAGTCAAGATGGACAGGGTTTCCCAAATCTTTTATTATCGGCTGCCCTTAGCGATGAGAGCCACAGAGAAATAAAAATGAGACCAAACTCTACAGCAGCCAGCTCAGACCAGCTGCCCTATGCTCCCCAGGTCTGCATGTCAGCCCAGCTTGGCGAACAGCAGCAAGGTGGTGAGAATTCCTGGCAGCTGAAACGGGAGAAGAAAGAAACATTGAACCTACTCTAGGCACCTCCAAACTAGGGTCACATCAGAGATCCAAGGAGGGGGAGTTGGACAGAGTATCCTGTTACAGAAAGACAAGCGGCAGGGTTTTAGAGATGGCTGAAAGTCCGTCAGGGCCAAGCCTGGAGCCACTTGGGTAGTCTTCAATCTCAGCAGTGGGTAGACGGTAGATGGTTTGTCATCAGTCATTGCACATCAGTCATTCTCCCTTTGCATCCCCCAGATCTTCCCTCTACCCCCTCTATCTTCCCCTGGGCCCTGCAGACTATATTTCTCAGACTACCCTGCCCTCTAGCTTCCTGTTAGGTTTGGCCAACGGGATGCACCAGCAGGAGATGGGAGGGTGGGAGGAGAGAAGGCTCAGAGTATTTCTTCCCCATTCCCTCCCTTCTGTCCACCCTGAGCCCACCATGACCACAGCTGTGGGCAGACTGCCCCTCGTCCTCAGTTCTTGCTCTTCCTATCCCCTTCCCAGATCCTTCAGGCGTAGGAGAAATGAAAGCTCGCTGTGTTGCTGGCCCCTGGGCACCTCAACATCTCTCCTTATTTCCCTTAATCCAGTCCATGCCTCTCCAAGTAGGTGCCTGAAAGCTTCTTCAATGGGCCATCTGGGGGGCAATTCTGTTTCCTGCTGGCATCCTGATTGTTATGATCTCCTTGGGGACGAGGGTGTTCTAAGAATTTGCTGCCAAATCCAAGGTCACAGATATTTACCCCTATGTTTTCTTCTAAGAGTTCTATAGTTTTAGCCCTTACATTTGATCTATGACCCATTTTGAGTTAATTTACATATATGGTGGGAGGTAGGGGTCCAACTTCATTCTTTCCCAGTTATCACAGTACTATTTGTTGAAAAGACTATTCTCTCCCCGTTGTATTGTCTTGGCACCCTTGTTGAAAATCAGTGAATGTACAGGTTATTTCTGGACTCTCAGTTATTTTCCATTGATCTCTATATATCTATCCTTATGCCAGTACCACACTGTCTTGATCACTATTGCTTTGTAGTAAGTTTTGAAATTGGAAATTCGAATTCTCCAACTTTGTTCTTTTTCAAGATTGTTTTTATTATCATAAACCAAAACCAAACCCATTGCTGTCTAGTCAATTCTGACTCATAGCGACACTGTAGGACAGAGTAGAACTGCCCCATAGGGTTTCCAAGGCTGTAAATCTTTACGGAAGCAGACTGCCACATCTTTCTCCTGTGGAGTGGCTGGTGGGTTCAAACCACTAACCTTTCGGTTAGCAGCTGGGCGCTTAACCATTGTGCCACCAGGGATCCTTCTTTATTATTATAGGTCCCTTGAATTTCTATATAAATTTTACAATCAGCTTGTCATTTTCTGCACTAAAAGCCACCTGGGATTTTGATAGGGATTGCAGTGAATCTCTAAACCTGTTGGGGACTACTTCCATTTCAACAATATTAAATCTTGTAATCCGTGACCATGAATGTCTCTCCATTTATTCAGGTCTCCTTTAATTTCTTTCAATAATGCTTTGTAGTTTTCAGTGTTCAAGTCTTGCACTTCTTTTGTTAAATTTATTCCCAAGTATTTTATTATTTTTGATGATATTGTAAATGGAATTGTTTGAATTTCATTTTCAGAATGTTAGTTGCTAGTGTATAGAAATACAATTGATTTTTGCATATTGATCTTATATCCTGCATCCTTGTTGAATTTGTTCATTAGTTCCAATAGTTTTTTTTCTGTGTGTGTGTGTGGATGTCTTAGGATTTTCTATATGCAAGACCATGTTATCTGTGAATAGAGATAGTTTTCCTCTCCCTTTCCAATCTGGATGCCTTTTATTTCTTTTTCTTGCCTACTTGCCCTGGCTAGAACCTCCAGTAAAATGTTAAATAGAAGTGGCGAGAGTGGATATTCTTGCCTTGTTCCTGATCTTATGGAGAAAGTATCCAGTCTTTCATCATTAAGCATGCTGTTAGCTGTGGATTTTTTCATATATGCCTTTTATCAGGTTGAAGAAGTTCCCTTCTATTCCTAGTTTGTTGAGTGTTTGTATCATGAAATGGTGTTGGGTTTTGTCAAATGCTTTTTCCATATCTATCGAGATGATCATGTCATTTTTGTCCTTTATTCTATTAATATGCTATCTTGCATTCCTGGAAGACATCCCACTTGGTCATGCTGTATAATCCTTTTTATATGTTGCTAGATTCAGTTTGCTAGCATTTTGTTTAGGATTTCTGCATCTATATTCATAGGAGATATTGATTTGCAATTTTCTTTTTGTGATGTCTTATGATGGCCTCATCATAGTTTCTGTTTTTCTATGAATTTTTCTATTTCACTTAGGTTAACTAATTTGTTGGCATACCATTGTTCACAAATTCCCTTTTAATCCTTTTTATCTCTGTAAGGTCAGTAGTGATGTTTCTTCTTTCATTTCTGATTTTAATAATTTGAAAATTTGATTATATGATGTGTCTAGGTGTGAATCTCTTTGAGTTTATCCTACTTGGATGTTCATTGAGCTTCTTTGATGTGTAAATTAATGTTTTTCATCAAATTTGGGAAGTTTGCAACCATTATTTATTCAAATATTCTTTGTGTTCTTTTTTCTCTCTCCTCTCCTTCTAGGACTCCCATTCTACATATGTTGGTATGCTATCAACCTGTAAGTCTCCAAGGCTCTGATAATCTTTCTTCATTCTTTTTTACTTCTGTTCCTCAATACCTGGACTTCCTCAGAGACAAGGTTCTACTGACTGTTTTCTACCCTGTGTGTGGGTCATACTTTCCTGTTCCTTTGCTTGTCTTGTAATTTTTTGTTGAAAACTAGACATTTTAAATAATATAATGTGGAAACTCTAGAAGTCAGATCCCCCCTCCCCACCTGTCAAGGTTTTTTGTTGTTGTTGCAGTTGCTGCTGTTTTTTTAGGGACTTTTCTGGACTATAAAGTCTGTATTCTTTGTTATGTGTGGCCGCTGAAGTCTCTGCTTGGTTAGCTTAGCGGTTGGGGTGAGAGTTTTTCTTTTTCCAAAAAGGAAATCCAGGTTTTCAAAAGCTGGGCAATATCCTCCCAATATTTATTGCTTCATTCATTCTATCCATCACAACCCATATTTCATTCTATTTTTGAAAGTTTGGATGGTGTAAAAATCAGGGCCAGTTTAATTGAAAAGGACTTCCGTTTACTGCCCTGATTTACTGGTTAGTTCTTTCCTCCCTGGGACTTATCTGGGCTGAACTCTGAGCAAAGATTCTCTCCTTAGACAGGGCTTGGGGAATAGTGTTTCCACAGTGAGTGATCTTCAGACATCTTTAGTGGTGCATAGAGAACTCATCAGCTAACAAATTGTTTTTTCAGCCTCTGTCTGTGATTCGTGCCTCAGGCAGGACTGCTATAAAGCTCATGCAACAACTTCCTGGAATCACTTCACACTTGTTGCAGGCAGGGCATATGTGTCCCTGATGATGTGACCTCATCAATGCTTCCCAACAAATACTGGGAAGCTCATTTTACAAAGGAGGGAGACTGAGGCCCTGGCCCTCAGTCAGGGAGCTAGTGAGGGACATAACAAGCACTGGAGTTCAGAGCCCCAGCACTTGCCTATCAGGCCTCCCGCCAGGTAAGTGCAGGCCAGGCTCATTAGCTGGGTGAAGAAGGCATATCCCTGGAGTCAGGCAGCTGTGTTTCTGGCCTGAATCAGGGCTGAGGCCCTTAGAACCCTCTTGCCTTCCTCCCTTTGTAGGTAGCCCATTAATGAGACCACCCTGTTTGAAATGGCCTCTCCTTACCTCTTCCCAGCTTTGTATTTCTCCTTAACACTTATCATTCTCTATCACATAATGTATTTTCCTTTCTTAAAAAAATTGTATTTCTTGTCTGTCTCTCCTGATTAAAATGTCAGCTTTATGAGAGCAGAAATTTGTGTCTGTTTTGCTAATTGCTGTGTCCCCAGTGCCTAGCACACAGTAGGTGCTCCATAAGGTTTGTGGAATGAAAAATAAATCTTAAAATCCTCCTATTGGCCTCTCCCCATACTCAGAATAAAAGCCAAACCTCTCACCGCAGTTCACAGGGTCCTACACAGTCTGCCCCCATCAGGACCCTGCCCTCTCCTCCCCCTATTACCCTCGTCACTCACTCTGTTCCAGCCACAGGGCTTCCTTGCTGATCCTTGAATAAGCCAAATTTATTCCTGCCTCGGGGCCTTTGTACCAGCTGATCTCTCTGCCTTCCCACATACACTCCCATGTCTCCTCCTTCACCTCCTCAGGTCACTGTACAAATGTCACCTCTTCAGGGAAGTCCTCCCTGATTCCCTTCCCTATCCTATCATCATGTTTTCTTCCTTATGATCATCATCTCCCCAACTAAAATGTCAGCTCCATCAAGGCAGGGGTTTGTATCTCTCTTGTTCACTTCTGCGTCTCCAGCACCCAGAACAGTGCCTGGCACACCGTAGGTGCTCAATAAAAGAGCTCGATGTGTCCCAGAGGGGGTGTGTCTTACCTGTATCGCCACTGCCCCCAGCGAACCCCCACTCAGGGTGAAGCTCTGAATCTTGGTTATTCTCATGAGCTTGAGGAAACAGCCCTGAAGATTCGAATTTCAAAACAGGCAGGTGCTGGTTAGGGGCTTGTAGACTCTGAGTCCCTGTCAACCCCCATCCCTCAGGCCATCCAGATACCTCTTGGATTCAGGGAGGAGAAGGGGACAAAGCCATGAGGGCCATGACTTCTCATTTGACTGCCCTTCTCCAGCATCTTCCGTGGCTTCCTCATCCCTCCCACCAACAAATATACCACTCACTCCCCTGTACCCATCTGTGCTGACATCCAAATGTGGTGGTTAAGAATATGGCCAGATGTCCCAGGTTATACTAGCTTTGTGACATTGGATAAGTCACTATATTTCTCTGTGCCTCAGTTTCCCTATCTGTAAAATGGGACCAACTGGACCTACCTCACAAGATTTTTGTGAGGATTAAAAGAAAGAATCTACATGAAGTGGCATGATACATAGCCAACATTCAGTAACTATTAGTTATTTCTGGATGCTCTTTATATATCAACAAAAGGGCTGACATGTATTCAGCACCTTCTCATTCCTTTACATGTATTTGCTCACTCATTTATCACTACAGTCCCATGAGATGGGTACTATTCTTTTCTCCATTTTACAGGTGAAGAAACTGAGGCTCAGAGAGATTAGGTGACAAGCCGCCCACAGACAGTGGGGCCTCTGCTCCCCTTCCTGATGTCACTCAGTTTCCTCCTCTTCTAAGCCCTTGGTGCCTCTTGCTTCTAAAATCTTGGGCTGCCTTGAGCTTGCTGTTGTTACTTTGTATAGTGGGTATTTATTAAGCATGTGCTGAGCACTGAACTGGGTGCTAGGAACCCAGCAGTGTACAAAACAGACCAAATCCCTGCCTGGTCGAGCAGGGAGCTGCTGTTTGAGTGGGGAAAACAGGAAAGCAAACACAGTAATAACAATGTCATTCCTGGTAAGTGCCAGAAAGACAAATGGAGCAGGATAAGGGGTTGGGCTGTGATGGTGGGGGAATTCTTTTATAGATGGGTGTCAGGTACAGCCTCCCCAAGGAAGTGATATTTGAGCACAGACTTGAAAGAGGTGAAGTGGCAAGCCATCTGGGGGAAGAGTGTTCCAGGCAGAGGGAACAACCTGTGCAAAGCCCCTGAGGAGAGCATGTGCCTGGTATGATGGAGCAGCAGCAAGGAGGCCAGAGAGGCTGAAATGGAGTGAATGAGGGGCAAGTGGGAGGAGAGGAGGTCAGGGAGGTGGCAGACAGGTTGGTCAGGGCCCAATAGGCCAATGTGCGGCCCCTTGTGCATCTGTGAGGTCCTGGCCAATCATCCACAGGGGACTGGCTCCCAGCAGGAACCATCTAGTATCTGTCAAACAGATGAATGAATGAACGACTCATATTTCTTCCCTCAGAGAAGATCTGTGTTTTCATTCACCAGCAGCGGTCATTAAGGAGGAGCTGGGGGCAGGGTTTGAAAACCAGCTCCACCGCTCCCTAGCTGTGGGACTTCTCCGTGCCTCAGTTTCCTTACCTGTAAAGTAGGGAGAAGAATAGTCTTCACCTCTGAGGTAAATACGTTGACACTTGTGAAACTCCTGGCACCAGGCCTGGCACCCAGTGTGTGCTTGGTCACGTGTGGCCGTTGCTATCGTTAGAATGATCATTTTCATGACTATCTCTGCCATTTTTAAGGAAACCCTGGTGGTGTAGTGGTTAAGAGCTACAGCTGCTAACCAAAAGGTCAGGAGTTCAAATCTACCAGGCGCCCCTTGGAAACCCTATGGGGCAGTTCTACTCTGTCCTATAGGGTTGCAATGAGTTGGAATCGACTCAACGGCGACAGGTTTTGTTTTGTTTTGTTTTTTAATTTGGTAGGGCAGGTGGAGCCCTGGTGGTGCAGTGGTTAAAAACTTGGCTGCTAACCAAAAGGTCGGCAGTTCGAACCCAACTGCTGTCGTTGAAAACTCTATAGGGCAGTTCTACTCTGTCCTATAGGGTTACTATGAGTTGGAATTGACTCAATGGCAAGGGGTTACGGGTTGGTAGGGCAGGCAGTGTGGCCAGCCTGGATTCAAATCCCAGCTCTGCCAAAGCCATGTGACCTTGAACCAGTCACGTCCTTTCCCTAAGCCTCAGTTTCCCTATCTGTAAAATGGGGATGGTAACACTAACTCCGCAAGACTGCGTTGTCAAAATGAGCTGAACACCCAACACGAGTTGATTTCTCTCTCTTCCAGCCCCCTTAGCTGGGCTCCCCACAGAAAAAGCAATTTTTATCAAGGTCACCAGCCGTCAGGGTCCGCTGAGGTGATGTACAACCAAGTCTCAAGTTACCTCCTGGTGGATGACATCTCTGGACTCGTTGCGCCCGTCACAGGCTGCGGTCCGGATGGATTTACAGCAGCTCCGGGGGTAGGTGTGGCCGCTTGTCATTTCAAAAGAGGAGCCAGAAAAATCTGTGTAATTATTCACCCCACAGCACCTTAGCTGGGAGAGGAGAAGAAACACTTACAGACTTCCATTCAAATAATAAAAATAATAGAAATCACGGTCACCATGACTACTGCTGAGTGATCTGTCACAACATTCCAGGCCCTGTGCTAAATTAGCCTCTCTATGCCATCTCATGGTGGCTCAGAACCCTCCATGCTCCCATCTCACTCCTCACCGTGGCCCGCAAGGCCCCAACACTCTGCTTCTGCCACCTCCCCGCCCTAATCTCTCCTCACGCTTCCCTGGACTCCCTGGGCTTCAGCTGCACTGGTCTCCTCAGCTTTTCTCAAACATACTTAACAAAAGCTGCAGCCTCAGAGCCTTTTTTATGCAGGCTCTTCCCTCTTTCTGGAATGTTCTTGCCTCAGATTTCTGTATGGCTCCCTCCCTCAATTCATTCAGATTTCTATTCAAATGTCCCTCTTCAGAAAGGCCTACCCTGGCCCCACTTTCTAAATTAGCCACAGCCCTTCTATCAGTCAGTCTGGGCTAAGGTATGCGGCAGTGACAAACAGCCCCTCAGTCTCAGTGGTTTATATCTCATTCACACTACATGCCCATCATGACTTGACAAGAGAACTCTGCTTATCCAAGTCACTCAGGGACCCATGCTGATGGAGCAGTCACCATCTAGAATGTTGCCATTGCTGTGACAAAGGAAAGAGAGCTCTGGAGGGTCTAGCACTGACACACATCCTTCTGCTCACAGCTCATTGGTCAGAATTCATCACATGACCCCCAACTAATAAGAAGGGGGCCAGTAAAGATCAACCCAAACCAAAAAAGAACCAAAGCTCGTTGCCAGTAAGTCGACTCTGACTCATAGTGGCCTATTGGTAAGAGTAGAACGGCCCATAGAGTTTCCAAGACTGTAATCCCTACAGAAGCAGACTGCTACGTCTTTCTCCTGCTGAGAGGCTGGTGGCTTTGAACCACTGACCTTCTGGTTAGCAGCTGACCACTTAACAACTGTGCCACCAGGGCTCCTTAATGTCATCCTCCTGTGTGGTAAAAATAGTTGACAAATAGTACTTTCGAGCATTTGTCTTTCTTCATAGCACGTATTAGCCCTGACAATAATGCTTAGTTACTGGTCTCTTGTCTATCTCCCCCACTCCAGTGTCAGAAACACAAGGGCAAGAATTTTGTTTTCGGCCCTGCTGACTCCCCAGCACCCTGCACAGTGCCTAGCATGTGGTAGGTGTTCAATAAATATTAGCTGAAGGACTGTGTGAATGAATGATTGGCGTGCTCTACCAGCTCAAGCTTGAGAAGCCAAACCCAGGATGAGGACAAGCATCGTAGCCCATCGTGTGCCTCCCAGGCCTGAGCACAATTCCACAGCAGATCCTGGGCCATGATTCTGATGCTAAACACACCCAGAAACGGGCAACAGCTCTGTCTCTTCCAAGCCCTCCCAGTCAACTGCCTACCCCACGGGCTGAGATGACAGTCTAGGTGGAGCGGCCCCTTAAACACCAGGATCAAGATGGAGTCTCACCTTCGCCATGGCAGAGTTCCATTCTGTGGAATAGTCATCTGGCTCGTTGTAACCCCTGTAATTCTTCCTCAGGGTCATGAGGATGTGCTCGAAGGCCATGTCTTGAACCTCAAAGAAGAACCAGGAAGCAATTCAATGACATCTCAATGACAAGGGTAACTCATTTTGCTGAGATTCCTGAGGGAGATCTGGGAAGCCCGGGCTTCCCTTCTGTTTCCGTCACTTTTCCTGCTGTTAGCCCATGGTCTCCACAAGAGGAGAACAAACTCAGGCCACCAGCGCCCCCGAGACAGGCGCAGGGACTTGAGCCAAGCACATCTGGTCGTTCCCATCACAAACGGTTTTGAATCATCTGCTCTTTTGAATCGCCCACATGCCTGCTATGCCCACGGTTTGGCTGTAACTTGATTAAGGAATTGAATATCATCTTTAGCAACTGACTCTCTCTGCACATAAAGGGCAAATTTAATTTCCTGTTTTTTAAATAAAGGGTTTTTTAAAAAAATTTTTTTTTCTGAAGAGGTAATATAGTCACATGGTTTGAAATTTTAAAAGCACAGAAGGCTAGACCATGAAAAGTCTCCCTCCCACCTTTTTCTTCCAGCCGAAAAGTTCCTCCCACTCCACGGCAGTGGCTGTTACCATTTCCTTTGCCCCAAAAGAGAGATTCTATGTGTGTCAAAGCAAAGCATATTTTCATTATTTTTCTCCTTGTCTTGTACTACTCTCATCGTTCTGCGGAGTCCCTGGGTGGTGCAGACAGTTAATGTACTCAGCTGCTACAGAAAGGTTGATGGTTCGAGTCCACCCAGAGGCGCCTAGGAAAAAAGGCCTGGCAATCTACTTCTGAAAAATCAGCCACTGAAAACCCTATGGAGCAGAGTTCTACTGATGTATATGGGAGTGCCATGAGTTAGAAGCAATTCAACAGCAACTGTTTTTTACATTGTTTGGCACTGTCTTAGTTATCTAGTGCTGCTATAACAGAAATACCACAAGTGGATGGCTTTAGTAAAGAGAAATTTATTCTCTCACAGCCTAGGAGGCTAGAAGTCCAAATTCAGGGCGTCAGCTCCAGGGAAATGCTTTCTCGCTCTATCGGCTCTGGGGGAAGGTCCTTGTCATCAATCTTCTGCTGGTCTAGGAGCTTCTCAGCTCAGGGACCCTGGGTCCAAAGGACATACCCCGTTCCTGGCTCTTCTTGCTTAATGGTGATGAGGTCCCTCTCCTCTCTACTCACTTCTCTCTTTTATATCTCAAAAGAGATTGACTCAAGATACAACCCAATCCTATAGATTGTGTCCTGCCTCATTAACATAACTGCTTCTAATCCTGCCTCTAATCCATCTTAGAGGTTAAGATTTAAAATGCATAGGAAAATTACATCAGATGATAAAATGGAGGACAACCACACAATACTGGGAATCATGGCCTAGCCAGGTTGACACATATTTTTGGGGGACACCATTCAATCCATAACAGGCACCTTGCGTTTCTCACTCAACACTAGTAGCAGATGGTGTTGGTGCCCTGTCTATTGGTGGCCCATTCCTGTGCACACTGGCCTGGCTTCCATCTGTCACCAACTGAGGGTTCTCTGTGGCCTGTGAGCCCACTTGCCCCCTAGGAGCAGCCCTCAGCTAAGGACTGCTGGGAGTTGGTGGATCAATACCCCAGCTCCATTGCCCCTCAGGTGAGATAACTGAGGTGCGTGTTCTGTGCTGCATCCCAGAGGTCCCCAGAGAGACTTGGCCCAGTGGCCCACAGTGTTTATTTCTTATTGGCTGCCTTCCCTTCCCTGCCTCACTCCCTCTGTCCCCTACAAGTGCCTCCTGGAATCACCTTCTAGATAAACCATGTGCCTTCGAATCCTGTCCCATGGCCTGCCTCCGTGGAAATGGGAACAAGGCCAGCGCTCCATCCTGGAGTCCTGTCCGTCTCATTCATGGAGAGCTGCCTCCTTCCTTGCTTCCACTGCGTGGCTGTGTTCTCATTTAACCAGTCCCTGTTGGTGCCTACTAGGCTGTTTCCAGTCTCTTGCTCTCACAAAACAGTGCTTCAAGGCACACCCTGGTGTGAATGTCATTCTGCATGTGCACAAGCACCTCCTTGGAGAGTTCCCAGAGATGGGATTATTGGGTCAAAGTGTCACTTCAGCAGACTTTTTTGCCCAGTAGCCCACCTTGAGGAGCATGTTTCAAAACAACGATGCTCACACGCTTTTCCCATTACTTTTCCTTCCACACCAAACGCAGGAGAAACCACTTGCCATCAAGGCGCTTTTGACTCATGGCGACCCCCAGTGTGTCAGAGTGGAACTGGGTCTGTGGGTTTTCAGTGGCTGAGAATTAGATCCCCAGGTCTTTCTTCCAAGATGCCTCTGGGTGGACTCAAACGCCAAACCTTCTGGTTAGCAGCCAAGCGAGTTAACCGTTTGCTCCACCCAGGGACTCAAAAGCAGGAGAGATGGTCTAAATTAACATGGCAGGTTTCCTGAGTCCTTCTGAAGGGAGTGCTGAGGTTTTCAGCTTTTCACCCATCTCTGGAGGCACCTCCCCCTCCAAAAGACCCCTGGGTCCCTGCATCATGGATCTCCATAAGTGGGAGTGGAGTAGAGTTGCCTCCCCGGGGGAGGAGCAGGTTCTATTTATTTCTAAAGCTGAATGGGAGCAACCACACTGTACTTACAATTGGGAAGAAAGCAAGGATCACTGTGGCGACTGTGATTTCCACAAGGACGATGACAACCAGGGACAGGAAACACTGGAAAACGCAGAGAGGTATGGGGACACAGGGTGTCTGGGTGTGGAAGAACTCACGCCTCAGGTGTTGGGTGGGCTGATAACTTGTATTTCTTGCAAGTGTCGCTTTCCTGAAGGTGGGGAGGTCGAGGGTGCTGGCGGGGGGGATATTCCTAGGAGTCACTAGCTGGGCCCCACTTCATGCCCTGCACCTACTGGGTGTCCGAGAGGCCTACAGGGGATCTCAGGGGAAGTAGAGGTGGTGTGTGTAGGGGGCAGGGGCCAAGGAAGAAGCAGGGAGGAGGAGCAGAGACAAGAAACACAGACACGCAAATGGGGGTGGTGACAAAGGGACTGAGGAGGAGATTTGAGGTTGGTGGGGGCCAGAGCCAAGAGATCAACATCTGCTGGCTTATTTGTCTGATAACTTCCACATGCACGGTGGAAAGCCATGGGAAATCTGGCAAGCAGAGGAAGGTCTTGAAGTTCCACATCACTGAGAAACCACTTCCCTCTCTGGGCCTCAGTTTCCCCATCTGTACAATGGGGGGACCACCACTCGTCTATCGGTTTGTTGCACTGTGGTGGCTTTTGTGTTGCTGGGACACTGGAAGCTATGCCACCAGTATTTCAAATACCAGCAGGGTCACCCATGATAGACAGGTCTCCGCAGACCTTCCAGACTAAGACAGACTAGGAAGAAGGACCTGGCAATCTACTTCCTAAAAAATTAGCCAGTGAAAAACTTACGGATAGCAGTGGAACATGGTTTGATATAATGCTGAAAGATGAGCCCCTCAGGTTGGAAGGCACTCAAAATACAACTACACAGTGGCTGCAACAGTGGGCTCAAATGTAACAATTGTGCGGATGGCACAGGACCGGGCGATGTTTCCTTCTGTTGTACACAGTGTCGCTGTGAGTTGAACTAGACTCAAGGGCACCTAACAACAACAACAATGGGGTGTGGGGCCAGCCCAGGTGGTCTCAGTGGGTTCTGTGGAGCCTCTTGAGACCACAAGGGGCAAAGCAAGTTCAGCTCTCCTCCCCCCTGTCGTCCATCCCTATCCATATAGCTCCTGTATTACTATTATTAAAATCTGTTTGATAATTTAGGCTTCTGCTGTTAAAAGAAATAAGCTCTGGGTCACCAGACTGGCCAAGGACTGAGTCTATCCCACTTTGACATGGAGTTCCCACACCTGGGTCCCCACAGCCTACTGGGGCAAACATCAGCTCAGAGCTTAGTAGTTGTGGGACCCCAGACAAGTGGCTCATGTATCAGATTATAAGCTGCCAGCAGGTCCTGTCGGCTCCAGCTTCAGATCCATCCTGAATCTACCCACTCCTCACCACCTCCACCACCACCTCCCCGGTCCAGCCCATCATCTCCCACCTGGACCAGTGCAGCCCCTCTGTCCCCATCCTGGCTCCTGTCCTGCCCATCCCTGCCCACAGACTGCCCTTGCCACAGGGGACAGACGGCTCCTGTGCACTCCTGAGTCAGGGCACGTCCCTCCTCTGCTCACAGCCCTCCACGGCTTTGCTTTTCTGAGTAAGGTCTTAAATGTCACTGAGGGACAGATACTGAGGGTAAAGCTGATGGAATCTGCCAATGGATTGAAGGTGGGGTGAGAAAGAGAGGAGTCTTGGATTACTCCAAGTTAAGGTATAGATAAAATAGTGTCTGCATCATTTCAAAGATGAAATGAAATTTTGCAGGCACAATAAATATTTTTTGAACTAATGAAGAAAGAAATTGATAGATGATGAGCTTGATGGAGAAGGAGGATGGGACAGGTGTGATTTTTATGGTCAGGATCTTCTATGATCTGGGAGATGACTAGCGTAAGGATCTCCCTGAATCCTTGAGAAAAATGGAGTTTTGTAGCAGTGGAGAAAGGAAAACAAAAGATGCTGGAGACAGTTTAAATCTGGGGCAGGGTAATCCACTGGAACAACAAGATTCTAAGGGGCCCACTTAATAGAGAAAGGGAAATGGGAATGAGGGAGCTGGGAGATGGACTTTGGGGAGATATTTAGCCATGACTGTATGTGAGCATGTGTATGAAAAAACAAATCCAAACTCATTGCTGTTGAGTCGATTCTGACTCATAGCGACCCTACAGAACAGAGTAGAACTGCCCCATAGGGTTTCCAAGGAGGACCTGGTGGATTCGTACTGGCGCCCTTTTGGTTAGCAGCCGAGCTCTTAACCACTGCGAGAATGTGTATAGGACCTTTAAAATCTGTGACGTGCTATCTGCATGATCATGCTGGAAATCTTCATACCCCACATATCTGAGACATTGTATGGTGATTACAACACTGCTGTATTAGTGAGTATGTAGTAAAGAACTTAACCTTGCCCAAAAAGAAGTCTGGCCTCTGCCCTCAGCTCCTGGAAGGTGGTCATCTTTCCACCTGTGGAATGTCATGCCAGATAAGAGTGTCTTTGTTTACCTGGGGGCTTTGGGCTACCCAGATAGTCTAACAGTGTGATTTATGGTAGGGGCTTTGGGCCACGCAGTAACACCTCAGCCTCCAGTGGGGCTCTAGACTGTGGTCAGCTACATAAGCATCTTCATGACCAAACCCCGATAAAACTCTGGCCACCAAGGCTCGGGTGACATTTCCTGGTTGGCAATACTCCATGCATATTGTTACACATTGTTACTAGGAAAGCTAGCAGTGTCCATGACTTCAGGAGGAGAGGACAACTGGGAGTGCCATGTGTGGAAAGTTCCTGGACTCTGCCCTGTGCACCTCTTCCCTTGGCTGATTTTAATCTGTATCCTTTCACTGTAATAAACCTTAACTGTGAGCATAACAGCTCTGCTGAGTTCAGTGAGCCCTTCTAGTGAAGGTGGTCTTGGGCACCGTTGAACTTAGACTTTGTGTCAGAAGGAAAGGTGGTCTTGTGGATTGTTCCCTATCTTTGCAGTGAGGAACAGACAAATGGGCCAATGGAACAGAGCAACACACCTAGAACAGACCCAAGCATAATGGAAACCAGTACAGACAGAGGAGGACCAGATGGGCCAATCAGTAAGTAAGACAATACAACACCCGACTGGGAAAAAAATCAAATTAGATCCCTGCCTCACACCACACACACAATTCATCTTCCAAAGGCTAAAGAGCTAAAAATGAGAAAGCAGGATTTAAAGTTATAGGAAGAAATCCTAGGACAATATATTTATGACCTTGGGTAGGGAAGGTGTTCCAAACAAGACACGTCATAAAGGAAAAGATAGATACATCTGATGCACTATAAGCAAAGTTAAGAATAGGGGAGAGTGGAAGGTGTTTGCACATTGGCAATGAAAGATTCATATGTGAGGGGGGAGTTTTGGGGTCTGTGTGCAGATGAAACTTACAAACAAAAGAATGCCTCTGTTTTCTTTAGTAGCTCCATACCACCCAGCAAAGCCAAGCAGCACCGTGATACACCCCATCGCCAAACACAGGTAGCCAATGTGAAGGAGGTATGCAGAGGACAACCCAAGGACCCTCGTCAGGGCGGACCCTCCATTGACCCAGGTGCCCAGGCCAATGAGGAGCACGCCGGACATCTAGGAACAGAAATTAGAAAGGAGAAATAGTCTGTTAGTTGCATACAAACAGAGCTCTCGAGGGGGAGGAGGATAGAACAAAGGCCAATAAAACCAGCACAAGTGCTTAAAAAATGATAATAACTGGACGGAGTTGGTGAAGATGTGGTAAAACATTCTCATAAACTGCTGATGGGCAACAATTATTTTTGTGTTGGGGGTAGTGGGAGCTTTGCAATTAATATTTAAAATCCTAAAGGTTTTACCTTTCAAAGTAAACCCTCTACTCAGAAATTCCATTTCTAGAGATTTATCCTAAAGAAAATAATCGTGGGTGTGCCTCAGTACCAGGATGCCCAAGGATGTTTGTTGTAGCATTGTTTAAAAGAACAAAACCTCAAAAATAACAGAAGCAACCAACACTACAGACTGGGTAGGTAAATCATGGCACATCTGGGCAATGGGATTCTAGGCAGTTATTTAAAATGATGCCATAGAACAGGCATGGGCAATTTTTTTCTGAAAAAACTCCAGATAGTAAATGTTGTTGGCTGTGAAGGCTGTAAGTTCTCTGTTGAAATTACTCAGCTCTGCCACTGTAGCTCCAAGGCAGCTATAGACCCTATGTAACAAGTGGGTGTGGCTGTGTTCCAATAACTCTCTATCTTTTATAAAAACAGACAAGGCTGTAGTTTGCTGATCCTTGTTGTAGGAGAATGTTTATTAAAACTTAATAAGTTTTAAATGCAGAACAGAATTTCAAATTCTCATGGAATCTAGATTTTCTGGAGCCATGGAGACTGGATGAACCCCCAAAGCTATTGCCCTCAGATAATCTTTAAATCTTAAACCAAAAATATCCCCCAAAGTCTTCTTAAAAACAAACAATAGTTTAGCTTAAATAATAAAGAATGTCTGCCTTGAGCATTGTACTCTTTTAAGATGTATCTATATGGGATCAAACTGACAACAGCAACTCAAAAGTTGAGATAGGAAACTTAGGGGGCAGTGAGTTTATATTAATGGGGGAGGAACAACTCAGAAAAGAGGGTGAGAACGGTTGCACAACTCAAAGAATGTAATCAATGTCATTGAATTGTACATGTATAAACTGTTGAATTAGTGTGTTTTGCTGTGTATATTCTCAACAACAGCAACAAAACACAACAAATTATTAAAAAACAAAAACAGTAAGTTTTAAAAAGTGAAGTGTAAAGCAATATCATCCCATGCTTTTTTTGCTTTTCTTTTTCCAGAAAAGTCTGGAAGGATATAATGATGATATTGAAGGTAATAAATTATAATAATATATAACATGTCATTTAAATTATTTATATAACAAAGCTATAACATAAGAAAATATTTATCAGATAATTAATAAAGTTAATCATATGAAACGTGGCAATGCCATGGCAGGCAGGCATAAGCCTCATTTAATGTCCCCATCAGAATGTTACAGCCAGGTGACAGGATTAGGAGTGATATTTCATTTCCTTCTCTTTCCTCGAAGCCTTTCCTTAGACCGTTAGAGAACGAAAGCAATTCCTTCTTTAACAATGCTCTTTCAAGTTCTTTTTACAGTAAGAAAAAGAAATGTTTTGAAAAATTTAACAGATCAAAATGAAAATGAAAGTGAACACCCCCTCCAGCCCTCCCCAAGCATCCTGTTTTCTGCAGGATTTGACTTTGAGCCAGGAGCCCCTGGATCCCGCTCGTCTGCGCTGTTTGACCGGCTCCGGGCCGCTGGAGTCTAAACCTGTTTCCAGCGTGTCCTCGGCAGTCTGCCCTACATCCTTCCTGCTGCCCTGGGGACCACAGATCTGGGAGGCCAAAGAATTTGGATCAACTTATTTCTGTCTTTGAGGGAACCAGTCGTGGAGGAAGGGCTGCGAAGCTGTGGGACCGAGGGTTGTGACATACTTACACCCACGAGGCCGTTGAGGAAAAATAATAGCTTCTTCAAGGAAGAATACGGAGTGTGCATTTCAGCCATGTTGACAAGACCGGGGTGCCCCGGAAGGCGTTTAAGTTAGCATCTTCTTAGAACTCTGGGCCACTGTTTCCCAAGATGGCAGAGGCCTGGGGCGGGGAGCGCTAAAGCTGACTTGCCCTGCCCCTCTCTTTCCTGGCTGCCTGACCCTCTGCCAGGGAGGGGGCCCAGCGGCTGCCACCCTTCAGTCATTAGCCTTTGTCACATCACAATCAGACGCTGGAGTAGGGCTCACTGGGCCAGTGAAGCAGGTGTCCCAAACTGCCCCTGGTCACGCTTCACCCTCCAAATAGGCCCCACCGGGTGAAGAGAAAAGGTATGATACATCACCCCCATCCCGGGAGCACCTAGATGCCACCAGGGCTCTGTGACATAGTGCTTAGTATGGTTGACGCCTCCCCCTAGGGCAGGGCCCTGGGCTGTCCTATTCACAGCTGTGTCCCCAGGGCCTGGCACACAGTAGGTGTTCAAGAAACTGGCGCAGAATGAATGAATGAAGAGTTTCCATGAACCAAATTGACAACAGCAACTCGAAAGGTTAGATAAGAAACCTAGAACCTGGGGCCAGTGAGTTTCTGTCAACGGCGAAGAAACAACTCGGAGAAGGAGGGTGAGAATGGTTGCGCAACTCAAAGACTGTGATCGGTATCGCTGAATTGTAGAAACTGTTGAATTGGTGTAGGTTCTGCTGTGTATATTCTTAACAACAACAAATAAAATGAATTAGTTCTAAAAATTACAAAAAAAAAAAGAAGATTCATGAAGCAGGAATCTAGCTACAAGCCATGGCCCCCCCAAGCCCCGCCCCACACATTAGCTCACTTGGCTCATCCTTCTCGCACGCCTCAGAGAGGCCAGGGGACCAGCTGAGGCCACACAGGAAGCCCACCCTAGGCTGGGCTTGAAGCCTCAGGAGTAACATGAGGGTGGGAACCTGTAAATCCCCCCTCGAGTGAGCCTGTCCTTGTCCCTCTGAGGCCTGCTCGGCCACAGCTGGTGAAGTGACTGTCCTTGAGGCCATGTATCATCAGCCTCTGGGCTTTTCCTGATGATGGCACAGGCCTAGCAAGAGTTTTGGGGCCAAAAAAAAAAAAAAAAAAAGGTGCGCAAGGCACTGAGGGCCCCCAGGCCCAGCTCCTGCAGCTGCTAACCCACCTTGCCCCTGCCTTCTCATAATGAGTCTACCCTACCACAGACCAGTCTCCCCTCCGTGCAGCCCTGGGCTGGGGTGGATCTGTGTCCATGTCCTGGAGTGCTCAAGGCTTTCAGAATCTGCCGTGACCTCAGGCCCCACTCAAGGGGAGAAAATAGCTCACATTTTAATTAATTGATTTAATGTTTGTCAAAGGTGTCCCTGGGTGGCACAAACGTTTAAGTGCTTGACTAATAGCCAAAGAGTTGCTGATTCGAACCCACCCAGAGGTGCCAGGAAGAAAGGACTGGCAATCTGCTTCCTTATGGAGTGCAGTTCTATTTTGCCCACATGGGGTCGACATGAGTTGGAGTCATGGGCCACTAACAACAGCAACGTTTGTCAAATACTCTGCTTCTTGGAACATGTAGAACCAGACAAGATGCTCCCAGAGGCCTATCTCCTACATGGACCACCACTGCGTTCACAGCCAAGAGTGTGTCCTTCCACATCCAGGGACGTCACTAAGGTTGGTGTCACCCAGTGTGGTAACTCATGGTATCACCCCCCTCATGCTAATTCCCACAATATTGTAGCTAAAACACACAAAAAAAGTTGACAAAACCAGTGACTATAAAAACACCGGCCGAATGAAAACAACAGCATGTGCTTCTATCAAGTGCAAATGAAACCACTTGATTCGAAACATCATTGTAATTGGGTAATGATGACAGCTCTGACCAGAGGGCATTAGAAGGTTCAAAAAATAAATTAACATAGAGTTTTAGCCTGGTCGGTATATTGATACATGTAAGCTGGGCTTACTAAAAATTTTGTTGTTATAACTAAGTACAGAGATATTTTTATTAAAAAAATAAATTTCTGCTGAAACACTGCACATTTTATAGACAGCCTTTTTGGTGTCACCTCCCTCTGACAGTGTCACCCGGTGCGGTCTGCACCCCTGCATCCTCTTAGTGACGCCACTGTCGACATCTTTCTCTAAAAGTCATTTGAAAGAAGGAGCCTCAGAGCAAGAGGCTGAGGGCCCGAAAATGGGGGTGAAAAAAGAAGGCGAGAAAATAGGGAGCGCAAAGGAGGGGGTAACACGGGGAGGGCAAAGGAGGGCTGGGAAAATGTGGTCACAGGGAAGGCAGGAAAAGGGGGAGCATAAAGGAGGACTGGAGGATGGAAACAGATGCCAAGGAAGGTCAGTCAATGGGTGAGAAGAAGGACGGGAAAGTGATGGCAGAAAGAAGGCAGAAAATTGAGGGGCAGAGCTGGACTGGAGTGTGCGGAGCCTCTGGTTGCAGGGGCGCAGCCCCAGGCGGGAAGTGGTGGGAAAGGAGGAGCCTGTGCGCCCTGCGGGACTGTGGCCCAGGTCCCTGCCTTGAGCGCCCCCCGGCGGCCATGGGCGCAAGTACGGCCCTATGAGCTAGACAGGTAAGAGGCAGTCGGGGGCTGGCTGGCCCGGAGGCTGCCCTGTGGGGCAGCTTACCGACTCCGGCATTTCCCCGCCAGACACATAGACATATCCGAATGTGCCCTCGTGCCCCAAAGTCACCGCTCAGCCCACCAGTGAGTAAATGAAGTTGGGACAAACACCCTCCAGCTGCCCCAACATACACTCACTGCATTGATGCGAAAAGACAGAATTGTGCAGGCATACAGTGAATTATAAACGTGAGACATTTGCTGAATGCAGGAAACAAGTGTAATCCATCAATAATTGTTCAAAGTCTCTAGAAAACATTGAAAAGCTTCCCTTAAAGTGGTGCTATAGAGCTATTAGCTATTTCAAAAACCAAAACCCGTTGCCATCGAGTCAATTCCAACTCATAGCCACCCTATAGGAATGAGCAGAACTGTCCCATAGAGTTTCCAAGGAGTGCATGGCAGATTCGAACTGCCAACCTTTTGGTTAGCAGCCGTAGCTCTTAACCACTACACTACCAAGGTTTCCATTAGGAGTGTCAGGGTAGTATAAGTGGTTAACACACTGGTCTACTAACCAAAAGGTACCTCTCAGGAAAGGCCTGGCAATCCACTTCAGAAAAATCAGCCATTAAAACCTATGGAGCACAGTTCTACTCTGACACATATGACATGAGTCAGAGTTGACTTCATGGCAACTAGTAACTGGTATCGAGCTATTAGGAGAACATTTAAATATCACTGTAGAAATAACAGAATAACCACTCAAATATTTCCTTAATAACAGAACTTAGGGTGTGTTGAGATAGTCGTAATTTATTTCTCCACCTGCTTTGCCTCCTTCCTTATATATCTAGAAGATCTTTTTAAAACGTATGATCTCCAAGAAAATGGAGTACATCAAGGTGTATTATGTGTGTATGTGTGTGTGTGTCTCTCTCTCTGTGTGAATGCACATATGCGTGTGTGCCAGGGGAAGAGCATGAGGGGGACCTACCTCCAGGATGACAGTGCCCAGAGTGATCGCATCAACAAGCTTGCCATTTTTCTGCATAAACTGCCCAAATTCACGGGTACAGCCATAGAATAGAATTTAAATATCAGCCATTGGCCTTCGCCATAGACAAGATCAGTTAGATTTTCTTAGAATCCAGATTTCTGGGTTCTAGCAACTGGCATGACCTATCTAGGCCATCAGCCCTTAGGTGTCTTTTTGAACCTTGAAGGAACTGGTTCCCTGGAACCACCTTCAGGTCAGACAGTAGCTTAGTAAGAAGCTTAGCGGAGAATTTGGCCTTAGGCATTGGGTTCTTTTGGAAAATTATCTACGTGCAGCTAGCTTCGAGAAGCAGGAACTCCAGGGTCTGACTAGAGGCTGTGTTTTAGGATGTATGGTATGTCTTTGGTGATTCTGTTTCTGTAATTGAGGGACACTGCTTCAATGTTATCATCTGAGAAATTAACGTAGCAATGACCTATATTACACGCTTTCACTGTCCCCTCTTTGGAGCACCTTCCCGATACTCAGGTTGAAGCTACCCAACTTGAATCGTATCTACTCACAATAAATATATTCTGTTACACTAATTTTTGGTGTTTCTCTAAGCATTTAGGTTTTTGACACCATAAAAGCAAAAACATTTTGGTCTCTCCCACTTACAGGTAGCGGCAGTTGCCTAATATAGAAAGATGGAGTTTGCCGGGAATCCTTGAGGGATGCGTACTGGCGGGTGTCTTAGTTATCTAGTGCTGCTATAACAGAAATATCACACGTGGGTGGCTTTAACAAACAGAAATTTATTTTCTCACAGTTTAGAAGGGTTGTTGTTGTTGTTAGGTGCCGTTATGTCGGTTCCGACTCAGAGCAACCCCACGCACAACAGAGCAAAATATTGCCCAGTACCATGCCATCCTCACAATTCTTGTTACGCTTGAGCCCATTGTTGCAGCTACTGTGTCAATCCATTTCGTTGAGTGTCTTCCTCTTTTTCGCTGACCCTCTAATTTACCAAACCTGATGTCCTTCTCCAGGGACTGGTCCCTCTTGGTAATATGTCCAAAGTACACTAGATGAAATCTCACCATCCTTGATTCTAAGAAGTATTCTAGCTGAACTTCTTTCAAGACAGATTTGTTCATTCTTCTGGCAGTATACGGTATACTCAGTACTCTTTGTCAACACCATAATTCAGTCTTCCTTATTCATTGTCCAGCCTTCATATGCGTATGAGGCAATTGAAAATACCATATCTTTGGTTTTTAACACTTGAAAGAGGTCTTTTGCAGCAGATTTGCCCAATGCAATACATCATTTAAGTTCTTGATTGCTGCTTCTATGGATGTGGATTGTGGATCCAAGTAAAATGAAATCTTTGACAATTTCAATCTTTTCTCTGTTTATCATGATGTTGCTTACTGGTCCAGTTGTGAGGATTTTTGTTTTCTTTATGTTGAGGTGTAATCCATACTGAAGGCTATAGTCTTTGATCTTTATCAGTAAATGCCTCAAGTCCTCTTCACTTTCAGCAAGCAAGGTTGTGTCATCTGCATACTGCAGGCTATTAATGAGTCTTCCTCCAATCCTGATGCCCCATTCTTCTTCATATAGTCCAGCTTCTTGGATTATTTGCTCAGCATACAGATTGAGAAAGTATGGTGAAAGTATACAAGCCTGACACACACCTTTCCTGATTTTAAACCACACAGTATCCCCTTATTCTTTTCCAACGACTGCCTCTTGGTCTATGTACAGGTTCCTCACGAGCACAATTAAGTGTTCTGAAATTCCCATTCTTAGCAATGTTATCCATAATTTGTTATGATTCACACAGTTGAATGCCTTTGCATAGTCAGCAAAACACAGGTAAACATCTTTCCGATATTCTCTGCTTTCAGCCAAGATCCATCTGACATCAGCAATAATATCCCTCATTCCATGTCCTCTTCTGGATCTGGCTTGAACTTCTGTCAGTTCCCTGTCAATGTACTGCTGTAACCACTTTTGAATGATTTTCAGACAAAATTTACTTGTGTGTGATATTAATGGTATTATTTGATAATTTCCACATTCTGTTGGATCATTTTTCTTTGGAATGGGCACAAATACGAATCTCTTACAGTCGATTGATCAGGTAGCTGTCTTTCAAATTTCTTGACATAGATGAGTGAGCATCTCCAGCGCTGCATCAGTGTGTTGAAACATCTCAGTTGGTATTCTGTCAATTCCTGGAGTCTTGTTTTTCACCAACGCTTTCAGTGCAGCTTGGACTTCTTCCTTTAGTACCATTGGCTCTTGATTATATGCTACCTCCTGAAATGATTGAATGTCGACCAATTTTTTTGATGCAGTGACTCTGTGTATTCCTTCCATTTTCTTTTGAAGCTTCCTGAGACATTCGATACTTTGCCCATAGAATTCATCAATACTGCAACTCGAGGCTTGAATTTTTTATTTTTTCTTCAGTTCTTTCGGCTTGAGAAACGCTGAGCATGTTCTTCTGTTTTGGTTTTTTAACTCCAGGCCTTTGCACATGTCATTATAATACTTTACTTTGTCTTCTCGAGCCACCCTTTGAAATGTTCTGTACAGCTCTTTTACTACATCATTTCTTCCTTTTGCTTCAGTAACTCTGCATTCAAGAGCAACTTTCAGAGTCTCTTCTGACATCCATTTTGGTCTTTTCTTTCTTTCTTGTCTTTTTAATGAACTCTTGCTTTCTTTGTGTATGATCTCCTTGATGTCAGTACACAACTCGTCTGATCTTCAGTCATTAGTGCTCAATGCGTCAAAACTATTCCTGAGATGGTCTCTAAATTCTGGTGGGATCTACACAAGGTCTAATTTTCTTCAGCTTTAACTTGAACTTGCATATGAGCAATTGATATTCTGTTCCACAGTCGGCCCCTGGCCTTGTTCTGACTGATGATATTGAGCTTTTCCATCGTCTCTTTCCGCAGATGTAGTCGATTTGATTCCTGTGCATTCCATCTGGCGAGGTCCATGTGTATAGTCACCGTTTATGTTGTTTAAAAAAGGTATGTTCAATGAAGAAGTTGTTGGTCTCGCAAAATTCTGTCACGAGATCTCCAGCATCATTTCTATCTCCAAGGCCGTATTTTCCAGCTACGGATCCCTCTTCTTTGTTTCCAACTTTTGCATTCCAATCACCAGTAATTATCAATGCATCTTGATCGCATGTTTGATCAATTTCAGATTATAGAAGTTGGTAAAAATCTTTAATTTCCTCATCTTTGGCCTTAGTGATTGGTGTGTAGATTTGTATAACAGCTGTACTAACTGGTCTTTCTTGTATGCATATGGATATTATTCTATTACTCACAGCATTCTACTTCAGGATAGATGTTGAAATGATCTTTTTGACTATGAATGTGACACCATTCCTTCTTAATTTGTCTTTCCGGCATAGTAGACTATGTGATTGTCAGACCCAAAATGGCCAATACCAGTCCATTTCAGCTCTCTAATGCCTACGATTTCGATGTTTATGTGTTCCATTTTCATTTTTGACGACTTCCAATTTTCCTAGATTCATACTTCATACATTCCAAGTTTCAATTATTAATGGACATTTGCAGCTGTCTCTTCTCATTTTGAATCGTGCCACATCAGCAAATGAAGGTCCTGAAAGCTTGACTCCATCTCTGTCCTTAAGGTCGACTCTACTTTGAGGAGGCAGCTCTTCCTCAGTTGTATTTTGAGTGCTTCCAAAATGATGGGCTCCTCTTTTGGCACTGTACCAGCCAATGTTCCATTGCTATTCATAAGGTTTTCACTGGCCAATTTTTTCAGACGTAGACTGCCAGTTCCTTCTTCCTACTCTGTCTTAGTCTGGAAGTTCAGCTGAAACCTGTCCAGCATGGGTGACCCTGCTGGTATTTGAAATACTGGTGACATAGCTCCCAGCATCACAGCAACATGAAAGCCACCACAGTAAGACAAACTGACAGAAGCGTGGGGTTAGGAGGCTAGAAGTCCAAATTCAGGGAGCAGGCTCTAAGGGAAGGCTTTCTCTCTCTGTTGGCTCTGAGGGAAGCTCCTTGCCTCTTTGGCTGCTTGGTGTTCTTCATGTGGCATGAGGTACATATTCCCATATTCTGCCTCTCTGCCTAATGGGCTTGGTTTATATCTCAAAGATGATTGATTTAAGACCTGCGGTGAAATGGCCTCATTAACATAACAAAGAAAACCCTATTCCCAAATAGATTCTTAAAAACAACAAATAGGGTTACATCCCACACATTGCCATGGAGTCAATTCCAGCTCCTAGTGACCCTATCAGGGTAGAGTAGAACTGCCTCATACGGCTTCCAAGGCTGTAAATCTTTACAGAAGCAGATTGCCACATCTTTCTCCCGTGGAGGGGCTGGAACCACTGACCTTTCAGTTAGCCACCAAGAGCTTTAACCACTGTTGCACCAAGGACTCCTCTTCCACAAGTATTTGTTAGGTGCTGTCGAATCGGTTCAGCCTTACAGTGACCTGATGTACAACAGAACGAAACACTGCCTGGTCCTGCACTATCCTCACAATCGTTACGCTTGAGCCCAGTGTTGCAGCCACTGTGTTAATCTACCTAATTGAGGGTCTTCTTCTTTTTCACTGACCCTCTACTTTACCAAGCATGATGTCCTTCTCCAGAGACTGGTCCCTGCTGATAACATGTCCAAAGTACATGAGACGAAGTCTCGCCATCCTCGCTTCTAAGGAGCATTCTGGCTGTACTTCTTCCAAGACAGATTTGTTTGTTCTTTCGGCCGCCCATGGTATATTCAGTATGCTTCACCAACACTGTAATTCAAAAGCATTAATTCTTCTTCAGTCTTCCTTATTCATTGTCCAGCTTTCACATGCATATGAGGCTATTGAAAAATACCACAGTTTGGGTCAGGCACACCTTAGTTCTCAAAGTGACATCTTTGCTTTTTTAACACTTTAAAGTATCCACAGGTATAAACCAAAAAGAAAAAAAAAAAGAAAAAAAACACCAAACCTGTTGCCTTCTAGTTGATTCCGACTCATAGCAACCCTATAGGACAGAGTGGAACTGCCCCATAAGGTTTCCAAGGAGCGGCTGGTGGATTCGAACTGCCAACCTTTCGGTTAGCAGCCAAACGCTTAACCGCTGCATCCACAAGTACAGGGCTAAGGAATTACAATACATGCTTTGGGGGAAAACAACTCGATCCATTCGCAGAAGGAGACCCTACCTAACACTTTCCTTGTTGAACCCTGGTGTCCCCAGTGACTGAGTGACTTAAACCAAGGCACTCGCCTCACTGGCCCTTGGTTTTCTCGTTTCCCGGAAGAGGATAATGGTGGCCCTTGGCTCCCCGCATCATGTGGGGCTTCCCTGGTAAGTCATGCGAGGGGCTTGCATGTGGTGAGCATTCAGCCAGCGCCAGCCAGTACGGTCATCTTTCAAAACTTCTGACTGTCTTTTCAAGCACAGAATGAGTCTTGTGAAAGTTTCGCCCTTGTCTTAAAAAGGAACAGGAATAGAAGGCCTCCTGGCGGGAAGAGAGTGAAATGACTCGCCTTCCTGGGCTCCTCCAGGAGAAAGTCTTCAGCGCTGATTGATTACCTTGTGCAGGAAACAGCGGGTGGTGAATGACATTTATTTGAGCAGCCTGCAAGGATGTGGGGGAAAAGGTCTATGCTCGGAGAAGGGGCCTTTTATTTCTCAAGAATGGGGAATATGTTCAGACATTGCTAGTGGCTTTGGCTTTAAAAAAATTTTTTTTTGGAAAATGTAGGTTTTTGGCTTCTCTTAAAAAATCTAAAGATCTGGCCACACTCGCTGGACCTGCCTTCCCACATGAGGCTGAGCCCTTCCTGGAGGGAGCGTGGGGTCACTTTCCAGTTTGCTGGTGCCCACTCCCCCCAGTTACCTGCTGGCACTGTAGGCATCTGAGTTTGTAGCTTCACAGCCAAGATAGCTATCTGACTGGGGCGTTGTGATATCTGAAGTGTGTCCCTTCAGGGAGGGCAGGGCTGCAGCTGCTGTTGGAAAAGAGAGGTCCCTCAGGGGCAGATAGCTATGAGTTAGAACTGACTCAATGGCAACAGTTTTTTTTTAATTAAGCATTAAACTGTGAGTTAAGTAGGAACTATTTTTATGATCATTTTATAGGTGAGAAAACTGAGGCCAAAGGGTGCTGACCTTGCCCAAGCTTACCCAGTGAACAAGTGGCAGAGATTTGAACCAAGTGTGTCTCTTCCTCATCATTTTACCCCTGTTATGATTTGAATCCCCCAAGTAGGTTTGCTGACAAGCCTTCTGGACTCTCGGCCCTTTGGCCCACAAGGGGCTCTGAGAGGAGGCAGTCCTTTGGCTGGCCCACACGGTGCTCTCGAGTCAATACCAACTCATAGTGACCGTTTAGGACAGAGTAGAACTGCCCCCACAGAGTTTTAAAGGCTGTAAATCTTCATGGAAGCAGACTGCCACATCTTTCTCCTGTGGAGCAGCTGGCAGGTTTGAACCACTGATCTTTTGATTAGCAGCAGAGCACTTAACCGCTATGCTACCAGAGCTCCTTTTGGGTGGCCCCAATGGTTACTATTACTCCCCCTTCCTTCCCCCCTGCTAGCATCTTTGGGCTTCAGAACAAACCACTGCACCTCCCCTGTAAAGTCTGATGGTCTGTCTAAATAAGCACCAGGGCTAAAGAGATACATTTACAGGCTAATAAGTTCAGACAGGCACCCCCATGTCTGACTATCCCCCTTGGGGTGATCAGGTGTGAAAACTTGCACTGCAGTCTTTGCGGGGAAATATACAACCCCAGGAATATAAAGCTAGGTGGGGGAAGATCCTTGGGGTCCTTTGTCCACGGTGCAAAAAGAGGGGGCACCCGTGAAAGTTTTCCATCCTGCCTGGACAGCTTTTGAGCCAGGGAGGACCACTCATGATGGGACATTTCCTGTTGTACGTTTTTTGTCTGTGAGTAATTAAAATGGCTTTCACTATTGCCAACACCATGTACGTGTCTGGTGTGTACGACTTGATCAGGATAAATGGACGTAACACCCACGGAGTGGTTGGTACCACTGGGTGGAATTCTTATCCCAGTACTCTGGTGGGTACTTGGGATCTGGAGACAGACTTTAAGGCAACCTACATGTGCAGTGCACTCAATGACGCAGCAAGGAGGGACTGATCAAGTCGGACCACAGCATTTTGAAAGTGTAAGGGTGCAAACCCCCCATCTTTGTCCCAGAGTGGCAATGTCAGTTCAGCGGCTGAAAACTTGGAAACCCATTGTCTTGGTTACCTGGTGCTGCTATAACAGATATACCATAAGTGGGTGGCTTTAACAAACAGGAATTTATTTTTTCATAGTTTATAACTGTTGTTGTTAGGTGCCGTCAAGTCGGTTCTGACTCCTAGCAATCCCATGTACAACTGAATGAAACACTGCCTGGTCCTGTGCCATCCTCACAATCATAGTTACACTTGAACTCACTGTTGCAGACACTGTGTCATCCATCTCATTAAGGGTCTTCCTCTTTTTCCCTGACCCTCTACTTTACCAAGCATGATGTCCTTCTCCAGGGACTGGTCCCTCCCGATAACATGTCCAAAGTATATGAGATGAAGTCTCGCCATTCTCGCTTCTAAGGAGCATTCTGGCTATACTTCTTCCAAGACAGATTTGTTCGTTCTGTTGGCAGTCCATGGTATATTCAATATTCTTCGACAACACCATAATTCAAAGGCGTCAATTCTTCTTCTGTCTTCCTTATTCATTGTCCAGCTTTCGCATGCATATGAGATGATTGAAAACACCACGGCTTGGGTCAGGTGCACCTTAGTCTTCAAGGTGACATCTTTGCTTTTTAACACTTTAAAGAGATCTTTTGCAGCAGATTTTCCCAATGCAATACATCATTTGATTTCTTGACAGCTGCTTCTATGGGTGTTAATTGTGGATCCAAGTAAAATAAAATCCTTGACAACTTCAATCTTTTCTCCATTTATCATGACATTGCTTCAATCCAGTTGCGAGGAATTTTGTTTTCTTTGTAATGAGGTGCAATCCACACTGAAGACTGCGCTTTTCATCAGTAAGTGCTTCAAGCCTTCTTCACTTTCAGCAAGCCAGGTTATGTCATCTGCATATCACAGATTGTGAATGAGTCTTCCTCCAATCCTGATGGCCCATTCTTCTTCAGACAGTCCAGCTTCTCGGATTATTTGCTCAGCGTACAGATTGAATAAGTATGGTGAAAGGATCCAACCCTGACGCACACCTTTCCTGACTTTAAACCACACAGTATCTCCTTGTTCTGTTCTAACGACTGCCTCTTGATCTATGTACAGATTCCTCATGAGGACAATGAAGTGTTCTGGGATTCCCATTCTTCGCATCCATAATTTGTTATGATCCACAGAGTCAAATGCCTTTGCATAGTCAACAAAACATAGATAAACATCTTTCCGGTAGTCTCTGCTTTCAGCCAGAGGCGTAAATTCAAGGCGCTGGCTCTAAGGGAAGGCTTTCTCTCTCCGTTGGCTCTGGGGGAAGGTCTTCGTCTCTTTTCAGCTTCTGTTTCTTGGCTATCTCAAGTGGCATGGCATCTAACTTCCCCCGTCTCTGCTTGCTTGCTTAATCAGCTCTTCTAAATCTCAAAAAAGATTAATGTAAAACACACCTTACATTAATACTGGAGCCCTGCTAGCACAGTGGTTAAGCTTTCAGCTGTTAACCGAAAGGTCAGACAGTTCAAATCAACTAGCCACTCCTTGGAAACCCTATGGGGCAGTTCTACTCTTCCTATTGGGTCACTATGAGTCGGAACAGACTCGAAAGCAACAGGTTTGGTTTGGTTTTACACTCATACTGCCTCATTAACATAACAAAGAAAACCCATTCCCAAGACCAGACCAAACCCATTGCAGTGTAGTCCATTCTGACTCATAGCAACACTATAGGACAGAGTAGAACTGCCTCATAGGGTTTCCAAGGGGCAGCTGGTGGATTTGAACTGCCAATCTTTTGTTTAGCAGCTGAGCTCTTAACTACTGTGCCACTATAACCACAGGTATGGTAGGATTTATAATGCTTGTTTTTGGGGGGCATAATTCAATCCATAACATCAGTTTTGGAGAGTTATTTGGGAGGACTGGGGATAAGTGGAGCAAGGAAATTCGAAAGCAGAAAGTCATTAAAAAAACAGGAAAGAAAGAAAAGACCAAAATGGATGTCAGAAGAGACTCTGAAACTTGCTCTTGAAAGTAGACTAGCTGAAACAAAAGGAAGAAATGATGAAGTAAAAGAACTGAATGGAAGATTTCAAAGGGCAGCTCTCGAAGACAAAGTAAAGTATTATAATGACACGTGCAAATATTCAGAGTTAGAAAACCAAAAGGGAAGAACACTCAGCATTTCTCAAGCTGAAAGAATTGAAGAAAAAATCCAAGCCTCAAGTTGCAATATTGAAGGGAGGATTTTTTTTTTAATTATTATTTTTATTTTTTTATTGTAGTTCAAATGAAAGTTTACAATTCAAGTTAGTCTGTCATACAAAAATTTATACATAGTTTTGTGACCCTAATTGCTCTCCCTATACTGTGATAGCACACTCCTCCTTTCTACCCCTGATTTCCCGTGTCCATTCAACCAGCTCCTAACCCTCTCTGCCTTCTCACCTAACCTCCGGACAGAAGCTGCCCATTTAGTCTCATGTATCTACTTGAGCTAAGAAGCACACTCTTCACGAGTATCATTTTATGTCCCACAGTCCAGTCCAATCTTTATCTGAAGAGTTGGCCTTGGGAATTGTTTTAGTTATGGGTTGACAGAGAGTCCAGGGGCCATGCTTTCTGGGGTTCCTCCAGCCTCAGTCAGACCATTAAGTCTGGTCTTTTTACTAGAAATTAAGTTCTGCACCCCACCCTTCCCCTGCTCCATCAGGGACTCTCTGTTGTGTTCCCTGTCAGGGTGGTCATTGGTGGTAGCTGGGCACCATCCGGTTCTTTTGGTCTCAGGCTGATGGAGTCTCTGGTCTATTTGGCCCTTTCTGTCTCTTGGGCTAATACTTTCCTTGTGTCTTTGGTGTTCTTCATTCTCCTTTACTCCAGGTGGTTGGGCCCAATTGATTCATCTTAGATGGCCACTTACTAGCTTTTAAGACCCCAGACGCCACTCACCAAAGGAGGATGCAGAACATTTTCTTAATAAACTTTGTTATGCCAATTGACCTAGAAGTCCCCTGAAAGCATGGTCCCCAGACCCCATCCCTGCTACTCTGTCCCTCGAAGTGTTTGATTGTATTCAGGAAACTTCTTAGCTTTGGTTTAGTCCCATTGTGCTGACTTCCCCTGTAGTGTCTGCTGTCCTTCCTGAAGGAAAGATTCTGCGGATAAAATATTGAAAGACCCAGGAAGCATCAAAAGAAGATGGAAGGAATACACAGAATCACTGTACCAAACAAATTGGTTGACATTCTACCATTTCAGGAGGTAGCATATAATCAAGAACTGATGGTATTGAAAGAAGTCCAAGCTGCACTGAGGGCATTGGTGAAAAATAAGGCTCCAGGAATTGAAGGAATACCATCTGAGATGTTTCAACAAATCGATGCAACTCTGGAAGTGCTCACTCATCTGTCCCAAGAAATTTGGAGGACAGCTACCTGGCCAACTGACTGGAAGAGATCCATATTTTTGCCCATTCCAAAGAAAGGTGATGCAACAGAATGTAGAAATTATTTAACAATATCACACACAAGTAAAATTTTGCTGAACATAATTCAAAAGTGGTTGCAACAGTATATCGACAGGAAATGGTCAGAAATTCAAGCCAGATTCAGAAGAGGATGTGGAACGAAGGATATCACTGCTGATGTCAGATGCATGTTGGCTGAAAGCAGAGAATACCAGAAAGATATTTACCTGTGTTTTATTGACCATGCAAATGTATTCAACTCTGTGGATCATAACAAATTATGGAAAACTTAAGAAGAATGGGAATTTCAGGACACTTAATTGTGCTCATAAGGAAACTGTACATAGACCATTGCATTGGGCAAAACTTCTGCAAAAGACCTCTTTAAAGTGTTAAAAAGCAAAGATGTCACTTTAAGGACTAAGGTGCGCCTCACCCAAGCCATGGTATTTTCATCACCTCATACGCACACAAAAGCTGGACAGTGAATAAGGAAGACGGAAGAAGAACTGACCCCTTTGAATTACGGTGTTGATGAAGAATATTGAATATACCACGGACTGCCAGAAGAATGAACATATCTGTCTTGGAAGAAGTACACTCAGAATGTTCCTTAAAAGTGAGGGTGGCGAGACTTTGTCTCAAGTACTTTGGACATGTTATCAGGAGGGACCAGTCCCCAGAGAAGGACATCATGCTTGGTAAAGTAGAGGGTCAGTGAGAAAGAGGAAGACACTCAGTGAGATGGATTGACACAGTGGTTGCAAAAATGGGCTCAAAACTAGCAATGATTGTGAGGATGGTGTAGACTGAGCAGTGTTTTGTTCTGCCGTACATAGGGTCGCTGTGAGTCGGAACTGACTTGATAACACCTAACAATAACAGCAACACAAAGTGCAATCTCCACGGCCGAGCAGATTAATGAGGAAGCTCGGGCTGGAGACACTATCAAGCGTGTTATGAGCTGGGTGGTAGGCTCCATCTTAGCAGCATATCCCACTCTGGGTAATCTCCCTTGCGTGACCCTGCTTCCTTATTCCACCCAGGAGGAGGCTGTGACCTCTCTGGGGTGAGTGGCAATGAGCTCCTGGATATATGGGACCCTGGGTGAAAGGGAGGAAAGATTCGATTTTTACCGGGTCCCTGTAGCGCTGAGACTTGGATGATGTCATATAGGCAGGCCCCAGGATGGAAAGACAAGATGGTGTTACTCCTCATCCCAAGAATGTGCCTGGGGGAGACCACAGAGAAAACTTGTAGGACTCTCCCTGCCTGCCTGGCACCTCCTGATTAGAAGTGTGGCAGTTCGCAAAGTGGCTGTAGTGCGAGTAGCCACATGGCCCACTACGACCCTTCAAAGCTCAGGTCTCGTCCTCCTATGGCTCCCTTGAGGAAGTCTACGTGATTATGGTTGCTGCAGAGCAGTGTCCTTAAGGAAGAAGTAGATAGGATCTTGACTGTATTAGTTACCTAGTGCTGCAATAACAGAAATACCACAAGTGGATAGCTTTACAAAGAGAAATTTATTCTCTCACAGTCTAGGAGGGTAGAAGTCTGAATTCAGGGCGTCAGCTCCAGGGGAAGGCTTTCTCTGTCAGCTCTGACAGAAAGTCCTCATATTCAATCTTCCGCTGGTCGAGGAGCTTCTCAGCTTAGGGACCCCAGGTCCGAAGGACACACTATTCTCCTAGCTCTTGTTTCTTGGTGGTATGAAGTTCCCTGTCTCTCTGCTTGCTTCTCTGTTTTATATCTCAAAAGAGAATGACTTAAAACACAACCTAATCTTGTAGATTGAGTCTTGCTTCATTAACATAACTACTGCTAATCCCACCTCATTAACATCATAGAGGTAAGATTTACAACAATAGGAAAATCACATCAGCTGACAAAATGGTAGACAATCACACAATACTGGGAATCATGGCCTAGCCAAGTTGACACACATTTTTAAGGGGACACAATTCAATCCATAACATTGACTCATGATTTATGGGGAAGAAATTGCTTAGAGGGAAGTCCTAAGAGTAGGCTAGCAATGAAGAAGAAGCCTCATATTCTGGTGGTAAGGGAGAAGAGATGGGAGAACTATGAGGAATCCATATGCTGTGTGCAGGAACCTCCCCTGACCCTTACTGCCCCACCCACAGAAGAACCAGAATCTTCCAGTAGCTGAGGCCATGGGCCCCCTCTATCAGATCTAACCAAGTTCAAGTTAGCATAGAGTGGAAGCCAAGGCCACCCCCCACCCCCACCCACGGGACGCCCTATGCCCCTGTCAGGATTGAGATAAGGGGTGGGTGCCAAATTTACATGACTCTTCTTGATACTGGAGCCCAAGTTACCCTCGTCCCAAGGGAGCTAGAGGGTTGGGGTGAGCGAGTCACCTCTAGCAGCCACAGGCATTTTGGCAGGCAGGTTAGAGCACACTTGTGGGTGGGGCCATTTGGTTGCCTTATCACGCCAGTGGTCCTGTCTCCCTCCACTGAGGGCATCACTGATACTGCTATAGTATACCAACGCGCGCCAGAGACGCCACATTGGTTATGCCCCCCCAACCCCGACGGGCAAATCTTCACCATCACTGTTGGCAGAACGCGTGGTACAACAACACAAAGATGTATCGGATTCCTGGGGTGGGGGAAAGAGGAGATTTCTCTCTTTACTCAGGATTTGGTTCAAGCTGGTGTGTTGAGGGCAGCAATTTCCCCCCAGAGCAGCCCCATGTCGCCAGCAAAGCAAGTCGTACTATGTTGACTCTCGGCCCCCAACGTTGGAAGTGGAGTCTCTCGCCCTTGCAGTGCCCACTGTGGTAACGGTGACTGAACAATGACGGAAACTCAGGGCACTCGGTATGCTGTTGTGGGTATTGCTAATGCTTTCTTAGCATCCCCTTGTGGGAAGAGGATCAGGGTCAGTCTGCATTCATGTGGCAAGGCATGCAATTTACATTTAACTCCCTTCCCCGGGGTCCCTGAACTCCCCTGCTATTTGCCATCAGCAGATAGGGCAAGATCTGGCGGCTCGAACTTTCCAGATGGAGGTAAAGCTGTTCATTACATTGATGGTATTATTATACTCATTGCCCCTGACGAATCAAGCAGCTCAGGCCCTGGACATTCTGGTAACAGGCAAGTAGGGAGATCAGTCTGGATAAAATTCAGGCCTTGGCCAGACAGATCACTTTTGGGGGCTCTGTCTGGTACCACTGAGTGGAATTCTCATCCCAGTACTCTGGTGAGTACTTGGGATCTGGAGACAGCCTTTAAGGCAAGCTGCGTGTCTCCTTGTGGTTTGCTGGGTTTTATGCACCTGTCAAGGTGCGCTCAGTTCTAGCAATCTCCAGGAGGCAGATCTGCTGCCAGGCCAGGCTGTCGAGATTCAAGGCCGAAGGTCTCTCGCCAGCCAGGCAGGATAGTCCATCAGGGACATGATTTACTCAACCACTTTCTGTTTATTATCAGCCTCTGAAAACATGCAAGCCCCTGCCTCCAGCCTGCAGTAGGCAAGGGATGTTTTACACTCTGCAAAGAACGTGCAGCTGCTGAAATGAGTTTAGTTGGTGAATCCACAGCATTTCAGCTAAAAAAGAAGGACGTGAAGTGCCAAACCGTGCTTCAGAGGCTGACCCTGTCAACTCTGGAGCCACCACCTTGCCCAACTCTAGGGGGCGCTACTCTCATACGGGAAAAAAAACAGTTTCCTGCTGGAGGTTTTTAGCACTGACATTCTCACCCTTGAGATACTTAACCATTCCGCACGTTTGTGTAAGGCCTGCTGTGGAACACTCTTCCCTCTCACGGCAGGTGGGTGGGTCAAACATGATCTTATCTTCTTAAGGAGGAAACAAGCTCCAAAGTTTAAAGAATACCCTCAGGAGAACACAGCGAGCTAGTTTTCCCACAGGTTTGGGAAGCACTCTGAAGTACCTGGAAACCTATCAATAAAGAATTAAAATCCAAGGCCAAGCAGAGGTAAATTGGCACAGCTGACCTGAGGGCAGTGTGGCACGAGATATCAAAAGTGGCAAAAATATGCACAGCCTCTGAGTCAGCAATTTACCTTCTGATTTCCACATTTCCTAAAGAAACACACACAAAAAACTATGGAGCTGTTCATTGCACCATTATTTATAAAAGTGAAAAATGGGAAGCAACCTCATTGCCCAGCAACAGAGGATTGGTTATGACTGGTGGTTAAAAAAGAAACTGTTAATAGCCATTGTCATGGATTGAATTGTGTCCCCAAAAAATATCTGTCAACTTGGCTGGGTCGTGATTCCCAGTATTGTATGATTGTGTAATCTGATGTGATTTCCTTATGTGTTGTAAACTCTATCACTATGATGAGGTTATACTGATGACATCTGCAAGATCGGATAATGTCTTAAGCTAATCTCTTTTGAGATATAAAAGAGAGAAGTGAGCAGAGACACATGGGAACCTCATACCACCAAGAAAGCAGTGCCGGGAGCAGCGTGTGTCCTTTGGACCTGAGGTTCCTGCACAGAGAAGCTCCCAGACCAAGGAAAGGTTGATGACACAGACCTTCCTCCAGAGCCAACAGAGAAAGTGTTCCCTTGGAGCTGGCGCCCTGAATTTGGACTTGTAGCCTACTGACGGTGAGAGAATAAATGTCTTTGTTAAAGCCATCCACTTGTGGTATTTCTGTTAGAGCAGCACTAGATGACTAAGACAGCCATTATTTCTAGGGAGCAAAACTGCCGGTGGGACTTGGTGGAACCTTAAAATGCATATTGCAAAGTGCAAGAAGCCAGCCTGAAAACACTGCCTACTGTCTGACTCCAAGTATACGACATTCTGGAAAGGGCAAAACTATAAAGTTAGTAAAAAGGTCAATGATTGCAAGGGCCTCAGGGAAGAGTCCCAATGATATTCCTCCTTCTCCAACCTCTTCTGAATCCGGCTTGACTTTCTGGCAGCTCCCCATTGATATACTGCTGCAACTGTTTTTGAATTATCTTTAGCTAAATTTTACTTGTGTGTGATATTAATGACATTGTTTGTTAATTTCCACATTCTGTTGGATCACCTTTCTTTGGAATGGGCAAAACATGGATCTCTTCCAGTCGGTTGACCAGGTAGCTGTCTTCCAAATTTCTTGGCGTAGACGAGCAAGCTCTTCCAGCATTGGATCCATTTGTTGAAACATCTCAATTGGTATCTCATCAATTCCTGGAGCCTTACTTTTCGCCAATGCCTCCAGTGCAGTTTGGACTTCTTCCTTCAGTACCACAGGTTCTTGATGATATGCTACTTCCTGAAATGGTTGAATGGCAACAAATTTTTTGGTATAGTGACTCTGTGTATTCCTTCCTTATTCTTTTGATGCTCCCTGCATCATTCAATACTTTGCCCATGTTGTTGTTGTTAGGTGCTGTTGAGTCGGTTGCAGCCACTGTGTCAGTCCATCTCGTTAAGGGTCTTCCTCTTTTTCACTGACCCTCTACTTTACCAAGCATGATGTCCTTCTCCAGGGACTGGTCCCTCCTGATAACATGTCCAAAGTATGTGAGACAAAATCTCACCAACCTTGCTTTTAATGAGCATTCTGGCTGTACTTCTTCCAAGACAGATTTGTTCATTCCTCTGGGTCCATGGTATATTCAATATTCTTCGCCAACACCATAATTCAAAGGCATCAATTCTTCTTTGGTCTTCCTTATTCATTATCCAGCTTTCACATGCATAGGCAATTGAAAACACCATGGCTTGGGTCAGGCACACCTTCGTCCTTGAAGTGACATCTTTGCTTTTTAACACTTTAAAGAGGTCTTTTGCAGCAGATTTGCCCAATGCAGTGTGTCCTTTGATTTCTTGACTGCCCCATCCTGCACTAACCTCACAATTATTGCTATGTTTGAGCCCATTATTGCAGCCACTGTGTCAACCCATCTCATTGAGGGTCTTCCTCTTTTTCGTTGACCCTCTACTTTACCAAGTGTAATGTCCTTCTCCAGGGACTGCTCACTCCTTATAATATGTCTAAAGTACATGAGACAAAGGGTCGCCATCCTCACTTCCAAGGATATTCACCTGTGTTTAATATTTTCCTCATAGAATCCTTCAATATTGCAACCTGAGGCTTGAATTTTTTCTTCAGATCTTTCAGCTTGAGAAATGCCCAGTGTGTTCTTCCCTTTTGGTTTGCTATCTCCAGGTTTATGCACATTTCATTATAATTCTTTATTTTATCTCTTTGAGATGCCCTTTGAAGTCTTCTCTTCAACTCTTTTACTTCATCATTTCTTCCGTTTGCTTTAGCTACTCCACATTCAAGAGCAACTTTCAGAGTCTCTTCTAACATCCATTTTGTTCTTTTCTTTCTTTACTGTCTTTTTAATGACCTCTTGCTTTCTTCATGTATGATATCCTTGCTGTTATTTCACAACTCATCTGCTCTTTGGTTATTCGTGTTCAGTGTGTCAAATCTATTCTGAGATGGTCTCTAAATTCAGGTGGGATATACTCAAGGTTGTACTTTAGCTCTTGTGGACTTATTCTAATTGTCTTCAGCTTCAACTTGAACTTGCATACGAGCAATTGATGGTCTGTTCCACAGTCGGCCCCTGGCCTTGTTCTGTCTGATGATATGGAGCTTTTCCATCGTCTCCTTCCAGAGATGTAGTTGATTTGATTCCTGTGTATTCCATCTGGCAAGGTCTACGTGTATAGTTGCCATTTATGTTGTTGAATAAAGGTATTTGCAATAAAGAAGTCCTTGGTCTTGCAAAATTCTATCATGCGATCTCCAGCATTGTTTCTATCACCGAGGCCGTATTTTCTCACTACCACTCCTTCGTTTCCAACTTTCGCATTCCAATCACTAGTAATTTTCAACGTGTCTTGATTGCATATTTGCTGAATTTCAGACTGCAGAAGTTGGTAAATATCAATTTTCTCATCTTTGGCCTTAGTGGTTAGTGCAACTATTTGAATAATAGTTGTATTAACTGGTCTTCCTTGTAGGCACATGGACATTATCCTATCACTGACAGCATTGTACTTCAGGATAGACCTTGAAGTGTTCTTTTTGACCATGAATACAACGCCATCCCTCTTCAATTTGTCATTCCTGGCATAGTAGACCCTGTGATTGTCCTATTCCAATTCAAAATGGCCAATACTAGTCCATTTCAGCTCACTAATGCCTAGAATATTGATCTTTATGAGTTCCATTTCATTTTTGATGACTTCCAGTTTTCCTACATTCATACTTTGTACATTCCATGTTCTGATTATTAATGGATGTTTGCAGCTATATCTTCTCATTTTGAGTCATACCACATTAGCAAATGAAGACCCCGAAAGTTTTATTCCATTCACACCATTAAGGTCGACTCCATTTTGAGGAGGTAGTTCTTCCTCAGTGGTATTTTGAGTGCCTTCTAACCTGAGGTGCTCTGTATCAGACAATATTCCACTGTTATTCATAAGGTTCTCCCTGGACATTTTTTTTCTTTTTAAAGGAGTAAATCACCAGGTTCTTCTTCCTAGTCTTAGTCTGGAAGCTCTGCTGAAACCTGTCTACCATGGGTGACCCTACTTGTATTTGAAATACCAGTGGCATAGCTTCCAGCATCACAGCAAAATGCAAGCCACCCCAGTACGACAAACTGGCATAGGACTGTACAACACAAGGAGTGCTCCCCAATGTAAACTGTGGACTTTAGTTAATACTAATATATTAATATTGCTTCATTAACTGTAACAAGTATACTATACTAATCAAAGTGTTAATAATAGGAAAAACTCGGAACTGGGAAGAGAGGGTGTATGGGAACTCTGTACTATCTGCTAAATTTTTCTGGAAACCTAAAACTGTTCTAAAAAATAAAATCTATTAATAAAATAAAACAGATGGTGACGTCTATTTTTTTGCGCCAAGCCCATTTCAACTGTTTGAATTTGAATTTATTTTTTAAATCTTATTTTAGGAGGGACTATAACAAAAATACAGAAAACGCCTTAAAACATGAATGCCTGATATGAATCATGAGAAAACAGACAAGCGTATAAGCATGTTGTATAACTTTATATAAATAATATGGTATAGTAGGTATGATTTTTATAACTGACTGGGGAGGCAATGTGGTACGTTCCTAAGAACAGGGACTCTGGAACCAGACTGCCCAAGCTGGAATCCCCTTTCTGCTGCTTACTAGCAGTGTGGTCCAGGGTTGTTGTGAGATTGCATGATGTAATATATGTAAAGCTCTCATAACAATACTTGGCATATAGTAAGTGCTATAGAAATGTTAGCTATTATTGTTATGAATTTTTCTGTTACTATTATATTTCTTCCAAAAGGTCACAGGCTTAAAAATCCCATGGAGCAGTTCTCCTGCTCTGCACACATGGGCTCGCCATGAGTTGGAATCGACTTGATGGCAACTAACAACAACAATTATATTTCTTAGATTACCTATGTTGATACTTATTATTCATTTTCACTGCTGTATTGTATTCCATTATTTAAATGTACCACAAATTATTTAGCCTTTTAGGCTGTTTCCAATTTTTGTATTACTACCAATGTCACAGTGAGCATTCTTATACACCATATGGTAAAGCTTCTCTAGAGTATATTCCAAGGTGCATGTCCTACAATACAGCCATCTTCAGCGTTTCTAATACATTGAATTTCCAAATTGCGCCTCAGTGTGATTTTACTATGTCACAGTTCCAGCCAGAACTGTATGAGAGTTCCAGTTGTTCCACATTGTCATGGATTGAATTGTGTCCCCCAAAAAGTATCTGTCAACTTGGCTGGGTCATGATTCCCAGTATTGTATAATTGTGTACCATTTTGTAATCTGATGTGATTCCCTTATGTGTTGTAAATTCGATCACTATGATCTAATAAGATGGATTAGCAGCAGTTATACTGATGATGTATATAAGATTGGCTATGTCTTAAGCCAATCTCTTTTGAGATATAAAAGAGAGAAGCGAGCAGGGACACATGGGAACCTCATACCACCAAGAAAGCAGTGACGGCAGCAGAGCATATCCTTTGGACCTGAGGTTCCTGCACAGAGAAGTTCCCAGACCAAGGGACGATTGATGACATGGACCTTCCTCCAAAGCAGACAGAAAAAGAATTCCCCTGGAGCTGATGCCCTGAATTTGGACTTGTAGCCTACTGGACTGTGAGAGAATAAACTTCTGTTTGTTAAAGCCATCCGCTTGTGGTATTTGTGTTATAGCAGCACTAAATGACTAAGACACACATCCTTGCCAATATTTAGTAATATCAAATGTAAACATTTGTGTCAATCTCATGGATATAAAATGGTTTCCCATTGTTTTATATATTATTTTCATAATAGCAAGAGCTAAAACAAAAAGTTTTGGAAATTTTTTTAAATCTGGAAATAATCTCAATATATTGGTAATTTTAAAAAGGATAATACAAAATAAATCTTAAACTTAATTTTATAGTTTTTTTTTATTATTATGTGGAGACTTACGTATATATATTGTAAGATAAGGCAAATAGGTAAATACTATGTAAATATTATCAGAAACTAAGATTATCTGTGTATTAGAAAAGAATTAACAGTATAAAATAAACAAAGTTAAGGAAAAAACACTTTAATCTTAAATTGGGATTGCAAATAATATTTTTTAATACCATAAACTCATTAAAAAAAACACACTTCTTAGTTCAGTCTACTGAGAATCTAGAAGCAATGGCATCCCAGTAGTAATAAGCATACACAGTGTCCAGATCATGGTTTCTAAATCCCATTCTCCACCTAAAGAAACTAAGGCTCTTTGGAGAAATAGCTGATTCCAGGGCTAGGGCAGGGAAAGTCCAACATGAGCCTGGAGCATTTTGTTGGGCCAGAAAGAAAGGAAAGGCACAAATTTTATGCTGTAAAACATATTTGTATATGGGGGGGGGGCAGAGGCGAGGGGAGAGAAAAAAAAGGAAGATTCACAACTATAGATGTAATTATTCAAAGTGGTGGGATTATAGTGACTTTTGTTTCTTTTACTTGTTTGGATTGTATGTTACTTTCATAATAAGGAAGATTCTAATAAAAGTTACTCTTTCTAGCTAAAAGCTAAAGTTTATGGTTCAGCTTTACCTCACAGCCCCTCCTCTCAGTTCTCACAGGCTGGGTCCCTGCAAAGACCTGGGTTTAGACAAAGATCTGTGTGGAAGCTGTATCAATGTCCTCCTCACGGTGGCCTTCCAAAGTTTCAGCCTCATGATCCACGTCGTCAACCAGGAATCTTGCCAGCTGTGACTGTACACAAAATTATGCTTAAAAACATGGACCTCAGCCCTTTAAATGCGGTGCCCTTCAATTCCACCCAATCAGGAACTACCCAGCACCCTCTGTGGAGTTTCAGTGATCTGAGAAGCACAAGATGTGGCGCTTGCTCCTTCTGATTCTTTTTCTTATTGTTTCACTTTTCAATCACAAAAGTAATTTCCCTGTTGTGGGGAAAGAAAATTAAAACTATAAAGAAGTGTCTTAGTTATCTAGTGCTGTTATAACAGAAATACCACCAGTGGATGGCTTTAACAAAGAGACATTTATTCTCCCACAGTCTAGCAAGCTAGAAGTCCGAATTTAGGGTGCCAGCTCTAGGGGAAGGCTTTCTCTCCTCTTTTGGCTCTGGAGGAAGATCCTTGTCATCAATCTTCCCTTGGTCTAAGAGCTTCTCTGCGCAGGAACCCTCGGTCCAAAGGATGAGCTCTGCTCCCACCACTGCTTTCTTGGTGGCATGAGGTCCTCTTGTTTCTCTGCTCACTTCTCTCTTTTATATCTCAAAAGAGATTGACTTAAAACACAACCTAATCTTGTAGATTGAGTCCTGCCTCATTAACATAACTGCTACTAATCCCACCTCATTAACATCACAGAGGAAAATCACATCAGATCACAAAATGGTGGACAATCACACAATACTGGGAATCATGGAGTAGCCAAGTTGACACACATTTTGGGGGGACGCAATACAATCCATTACGAGAAGTATACAAAAAGAGAAAATTCCTCACTCTCATCTTCCCACCCCAGTCACCTCTGCAGAGATGTTCTGTGCTCTTCCTACCTTTTTCTGTGCTTGAACAGGCACATGGCAATGCCTGTACATAGTTTTTGGTGGTTTTTTTTTTTTAAAACAAAAACAAACTCATTCTATACAAATTGTTAAACAACTTGATTTTTTTACTTAATAATAAATATATCATTTTATACTAGCCATCCAAGTCCATGCCCTTTTTAAAAAGTGAAGAATATTTCACAATAATGAGGATGTTTGCAAATTCTTCAGCTAAGCCTCTATTCATGGGCATGTAATGTTTGTTTCCTGTTGATTCCCTTTTGTACACATATACTAGTGTGTCTATCCTGGCACACTTGGGTGGACACTTCTGTCGGGTTTGATCTCTGCTTTTAAGAAACTTAAAAGTTATTTGGAAGGACTAATGGATCACATAAACCACAGCTTCCACCAGCCTGAGCCCAGAAGTAGATGGTGCCTGGCGACCACCACCCACGGCTCTGACAAGGATCACAACAGAGGGTCCCGGACAGAGCGGGAGAAACTATAGAACAAAATTCAAATTCACAAAACAAAGATCAGACTTACTGGTCGGACAGAGACAGTAAGAATCCCCAAGGCCATGACCCCAGGGCACCCTGCTGACTCAGAACTGAAGCCACTCCCGAAGTTCACCTTTCAGCCAAAGATTAGACAAGCCTATAAAACAAACAATAACCTCGTGAGGAACATGCTTCGCAGTTCAATCAAGTATACAAGAGTAAATGGGCAACATCTGTCCAAAAGCAAAGCTGAGAAGACAGGAAGGGACAGAAAAACTGGGCGAAAGGACACGGAGAACCCAGGGTGGAAAGGGAAAGGGGGAGAGTGGTGACACATTGCAGGGATTGCTACCAATGTCACGAAAGAATTTGTGTATAAATTTTTGCGCTGTAAACTTTCACATAAAACACAATAAGTTATTTAGAAAGAGTAAATTCCTTCCACTTAGTTCCCTTCTATTTTGTTTGTTTGAAAAAGTAATAAAGTAATAAATGTTCATTGTTGAAATTCTTAAAAATATAGAAGACCCTACGTCCTCCCCCCAAAAAAAGGTTAAATCACCCATAATTTTACTACCCCTGGCTATCAGTTTGGTGTATTTCTACTTTACCTTGATGTTATAAATATTTTTACAAATAGGGTCTTGCAAAATGAAACTCGCTTTAAAAACAACAACTAAGCATACGTTGTGAGCATTGTGTAGGTGTTAAATATTCTTCTATGTCATCATTTTTAATGGCTACTGATCCCACAGTCTCCCCCTATGCAGTGCAACGGGCTTCTCTTTACATATGGCCTTTCTGGCCCTGGGTTTGTAGTTCTGCCAAGATGGTTTGCTAGGCCACAACCTTGCAAAGAGATTGGACAGTTCATTACGCAATTAAGGTTCATAAAACCCTTGCAGGAATTCATCAATTACTATTACTAGGGGACTGTGGCCTACCGAGGGGATTGGTCAGTTTTGCCATCCCGCTAGGCTTATAAAGGTTAATCCCACAGAGATTGAGGCCCTTTGGACCCAGGGTCCCTGCTCTGAGAACCTCCTAGACCCAGGAGACAGAGTTGTAACACTGGAGACGATGCGAGATGGCTAGAAGCAGCAAGAAGGGGCTGAGGGTAGGCATAGTCCAGTAGCAACAGGCCTGAGTGGAGGGCTTGTCTCGAGCTAAGAGCTGTCTTGGTTGGAAGCTGTCCTGATTGAAGAACTATATTCTGTCTTCTAAATTGTATCCAGTTATTTCCAAGTTGATCCTGATCCCGAGTTGTAACCTGTTACTTCCCTAATAAACCCCACAATCATGGGTATAGTCTGTGAGTTCTGTGCAGTCATCCCAATGAATTACCGAACCCAGTAGAGAAGTACGGAGTGCCGTGGGAAGGACGGCTAGTGTCCAAATTGGTAAAAAGTTTGGAGAGAAGAGGTATATTTGCCCTCCACCTCACACGAGCCAGCTTTGTGCTAATGATGGTGATTAGCATGAGCCTCTCAAAGTTAGGTGGCTTCTGACACAGCCACAAGCTTACACCTCCACCCCCACCACTAACCCTGTTAGACACATAGGTTATTTCTGATTTTTGCTACTCTGATGAGCATCCTTGGCTAAATCTTTGCACCTGTCCGTGACAAAGTCTCAGGAATGTTACGGTTGGGGCAAAGGGTATATGTCTTAGTCATCTAGTGCTGCTATAACAGAAATACCACAAGTGGATGGTTTTAACAAATAGAAGTCTATTTCCTCGCAGTCAAAGTAGGCTAAAAGTCCAAATTTAGGGTGTCAGCTCCAGGGGAAGGCTTTCTTTCTCTCTTGGCCTTCTCATCAGTGTTCCCCCGGACTAGGAGCTTCTCGGCACAGGGACCCCTGTCCAAAGGACGCGCTCTGCTCCTGGCACTGCTTTCTTGATGGTATGAGGTCCCCAATTCTTTGCTTGATTCCCTTTCCTTTTATCTCTTGTAAGGTAAAAGGTGGTGCAGGCCACACCCTAGGGAAACTCCCTTTACATTGGATCAGGGATCTGACCTGGGTAAGGGTGGTGTTACAATCCCACCCTAATCCTCTTTAACATAAAATTACAATCACAAAATGGAGGCCAACCACACAATTCTGGGAATCACAGCCAGGCCAAATTGACACACACATTTTTGGGGGGACATAATTCAAACCATGACAGTATGCAAAGTCTGAGGCCTTTGATACCAAATTTCCAAAATTCCCTCCAGAAAAATTGGGGTGATTTACACTCCAGAGAGTGAAGCTGGGGTTCATTTTGCCCACCATTTCCTGGTACAAATGAGGAAACTGAGGCTTGGGAGGGGAGCAGCTTTCAAAGGTCTCAGCGCCAGGTGCGTGGCAGACTCCCAGGCTTAGGAACTGATGGAGCTATAATTTGAGCCTAGGGCCTTGGTCGTACCCACCACATAGATGTTGTGGTATACATCCATCCTGCCTTTTTTCCACGAGTGTATACATGCAGTCAAGGAGCTCTGGTTGCACGGTGGTTAAGCACTCAGCTGCTAACTGAAAGGTCAGAGGTTCAAATCCACCAGCTGCTCCATGGGAGAAAGATGTGGCAGTCTGCTTCCGTAGAGATTTACAGCCTTGGAAGTCCTATGGGGCAGTCCTACTCTGCCCTGTAGGGTCGCTATGAGTTGGAGTCAACTCGACGGCAATGGGCCATCATCATCATATATACGGTCCACCACTCGTCTGTGAATTTGTCCTACTTCAATGGCTTTCATGTTGCTGTGATGCCGAAAGCTACGCCACCAGTATTTCAAATACCAGCAGGTCACCCATGGTGAACACGTTTCAGTGGAGCTTCCAGACTAAGACAGACTAGGAAGAAAGGCCTAGGAATTTACTTCTGGAAAATCAGCCAATGAAAATCCTAGAATCACAGAATACTGTCGAAGACTTCAACTTGCTTGCTTTGGATGTGTCATCAGGAGGGACTGATGGCTGGGAAGGACACCATGTTTGGTAAAGTGGGGGGCCGGCAAAGATGAAGGAAACCCTCAGTGAGATGGATTGACACATGGCTGCAATACTGGGCTCAAACAGACCAACGATCATGAAGATGGCGCAGGACTGGGCAACGCTTTGTTCTGTTGTACATAGGGTCGCCGTGAGTCGGGGCTGGTTCAACGGCAACCAACAATAGCAACAACACCCGTACAGACTTTTTTTTCTTTTTTAATATGGAATCTTTCTAGGCCTTGAAAGATTTGATGATGTGGAAAAAGGATCCCAATACGTTGCTAAGTGGACACGGAAGGTTTCAAAGTTGGGCATTCAGAGCAGTTCCAACTTTTGAAAAAGTAGTACAGATATCTGTTTCGTGGAGAAAAGTGATGGTCAGCAGTCCACAAAAACGCTAGCAGCAGTGAGCCTCCAGGTTAATTTTTTTATTTTTCTTATGTAGACTTTTCTGAAATTTTTCAACAAATTGTCTATAATGAGCATGTATTCCTTTGGTGCTCAGAAAAAAAAAAAATTTAAAGAAAATAGAGGAGAGCTTATAATCGTTTTCAAAAGATTGCCCAGGGGTCCAGAGGACAGGCGCCGGGGATGAGTTACAAGCACTGTCTCCAGCTGGGCCTCTGCATTCTTGGGGAGGGTTTTCTTCCGGTCTCAGCAGACTCTCCTTGCTGGGCCTGGCGGGGATACTGGAAACCACTACCTCATCTTGGACTGGACAAGTGAGAGATAATTTGGGGAAACAAAGAGCATTGCTAACCCGAAACTTAGCCAGGACCTTGGGGTCATGAAAACTGATCCCGCCCAGCACAGGAATTTCCTTTGCAGGCTGCTTTTGGACTGTTTTCTGTGATTCTCTCTTAAAAAACTTGAGAGAATTCCCGTATCAATTTCTTGGCGCTCTTACTCTGTGCCAGGTGGTAAATTAATGGTCTGGAACCTTCGTTCCCATCCTTGGAGGTAGGTGCTATTGTTATTCCCTTCCACAGGATGGGGAACCAGAGGCCCAGGGGGCCACCCAGCCCGGAGAGGAAGAGATGAGATTTGAAGGCCAGTCTCCAGACTCCAAAACCAGGATGCCTTTCTTTCTTTCTTTTTATAATTTATTTTATTTTTGTTGCTGTTGAGAATATACAAAACAGAACATACACCAATTCAATAGTTTCTACATGTAAAGTTCAGTGTCACTGATTACACTCTTCAAGTTGTACAAGCATTCTCACCCTCCTTTTCTGAGTTATTCCTCCCTCATTAACATAAACTCACTGCCCCCTAAGCTTCCTATCTCATCTTTTGAGCTGCTGTTGTCAGTTTGATCCCATATAGCTACATCTTAAAAGAGCAAAATGCTCAAGGCAGACATTCTTTACTAGTTAAGCTAAACTATTGTTTGGTTTTAAGAAGACTTCAGGGAATATTTTTGGTTTAAGTTTTAAAGATTGCCTCAGGGTAAGAGTTTCAGGAGTTCATCCAGCCTCCATGGCTCCAGAAAATATGGATTCCATGAGAATGTAAAATTCTGTTCTGCATTTCCCCCCTTTTGATCAGGATTCTGCTATAAAATCTTTAATAAAAATGTTCAGTAATCGTAGCTAGGCAACATCCTGTTCTTCTGGTCTCATAGTAAACGACGAAGTTGTTCATGGAGGCAATAAGCCACACGTTCCATTTACTTCTCCTATTCCCGACTCTCTTTCTTCCTCTGTTGCTCCAGCATGCCTTTCTGGTGGGTGGCATCTGTCCATTCATTTATTCATTCCTTTTCTTCGTTCAACAATGAGCACCCAGTATATGCCAACCGCTGTGTCAAATACGACAGATGCATTCCCTGCCATCCTGAATGAACATCTTTTAGGGACACCCATGTGTAAACAGACACTGACAATATTGGACCCAGCTTCTTTCTGAGAACACAGGATGACAGGGATCTCACTACCTCACAAAGCAGCCTGGTCCATTATTGATGGACTCTGGTCCACCCCCTTATTCCTTGGGCTGGGAAACGCTCAGGCCTCCAAGAGGCAAAGGGGACTCTGAGCATATAGCAGTTACGTCCAGAAATCTGGCCTGAGGTCTGCATCGCTGTCTCTTCCACCCAGGCCTGGCTTCTGGAGCCTCAGGGGGGCAGGCTCTGGCTAACACCTGAAGTTGCAGGAAAGGCATCACCTGACACCTTCTCTGGGGGCAGATGTAGCAGTGTCCATCGTTATAAAGCAAAAAGAACCCATAGCCATTTGTCATCACATAGTAACCTGTGCTTAGTGTTAAAACATCCAAACCTTGTAAAAACTGATAGCAACCTATAAAGAGAGTGCCTTTTAACCCCACACGTTCCTCAAGCTTGTTTTCTATCTTATATTAACCATTATAACTTACTATCATTATTATCGTGGGGAGCAGTGGTGGTTCAGTGATAGAGTTCTTGCCTTCCATGCCGGAGACCTGGGTTCGATTCCTGGCCAATGCTACTCGAGCACAGCCACCACCTGTCTGTGTTGCTATGATGCTGAACAGGTTTCAGGGGACTTCCAGACTAAGAAGGACTAGGAAGAAAGGCCTGGAAATCTACTTCTGAAAATCAGTCAATGAAAACCAATAGTCTGACCTGCAAATGATCATAGCGGTGGAGCAGGTCCAGGTAGCATTTTGTTCATCTTGAGTCAGGGGCCAACTTAATGACAGCAAACTACCATACCCATACCAAACCCATTGCCAGTGAGTCGATTCCAACTCATAGCGACCCTATAGGACGGAGTAGAACTGCCCCACAGCATTTCCAAAGCTGTAATCTTTATGGAAGCAGACTGCCACATCTTTCTCCTGTGGCGTGGCTGGTGGGTTCGAATAGCCTATGTTTTGGTTAGCAACTAAGCACTTAACCACTGTACCACTAGGGCTCCTTAACAGAGTATAACTGCCCTATAGGGTTTCTAAAGCTGTAATCTTTATGGAAGCAGACTGCCACATCTTTCTCCCGCAGAGAGGCTGGTGGATTCGAACTACCAACCTTTCGATTAGCAACCAAGCACTTAACCACTGCACCACCAGGACTCCTTATTATTACTATCATTATTATTATTTTGAACAATCTCGGTATCTCAGTTATCTAATGTTGCTATAACAGAAATACCACATGTGGATGGCTTTAACAAATAGAAGTTTATTCTGTCACAGTGTAGGAGGCTAGAAGTCCGAATTCAGGGCACCAGCTCCAGGGGAAGGCTTTCTGTCTCTGTCAGCTCTGGGGGAAGGTCCTTGTCATCAATCTTCCCCTGGTCTAGGAGCTTCTCAGCACAGGGACCCTGGTTCCTAAGGACGCACTCCACTCCTGGTGCATCTTTCTTGGTGGTATGAGGTCCCCCTGTCTCTGCTTGCCTCTCTTTCTTTTATCTCTTGTAAGATAAAAGGTGATGCAGGCCATACCCCTGGGAAACTCCCTTACATCGGATTAGGGCTGTAACCTGAGTAAGGGTGTTGTATCCCACCCTAATCCTCTTTAACATCACTTAATCTTGTCTCATTAACCACAGGCAGAGATTAAGATTTACAGCACGTAGGGAAATTACATCAGATCACAAAATGGCGGACAACCACACCAATACTGGAAATCATGTCCTAGCCAAGTTGATGCATATTTTGGGGGGACACAATTCAATCCATAACACTGAGTCCTCTCCCCAGGAATGCCAGCTCCAGGAGTGCAGGGATTCCTATGTGCTTTGTTCACTGCGTTTCTTCGGTGCTTGGCACACAGGAGGTGCTCAGTAAAGATTGGCTGACTCTTGATTACAGCTTCAATGAAATGATGAAGCACTTGTGATCTGGAGTGTAGTGACCTGACACCCAACCCCTGCTCTGCCCTCACTGGCTGTGGAACTCTAAAGCACTTCACTTGGCCTCTATAGGCCTCAGTCTTATCTGCAAAATGGGTTCAAGAATAGTTTTTGCTCCTGAGCTGGGGTGAGGAATCAGCAGAGAAGCTGCAGGCAGTGGCTGGCCAAGGTCAGCTCTCCACCACGAGGCTGTTCATATCACCCTGGGCTTGCCTGTGAAGTAAGAACAAACGTGAGAGACTTAGGAGGGAGGAGACAAGGGCCAGAATGAGCCCGAGCTGAGCAGGAAGATGATCAGCAGCCCTGATAAAACAAAGCAAAACCGTCACCCAACTAGTAACCATTTCCTTTGTGGCCTTGAGGAAATGAGCTACAATCTTACTTTGTGGCTAGAAACCACAAAGGAGGTTCCTGTTGTGGGTTCCCCCTCACACATCAGAAGGTTTTGCTCCTGGGTCTGTTTCTCTGAGGTCTGGCCAGGCCCCCTCAAGACCTCTCCTCTCCTCTCTGCTCCACCCTTGCTGAACTTTTTACCCCCAGTCTGCTGAAACTCTCTTCTTTGCACAAGCTGCCTTCTCAATGCTGGGGTGGCTTTGTCTTAGTTTGAGTTCCCCAGAAGCCAAAGCTGAGGTGAAGATTTGAGTACAAGTAGTTTTTCTGGAAAAGACCTCTTTAAAGTGTTGAAAAGCAAAGATGTCACCTTGAAGACTAAGGTGCACCTGACCCAAGCCATGATATTTTTAATCGCATCGTATGCATGTGAAAGCTGGACAATGAATAAGGAAGACCGAAGAAGAATTGATGCCTTTGAATTGTGGTGTTGGTGAAGAACGTTGAATATACCATGGACTGTCAAAAGAATGAACAAATCTGTCTTGGAAGTACAGCCAGAATGCTCTTTGGAAGGAAGGATGGCAAGATTACGTCTTACATACTTTGGACATGTTGTCAGGAGGGATCAGTCCCTGGAGAAGGATATCATGCTTGGCAAAGCAGTGGGTCACCGAAAAAGAGGAAGACTTTCAAGGAGATGGATTGACACAGTGGCTGCAACAATGGGCTCAATCATAACAACTATTGTGATCATGGCTCAGGACTGGGCAGTGTTTTGTTCTGTGGTACGTAGGGTCACTGTGAGTCAGAACCGCCTTGACGGCACCTAACAACAACAGTTTTTCTGGGAGGTGACTCAGTAAGCACCAGTAGGGGAGAGGGGAAGTGAGACCAGGAAGGGAATGTAGCCAGCAAAGGGTATGTTAATGGGCAGGTTACCACCATGGGCAACTGGGGCTTAGTCCTGCTGGAAACCTCTGGGAGACAGTGGAGAACACTCACCTCAGAGTCATCCTACCCAGTGGTAAGGGAGCTGGGGTATTGATCCAACGCCTGTCAGTCACTGATGGAGAGCTGCTCCCAAAGGGCATTAATTCTCTTGCACTTCTATCCTGCTCTGTGCAGCCGCCAGAGAAAACCACTCAGCAAAGACATTCGGATGTTGGCATTTAGAAGTGGGGCCTACAAGAATCTTACTGGCAAGGTCCATGTCTGCTGTACTCCTATGCATTGGTTTCTTTTGGAAAAATTAGGTATGTGCAGACAGCTTCCAGAAGCAAGAACTCCAGGGTCTGACTAGAGGCTGTGTTTTAAGATGCATGGGGTGTTCTTGGTGATTCTGTTTCTGTAACTGAAGGACCCTGAAACCTTGCTCCTGCTTTGATGTTGTCTTCTGAGAAATTAACATAGCAATGACCTATGTAACCCGTTTTCACTGCCCCCTCTCCTGATTGATGATTGAAGTTGCCCGATTCGAATTGTATCTACTCACAATAAATATATTCTATTACATTTATTTTGGGGGTTTCTCTAAGCATTTAGGTTTTTGACAATACCCTGCACTCCTCCTTTGAGACACAGCCGATTGTCCTCATAAAATGAAGGTGCAATTACAGATTAACAGCAGTCTTTCCAGCTTGACTGACAACTCCCTGAGGTTTAGGACCACACTTGTTCACCTTCGGATCCCCAACGCCACGTGCATTACCAGACACAGAGGAGACCGTGTGGTGTCCACGGTAAAGCAGTAGACTCCAGGCTTGAGTACTTGGGTTCAAATTCTTGCTCTGTCACTTGAAAGCTGTGTGGCCTCAGGAAGTTACTTTGCCCCTCTGTGCCTTAGTTTCCTCATTTATCTAACAGGAGGATGATAACAGTATCTACCTAGAAGGTTGTTGTGAGGATTAAATGAGATTATATGGGTCAAATTTAAAATGATATCCAGCACAGTAAATGGCAATAAATACTGGTTATTATCAATATAGAGAAATGTCTTAGTTATATGGTGCTGTTATAACAGAAATACCACAAGTGGATGGCTTTAACAAAGAGAAATTTATTCTCTCACAGTCTAGGAGGCTAGAGGTCCGAATTCAGGGTGCCTGGTTTTGAAACTGAATGGATAGAGGATTCAGAAGGAAGTGAGGAGAGCAGTTACACTGGAGATGGCACAGACGGAGAGAAATGGCAACAGCAGAACCAGGAGACCAGCATGAGATGGCGATGGAGCCAACCCACAGAGTGAGTTGAGTGCCTTTGTGCAGGAGGCTTACTTGTGGAGTGCGGTGACTCGGAGCACTTATCGGTGGAGCTACAGAGCTTTGGAACACTTGCTCAAGCTGGCAGATGTGGGCAGTGAGGCCCAAGGGGCAGAGAGGCCAAGGAACCAGGAAGCAGAAGCTGAAGAGACAAGGAACTCAGGAAGCAGAACTGCCTCAGTCTCAAAGGGTGGAATCGCCAATCATATAGACTAGGAGAATGGTGCCACCCAAGTCTGAGAGAGCAGAGTTACCATTCCAGTGGGCCTGGAAGGCAGAGCTGAAGACTGGGGCTGAGGGGCCTCCATCCAGAATCAGGAGAGTGCGGCCAACACCGAGAGTCTGGAGGGCAGGGCCATTGCCTAAATGGTCTCAGAGAACAGAAGATTATTTTCAAGCCTTGAGAGCTAATATAAAGTGTTCTCCTGACTTGCTTGGTGCCTGTTATCCCTTCTTTCCCTCCATTTTCTCCCATTTGTAATGGAAATGTCTAGCTCGTGCCTGTTCCACCATTGTACTTTAGAAGCAGATAACTTGTATTCTAGATTTCACAGATGAAGAGGAATTTTTGGATTTTGGACTTGGACTTGATTTAAGACTTTTGCTATGATATGATGGGGTGAATGGGTTTTACTTGTGGCAAGGACATGAATTTTAGGGGGGCCAAAGGGTGGAATATCATAGATTGAATTGTTCTTGTCTTTTGTTTTATTTATGTGATGGATTACATTGATCGTTTTTGTAATGTTGAATCATCCCTGCAAACCTGGTATAAATCTCACTTGATCATGGTGACTTATTTTTTTGATACGTTGCTGAATTCTATTGGCTAGAATTTTGTTGAGGATTTTTGCATCAATGTTCATGAGGGATATTGGTCTGTAATTTTCTTTTCTTGTGGTGTCTTTACCTGGTTTTGGTGTCAGGGTTATGCTGGCTTCACAGAATGAGTTTGGGAGTATTCCATCCTTTTCCATGCTCTGAAATACCTTTAGTAGTAGTGATGTTAACTCTTCTCTGAAAGTTTGGTAGAATTCTCCAGTGAAGCCATCCGGGCCAGAGCTTTTTTTTTT
>NW_004443993.1:994424-1025509 GCF_000243295.1 Trichechus manatus latirostris
TCAGAAAAGATGTTTTGTAATATTTTGATGCTTTGGATTTTGTTAAGGCTTGCTTTATGGCCTAATATGTGGTCTATTCTGGAGAATGTTTCATGGATTGAATTGTGTCCCCCCAAAATTTGTGTCAACTTGGCTGAGCCATGATTCCCAGTATTGTGTGACTGTCCACCATTTTGTCGTTTGATGTGATTTTCCTGTATGTTGTAAATCCTACCTCTATGATGTTAATGAGGTGGGATTAGTGGCAGTTATGTTAATGAGACAGGACCCATTTTACAAGATTAGGTTGTGTTTTAAGTCAATCTCTTTTGAGATATAAAAGAGAGAAGCGAGCAGAGAGACATGGGGACTTCATACCACCAAGAAAGCAGCTTTGGCAGCAGAGCGCATCCTTTGGATCCAGAGTTCCTAAGCGGAGAAGCTTCTAGACCAAGGGAAGATCGATGACAAGGACCTTCCCCCAGAACCAACACAGAGAGAAAGCTTTCCTCTAGAGCTGGCAACCTGAATTTGGACTTCCAACCTGCTAAACTGGGAGAGGAAACCCTGGTGGCATAGTGGTTAAGAGCTACGGCTGCTAACCAAAAGGTCAGCAGTTCGAATTCCACCAGGATCTCCTTGAAAACCCTATGGGGCGGTTCTACTCTGTCCTATAGGGTCGCTATAAGTCAGAATCAACTCAACGGCAATGGGTTTCATTTTGGTTTGAAAACTGGGAGAGAATAAATTTCTTTTTGTTAAAGCCATCCACTTGCAGTGTTTCTGTTATAGCAGCACTAGATAACTAAGACAACAGGGCTCTCAATAAATTATTTCCTGAAAACATGATTAATATGGAAATAAAAGTCCTAACAAGATTGCATTGTGCATCTCAATAACCAGGTATTTTGATAAGAGAATCACTATTACCCAAGTTGGGAAAAAAATCCCATCTCCTTTTAATTTGCCACACTAGATGAATATATAACTTGGGTTTATATTCTAAACTCTATTATAGTATGGTCATTCCATTTCCCAGGGTATCTTTCTGATTTACCAAGTGACATTTGCACTGGACATATATTTTTGAGTGAACGCCAAACTGCCCCTGCCTTACTTGGCCTCCAGGGAGCCCCCTTACTAGGAATATCTGGAACCCAATGGGTTTTCTGACCTTCAGATTTAGAGGAAAAGAGCTCAGCTGTAGGCTGTGGTGGGAGGGAGGGTGGTGTACTCATTTCAGAAAGGCCAATAGCTCAAACCAATTTTTGTTGTTGTTGTCAGGTGCAGTGGAGCCTGTTTCGACTCATAAGGACCCTATGTACAACAGACGGAAACACTGCCCAGTCCTATGCCATCCTCACGGTTGTTGTTATACTTGAGCCCATTGCTGCAACCACTGTGTCAATCCAGCTCCTTGAGGATCTTCCGCTTTTTCGCTGACCCTCTTCTTTACCAAGCATGATGTCCTTCTCCAGGGACTGGACCCTGCTGTTAACATGTTCAAAGTAAGTAAGATGAAGTCTTGCCATTCTCGCTTCTAAGCAATTTCATTTTACTTGGATCCACAAGCTAATTGAGCTTACATTTATTAGGCACCTTCTATTGGGATCAGACACTTGGGATCTAATGGGAAACAGAACACTCCTAGAGAACTCACAGCCCAATGGCAAAGGCAGAAATGAAACAAAATCCCAGTGCTGGTGTTTACTGAACACAAACTCTGGGTCAGGTACTGTTCTAAATGCTTTACATACTCATCACATTTTCTCAACTGTCCTATGAGGTAGTTCCACTGTCAGCCTGTGGGACAAAGAACTCACTTGGCCTTTTGTCTCTGGTTTCTGAAAATAGCTCTTGGAATTTGCCAGCAATCAAGGGGCTTTTTTTTTTTTTTTTTGACAATAACACTGGAGTTTATTGAGCTGTACACACGCTGGGGCTCGCCCATGGAGCTTTTGACGTACAAAGCCTGGACATTCTGCCATTTAGCAGTGAAACCAGGAAGTTGATAGCCAAGTGGGTGCTGTCATGTTCACATGGCCAATAGGCACTGCCAGAAACAGTGCATCTCAATAACCAGGAACTTTATGGTGGACTTCACTTCATCTACTTTGGCCACCACGTTCTCATTGTGGGTAACCTGGGAAGGGAATTTGCCAGCCTTATTCAGGCTTGGACCCAAGATTCATGATATCTGCTTGGTCAGGGACTCAGAGGCCAGAAAGGCATCTTACTTCTTGTCTAGCTTTTTGACAAGCTTCTTATTCTTGTTGAGTTTCTTCAGTGCCTTGATGTCCATGTGAGGGATATCCACAGCATTAGCTTTATCACAGTGCTGCTGGTCTCCAAGGACACACACAGAGAACTTGGGGCGAGGGGGTGGACTTAAGCCTGACAGTGTCCGAGAAGCATTTGTCCTTCTGAGGGTCGTAGCTCTTCAAGCTAATCTGCAGCTCCACCATTTCCAAAAACTTCCAGCGCTTGCACTGGCTCCCATGCAGGTCTTCCCGCACCACCTCGCAGAGGGTGTCCCGAGAGACTTTGCTGAGTGCTGTAGTAACCAGAAAAGAGCAATCAAGGGGCTTTTTGTTTTATAAAATAGCCAGGCAACACTTAAAAAACAAAAAACCTGTTGCTGTCAAGTTGATTCCAACTCATAGTGATGGTATAGGACATAGGGTTTCCAAGGAGTAGCTGGTGGATCTGAACTTCCAACCTTTTGGTCAACAGCTGAGCTCTTTACCACGACACCCCCAGGGCAACACTTAAACATGTGTAAATAAATAGGAGACTACACAGGCCCCACCCTGGCAACAGGACTCAGGAAGGGAGAGGCTTGATGCATCCATGCATATTCATTGATTGGATCAATCATAGCTATACATTAATCCTTAGTCATGAATATACATGAGGTCCCAAAGCTCTCTTTGGGGCCTCCTGGAGTGGTGAGAACATACTTGCACAGGAGAGGGTGCCATGTCCCTGGGGACAATGAAAGCCTCGTGTTGTCGGAACCTCTCAGACCTTGCCTGAGGAGTCTCTCAGCTTGTATCATCTCTGGTTAGAAAAACTGGGTAACTATAATTATAGGTCGTTGGTGTTCGGTGCTGTCAAGTCAGTTCCCACTCATAGTGACCCTGTGTACAACGGAACAAAACACTGCCCGGTCCTGCACCATCCTCACAATTGTTGTTATGCTTGAGCCCATTGCTGCAGTCACTGTGTTAATCCATCTCATCAAAGGTTTTCCTCTTGTTCGCTGACCTACTTCACCAAGCATGATGTCCTTCTGCAGGGACTGGTCCTTCCTGTTAACATATCCAAAGTATGTGAGATGAAGTCTCATCATGCTTGCTTCTAAGGAGCACTCTGACTGTACTTCTTCCAAGACAGACTTCTTTGTTCTTCTGGCAGTCCATGGCATAGTCAATATTCTTTTCCAACACTGTAATTCAAAAGCATCAATTCTTTGGTCATCCTTATTCATTGTCCAGCTTTCGAATGCATGTGAGGCAATTGTAAATACCATGACTTGGGTCAGGCACACCCTTGTCCTCAAAGTGACATCTTTGCTTTTTAACACTTTAAAGAGGTCTTTTGCAGAAGATTTGCCCAATGCAAGGCATCGTTTGATCTCTTGACTGCTGCTTCCATGGGTGTTGATTGTGGATCCAAGTAAAATGAAATCCTTGACAACTTCAATCTTTTCTCTATTTATCATGATGTTGCTTGTTAGTCCAGTTGTGAGGATTTTTGTTTTCTTTATGTTGAGGTGTAATCCATACTGCAGGCTGTGGTCTTTGATCTTCATTGCTAGGTGCTTCAAGTCCTCTTCACTTTCAGCAAGCAAGGTTGTGTCATCTGCATATTGCATGTTGTTAATGAGTCTTCCTCCAATCCTGATGCCACATTCTTCTTCATATAGTCCAGCTTCTCAGATTATTTGCTCAGCACACAGACTGAATACGTATGGTGAAACTATAAGTAATACCGAAGAAAACAAACTCGTTGCTGTCAAGTTGATTCAGACTCATAGGGACCCTATAGGACAAAGTAGAACTGCCCCCACAGGGTTTCCAAGGCTGTAAATCTTTACAGAAGCAGACTGCCACATCTTTCTCCCATGGAGTGGCTGGTGGGTTTGAACTGCAGCTGAGCACTTAACAACTGCACCACCATGGCTCCTTAAATATAGGTAATAGTCTCTATGATTTTTGTGAGCCATTATATAGAGAGAATTAATGAACCCATAGCTGGCAATGAACCAGCAGGGGCTGGCAGGACAGAGCCTTAACTTGTGCAAGCACCAGCTCTAAGTGACTAGCAGTCAGGGAAAGGCTGCATGGGCAGTCAATGAAGGACAGAGACCTTTAGCTTGTGACCTGGCCTGGGATAGACAGGGGTGAGGTCTGAGTGGTTAGGGTCAGAGAAAGGAAGTGTCATGGTAGTGGCTGGAGACGAGGAAGTGATAAATGTGGGTTTGCCCATCTTGACTCGCTAGCATCACACAGCCTCATCCTACAAATGAGAAAATAGAAGTCTGACCCCAAAATACATTCTTGACCACTATGCTATACCACCTCACAATCTAGATGTCTTAATTTTAGGGTAAAATTTAGGCTGAAAGGTGGGGTGGGTGGGCTGTACTGTGTGGCAAGAGTTACTAAAGGGTAAGCCCAGTGGTCTGTGGGATGGAGAACATCCAAATTCAGGATGCCTTGGGGGTTTCTCCCCGAGGCCCCACTTATCAGGTGATGGGCAAATTCAGTGGTTCTGGCCTGAATGTTGTCCTAGGCAATGCCTGGACCCACCACCAGCAGAAGGACTCAGTTTTCCTCCATAGCCCCATAAAAACCTGTTGTCATGTTGATTTCTACTCATAGCAACCCTATAGGACAGAGTAGAACTGCCCCATAGGGTTTCCAAGACTGTAATCTTTACGGAAGCAGACTGCCACATCTTTCTCCCATGGAGTAGCTGGTGAGTTCGAACAGTCGACCTTTTGGTTAGCAGCTGAGCGCTTAACCAGGGCCCCATATCAAAATGGCCCCAAAACCAGAAAAACAAACCCATTACCGTCCAGTTGATTCCAACTTAACAGCGACCCTATAGGACAGAGTAGAACTGCCCGATAGGGTTTCCAAGGCTGTAAATCTTTACAGAAGCAGACTGCCCCATCTTTCTTCCACGGAGCAGCTGGTCAGTTTGAACCACCAATCTTTCAGTTAGCAACTGAGCGCTTACCCACTGTGGCCAACAAACCACCCAGAAAACCCACAGCCAGCAGATGGCGCTGATGATAATACACAGTCCGGGTGCTCAGGCTCACCAGCAGATGGAGCGGCCCGCTGCCTCAGGGCGGCATGGAGGAGGGGCCTTCTGCTTTCATCTACCTGTCGACCCCCAGAAGGCAGAGGGTGTGGGGAAGAGAGAAGTCTTTTGATGATTTCCTGCTGACGCTGATGTTTATAATCCCCCTTATCGCCTCTCAGACTTTTGGCTAAGATCACGTGTGTATAGTTCCATAGTCCTCTCTTTTAGGATTTTTTTTTTAAATCGTGGTGAAAATATACATAACAAAACATTTACCGATTCAACAATTTTTATATGTATAATTTAGTGACCTTGATTACATTCTTCGTGTTGTGAAACCACTATCACTATCCTTTTCTAAATTATTTAACCACCATTTACAGAAACTCAGTACCCCCTTAGCAATGACTCCCCCTATGAAACCACTAATAGACTTTGGTCTCTGTACATTTGCTCTTTCGCATAAGTGAGATCATACAGTATTTGTCCTTTTCTGACTGACTTATTTAGCTCAGTATAATGTTTTCAAGGTTCACGCATGTTGTGGCATGCGTCAGGACTTCATCTCTCCTTATGGCTGAGTAATATTCCATTGTATGTACCACACTGTGTTTATCCAGTCATGTGTTGATGGATGTTTAGATTGTTTCCACCTTCTGGCTATTATGAAAAGTACTAAAATAAACACCAGTGTGGCTTTTTGTTGGCGTTCCTGCTTCACTTCTTCTAGGTATATACCTAGAGGTGGGATTGCTGGGTCATGTGGTAGTTTTGGAGCCCTGGTGGCGTAGTGGTTAAGAGCTTGGCTACTAACCAAAAAGTCAGCAGTTCAGATCCACCAGCTGCTCCTTGGAAACTCTATGGGGCAGTTCTCCTCTGTCCTATAGGATCGCTATGTGTTGGAATTGACTTGATGGCAATGGGTTTTGTTTTATTTTGGTTTATGGTAGTTCTATGTTCTTTTTCTTTTTCAAATTTTTATTTATTTAATTTATTGTTGTGCTTTAAGTGAAAGTTTACAATTCAAGTTAGTCTCTCATTCAAAAATTTATACATACGTTGCTCTCCCTATACTGTGACAGCACATATGTTCAATTTTTTAAGAAACCACCAAAATGTCCACAATGATGCTACCATTTTTACATTCTCACCAGCAATGGATGAGGGTTCCAATTTCTCCAGACCCTTGTCAACACCTACTATTTCCTCTGTGTGTGTGTGTGTTTTATCATTGCCCTTCTAGCGGGTGTGAGGTGGTATGTTATTGTGGTTTTGATTTACATCTCCCTAATTTAGGAGCCCTGGTTGCGCAGTGGTTAACAGCTTGGCTGCTAATCAAAAGATTGGCAGTTCAAATCCACCATCTGTTCCTTGGAAACCCTACGGGGCAGTTTTACTCTGTCCTATAGGGTCACTGTGAGTTGAAATTGATTCGATGGCAATTTTTTTTTTCTAATGAAGCATTTGAATTATGATGCGTTTGAATTCTGGTGTTGACAAAGAATATTGAATATACCATAGACTGCCAGAAGAGACAAACAAATCTGTCTTAGCCAGAGTACTCCTTAGAAGTGAGAATGGCAGGACTTCGTCTCACTTGGACATGTACTCAGGAAGGCCCAGTCCCTGAGGAAGGACATCTTGCTCGGTAAAGCAGAAGGTCAGAGAAAAAGAGGAAGACCCTCAATGAGATGGATTGACACAGTGGCTGCAACAGTGGGCTCAAGCACAGAAATGATTATGAGCATGGCGCAGGACCAGGCAGTGATTCGTTCTGTTGTACTTGGGGTGGCTGTGAGTTGGAACCAACTGTTCTGCCAGTCTGCTTGCTTCCTCGTGGCAGGAACCATGTTATTTCTTGTGCATGATTCTATCCCCAGTGCCCTGCATACAGCCTGGTACACGGTAGGTGCTCAATACATGCCTGTTGGAGTAAATGATTGGGAAGGAAACCCGAAAATGTTCTGGGGGAAGTTATGGGCAACTGTTAGTCCCTGAATCTTCCAGTTTCCAGGCATCCCCTCCACTCTGCCCTTCGTCTCACTCCAAGCCCTAAAGCCCTTCCAGGTTGTGCATGGAAGCATCGCCCAGCCCAGGCTGCCCACTCAGGACTCATTTGGCAGAAACTGATTGCGGATGACACAGACCCTCTGGCTTGCAATCACCCTACGTTCATCTCCTAGCTGGTCCCCAGGCCCCTGGGTATGGAAGCCCCTGAAGTTTATCCAGCAGCACAACAGACCCTGCTCAGAGCAATTGTTTATGTCTTAAGCAGGTGTGACACAATGGGTTTTCTCTTATACGGCCTTTCTAGCCCTTGGTTTGTAATTCTCTCATTCACTCAAAATGATTGGTCGGGCAGTAATCTTGAAGGGATTGATCGGTTTACTAGTCTCCTAAGCAGTTTACAGGGATTGGTTGGTTTAAAATCTGCGGAAAGGATTGGTCCGTTTACGAAAACCACGCCCTGAAATTGACAAGGAGTTTTTCTATATAAGAGGCCAGTCTCACACACACTGGGGTGCTTCCTGATCAAGGAGAGCCAGGAGAGGCATGTCCTTTGGACACAGGGTCCTTCACTGAGAATCTTCTGAAAGAGCTATAATACAGGGCAAGGGCTGTGGCACTGAGCTGGTAACACTCACAGAGCTGGTTATGCTGAAAACCAAGAGAAACAGTGACAAGCTTCAGCACAGCTGAGCGGCAGAGTAACAGCAGCAGCAGTACAAGTAGCGAGAACCACGAGACCTGCAGATGGCAGGAGGTTGCCCATGGAGCAAAGGCGTGGGCATACAGCATACAACGATTGCTCGTAAAACATGTTTGCTTTTCAAGAGCTGTTGTAATGCTGGCCTGATCCTGGCACTGGCCCAGTGTTGTCCCAAAAGCTGTGTATCAATTTGTCTAGTGCATGATTCCCGATACTGTGTGATCGTCCACCATTTTGTCATCTGATGTGATTTTCCTATGTGTTGTAAATCCTACCACTATGATGTTAATGAGATGATTAGCAGTGGTTATGTTGATGAGATCTACAAGATTAGATTGTGTCTTAAGACAATCTCTTTTGAGATATAAAAGAGAGAAGTGAGCAGAGAGACAAGGGGACCTCATATCAGCAAGACAGCAGTGCTGGGAGCAGAGCACATCCTTTGAACCCAGGATTCCTGTGCTAAGAAGCTCCCAGACCAAGGGAAGACTGATGACAAGGACCTTCCTCCAGAGCCAACAGAGAGAGAAAGTCTTCCCCTGGAGCTGGCACCCTGAATTTGGACTTCTAGCCTACTAAACTGTGAGAGAATGAACTTCTGTTTGTTGAAGCCACCCACCCACTTGTGGTATTTCTGTTATAGCAGCACTAGATGACTAAGACAACCAGCAAGCACAGGGACCAGAGCCAACCAAGAAAAGCTGCATAGAAAGACTGAGACAGAGAGAACAAACACAGCCACATCGCACCTGAGCTGAGCTGGCAACAAACCTGTTGACACCTGGTCCATGGCATGCCCGCCCAGTGACAGAGAAATGGACGTGGGTAATTTGGGAAGGGCAAGCAGGTCCCCTTTTAGAAAGAAGGCGGTTCCTCTCCTACTACGATAAGTGGGATACTTGTAGAGGTGGAGGGGACTTGTTCTCCTCAAATCTGTCCCTGTTGTTTACTGTTTGCTTTTTCTAAGTAATCTGTTCTTGTTGTTTACTATTTAGGTAATGCTAACAGTTTTCAATTGCCAACACTGTGTCTTGTGTGTACAACCCAACTGGATCGGGGAATAGAGTCCTCATCCTAGCCGTCTTATTGCTACTTGTCATTTTGAGGCGACAGTTTACAGGGGATCTCAAATTCGTAGCCCTTGGTCCAAATTTGGCCAGTAGCTGATCTTTGTTTCACTGGCAGCCATGTTTTTTTTAATGAAGCTGGAGTCTGGTGCTTTTAGACGGGACCCTCCCATTCACCATAGTCCCCACCACTTTCTTATACCCTGCATGGGCATACCATTATGATCTGTCTGGCCCCTGAAGTCCCTTGAGTTTGCAACCTCTAGTTTAGGGCTTTTGGGCTATTTTCCTGGGGTTCCCTTACGCCCAGCCAGGTACCTACAACCTGGGCCATTTTTCCCAAATGTAAGGTAGCCCAGTAGAAGGGCAGAGACTTATGATTTGAAAACCCCGCAACTAAACTCAGATTTTGTTTTTTTTTCCCACTCAGTTATCAGCTTCTAAGCTTGGCTTGGGGGCATGGGGGAGGACGGAAGTGACCAAAAGAAGACAAGGAAACTGAGTCAGCATGAGGGTGCAGAGGTATTATGAAGGCCTCCGCCCTGTGCCGATTGGTCTTGCTTTGGTAACTGCTTAGTTACTGGGCCACCTCTTGTGATCTCATCCTCAGGGTTAAGCATTGCCCTCATCTGAGAGGACTGCTTTAAGACACAATGAACAGCACCAGGATGAAAGAGCTGGGACCCTGGAGTGAGAAAGGCCTGGGTCCAAATTCCAGCTCAGCCACTTGCTTTGTTGTTGTCAGGTGCCGTAGAGTCGGTTCCGACTCATAGTGACCCTACGTACAACAGAACGAACCACTGCCCAGTCCTGCGCCATCCTCAGCATCCTCAGCCTTAAGCCGAATGTTGCAGCCACTGTGTCAATCCATCTCGTTGAGGATCTTCCTCTTTTTCGCCGACGTTCTACTCTACCAAGCATGCTGTCCTTCTTCTAGCTGTGCAATAGCAGACAAGTGACCTCAGTTTCCCCATCTGTAGCATGGGATCGTATTAGTGCCTTCCTTATGGGGTTGGTGTGAGGTTCTGTGCCTTGTAAAGAGCTGGGCGCAGCCCCTGGCACTTAGTAATTAGTTGGCAAATGGTAGTGATGACCACCGATTATCAATTTTATCCCAGAGCTTGGCCCCCGGCCCTCACTCTTCCTATCATGGCCAGGGCTGGAGCTGTGCTCTCTCCACAAACAGCCTGACAGCTGGCCCAGGGTCTCTCATCAGCTTCACTATCTGCCGTCTCTGGCTCCCACCCAATCCGTCAGTAATTCTCAGCCCTAGAACCCCAAGTCTAGTCCCTGGGACACCTCCTCAGGGCCCCTTCACCTGGGGCTCCCCTGTGCCCAGTCCAGGAGCCTCTGTCCCTTCCTGCAGCTTTCGCCCTCACTTCCAAGGGACCATGCTGCCCAGATCCTCACCCAAACCCAAGTCCAAATGCCCATGGCTTCCTCCACTTCCTCAAGGCCCTGTCATGGCCGGGGGCTGGGAAAGCCATGTCTTGGTGGAGACAGGCTTGGGGGCCAACCATGCTGGGTTTAGATCCCAGTGCTGCTGGCTCAGGCAGATCTTGTGCCCTTTCTGGGGCTCAGATTCCTCATCTGTGAAATGAGAATAATAACGGCAGTTACCCCAGGAGTGGATGGTTGGGAAAAGGCTGGGTAAAAGTTAGCAGCCACTACTGTTATTCATTTAAAAAAAAAAAAAGAAAGAAAATCAAGCCCACTGCCATTGAGTCAATTCCAACTCATAGTGACCCTGTAGGACAGAGTAGAACTGCCCCACAGGGTTTCCAAGGCTGTAATCTTTTCTGTGGGTTCTGTGCAAGAGCACTCTAAAACTGAGGCTCTTGGCATAACTAAAATGGCTGACGTAGGTCTGGATCAGACTCCATTTTGTTTTAAACCCCTGCTGCTGTTTGTAAAGATGAGTACCACTTTCAGGTAAACAAGTCTTATTTTGCAAACTAATGTGGTTATGCTCTCTTGGCTATGATTCCAGGAGGCATGTACAGACGGTTCTCGGGAAAAAATGCTTGACCTTAGGAAGAATGTGTTTGAAAATATATTAACTGAGCTAAAGAAAGGTCTATGTGTGGTTGCAGTCACACCAGCCTTCTTGTATAAAAACCCTGCATTCCCTTGTGAACATCAGAGCACTTTATTCTTTCATTTTGTGTTGCCCAACTCAAGTTGTACTATTCCTCAATAAAACACACTTCTTTCTGCTACTAATAAAGTAAGAATTTTGTTCTTTGACAGTTCAAACTGCCAACCTTTTGGTTAGCAGCCAAGCACTTAACCACTACATCACCAGGGCTACCTTATTGATCATCAGTGTTGTTCCAGCAGCCCTTGAACTCAGCGGTGCCCCCTGAAGCAATACTGGGAGGAGAGAGCTTCTCCTCTAGACTGCTGCACCCCAAAGGGCGACAGTGATCGTGGGAGAGGGCCTCTCTCTTTTAGGCCTGAGAAATGGGTCTTCCTGGAGGCAGGAAAAAGCGAGGGTGTCCGGGGTGTGTGGAGCTCGTGACCCAAGAACTTCTCTCATGCCCTATGGGTATCTGGGGGTGACAGCACCCAATGAATGAGATAACAGTCAGGATGTTGGAGCCTCGGTTCTGAGCAGCCTGGGGGCAATTACAGGTGCACCATCTTTTTTTTTTTTTTTTAATATATCTAACGTTCATTAACCAAACTCGACTCGAGTCGAGTAAGAACAGAGTAGAACTGCCCCATAGGGTTTCCAAGGAGCAGCTGGTGGATTTGAACTGCCTACCTTTTGGTTAGCAGCATGAGCTCTTAATCACTGTATTACCAGGGCTCCAACGTTCCTAAAAGACCACTTTAAAGTGTTAAAAAGAAAAGATGTTACCTTGAGGGCTGATGAAAGAGTTTTAATTCTCCTGGAATCCAGATTTCTGGCTTTCATGGAGGTTGGGGTAACCTACATAGGCCATTGCCCTTAGCTGTCCTTTTGAAGCTTTAATCTTGTAGGAACTCATTCCCTGGAGTCACCTGCAGGTCAAACAATAGCTTAGTAAGCAGCTTAGCAGACACACTGTCTTTAGGCATTGAGTTCATTTAGAAAATTATCTATGTGCAGCTGGAGAAGCAGGAACTCCAGGGTCTGACTAACCCATTGCCATCAAGTTGATTCTGACTCATAGTGACTATAGGACAGTGTAGAACTGCCCCATAGGGTTTCTAAGGAGCAGCTGGTGGATCCAAACTGCTGACCTTTTGGTTAGCAGGTGAGCTCTTAACCATTGCGCCACCAGGGCTCCAGGGTCTGACTAGAGGCTGTGTTAGAATATATGTCATGCTGTTGGTGATTGTTTCTGTAACCTGCCCTGTGCTCTTTGAAAAATTCAGTTAGTTTTGGGAAACAGACTCCAAAGGTTAGACTATGAGCTCTGTTTTAGGGTAAATCAGTAATTATTTTAATTGTCCTTCAAGACAATGCTGTACGAAAATTCTTCTTGACCACAAATTTATTAGTTCTGTTCCCACCCTTTTTTTCATGGCAATGCCAATAAGAGTTGGTATAAGAATTCTGAAAGTTCTTCTCATCTTTGGACCATTTCTGATACTTTTGTGGAAATATTACCCCGATTTGCAAGTTGTATATTCAGTAAACTTCAATCAGTTTCTATTATTGGCTTAATATGATTTTGTTTTAACAGGACTAATGTGCGCCTGACCCAAACTGTGGTATTTTCTTTCTTTCTTTTTTTTAAATTGTCCTTTGGGTGAAAGTTTACAGAGCAAATTAGTTTCTCATTAAACAGTTAACATACAAATTGTTTCGTGACATTGGTTGCCAACCCCGCTATGTGTCAACACTCTCCCCTTCTCCACTCCAGTTTTCCTGTTTCCATCCATCCAGCTTTCCTGTCCCTTCCTGCCCTCTCCTCTTTGCTTTTGGGCTGGTGTGCCATTAGTCTCGTATACCTGATTGAACTATGAAGCATGTTCCTCACGTTTGTTATTGTTAGCCCTATAGACCTGTCTAATCTTTGGCTGAAGGGTGAACCTCAGGAGTGACTTCAGTACTGAGTTAAAGGAGTATCCAGGGACCATACTCTCGGGTTTTCTCCAGTCTCTGTCAGACCAGCAAGACTGGTCTTTTTTGGTGTGTGTGTAAATTTGAATTTTCTTCTACCTTTCTCTCCTGCTCTATCCAGGACCCTCTATTGTGATCCCTACCAGAGCAGTCGGTGGTGGTAACTGGGCACCATCTACTTGTTCTGGGCTCAGTCTGGTGGAGGTTGTGGTGGTTGTGGTCCATTAGTCCTTTGGACTAATCTTTCCCTTGCGTCTTTGGTTTTCTTCATTCTCCTTTGCTCTGGCCAGGATGGGACAAGTAGATGTATCTTAGATGGTCGCTCACAGACTTTTAAGACCCTAGAGGCTACTCATCACAGATGGGTGTCAATATTTTCTTTATAGACTATGTTATGCCAGTTGAGCTAGATGTCCTCCAAGACCATGATCCTCCACCCTCAGCCCAGTGGCTTGGTCCCTCAGGGCGTTTGGATGTGTCTGTGAAGCTTCTAAGGCAATGATATTTTCAATCGCCTCATATGCATGCAAAAGCTGGACAATGAATAAGGAAGACTGAAGAAGAATTGATATATTTGAACTACGGTGTTGGCGAAGAATATTGAATATACCATGAACTATCAGAAGAATGAACAAATCTGTCTTGGAAGAAGTACAGCCAGAATGCTCCTTAGAAGCAAGGATGGTGAGACATTGTTTCACATACTTTGGACCTGTTATCAGGAGGGATGAGTTCCTGGAGAAGGACAGCATACTGAATAAAGTAGAGGGTCAAAAGAGGAAGACCCTTAACGAGATGGATTGACACGGTTGTTACAATAATGGGCTCAAACATAGCAACAATTATGAGGATGGTGCAGGACCGGGCAGTGTTTCATTCTGTTGTACACAGGGTGACTATGAGTTGGAACCAATTCGATGGCACCTAATGACAACAACAACGTTCATTAAGCACCGACAATGAACCAGGCCTAGGCAAAGAGGCTTGCACACGTGAACTCGTTTAATCCACACCCTAACCCAAAGGTTCTTATTCACCAGTGGACATGTGGTTATGTCTGGAGACATTTTTGGTTGTCATAACTTGGGGCAGGAGTGCTACTGGCTTCTAGTAGGTGGAGGCCAGAGATGCCGCTAAACACCCTACAATGCACAGGACAGCCCCTCACAAAGAATCACCTGGCCCTGAATGTCAACAGTGTCAAGGCTGGGAAATTCTTGGCCAACCCTCTGACCTCAGTCCTATGATTATCTCCATCTCACAGGTGAGGAGGCTGAGGCCCAGAGAGGTCAAGGGTCACACCCAGAAGCAATGGTGCCAGTATCTTTCCCCCATGTTTTTCTTACAAAAATATTCAAATATGCAGAAAGAATGGAAAACACCTAGATACCCGTATTTTAGATTCACAAATTCTTACACCATCACTGCATCTCTGTCGGTACGCACTTGCACATGTTTGCATTTTTTTACTGTAGTGAATATATACAAATACATACACACCAAACCAGTCACCAACACAGCTTCTGCAATTACAATTCAATGCCATTGATTACATTTTTTCATGTTGTCCCACCATTATCGCTATCCTTTTCCAAAATATTCCACCACCGTTACCATAAACTCAACAAACAAAAACTCTCCCTTGTTCCCTCCCTCCTACCCCTGGTAAACCAAATATCCAAAACCAAACCCATTGCCATCCGATCGATTCTCCTGGTAACCACTGTTAAAGATAATCAAACCTCAAAGAAATTGATCAACACGTATCTGTCAGTTTGAAGTACTGTAGTGGCTTGCGTGTTGCTGTGATGCTGCAAGCTATGCCACTAATATTTCAAATACCAGCAGGGTCACCCATGGTGGACAGGTTTCAACTGAGCTTCTAGACTAAGACAGACTAGGAAGAAGGAGCTGGCAGTTTACTTCTGAAAGAATTGGCCAGTGAAAACCTTATCGAATAGCAGCAGAACATTGTCTGGTAAAGCGCTGGAAGATGAGTCCCTCAGGTTGGAAGGTACTCAAAACACTGCTGGGGAAGAGCAGCCTCCTCAAAGTGCAGTCAACCTTAATGACGTGGATGGAGCCAAGCTTTCAGAACCTTCATTTTCTGATGCTGAATGATTGAAAATGAGAAGAAATGGCTGTAAACATCCTTTAATAATTGGAATGTGGAATGTACAAAATATGAATCTATGAAAATTGGAAGTGGTCAAAAATGAAACAGAATGCATAAACATCAATATTCTAGGCATTAGTGAGCTGAAATGGACTGGTATTGGCCATTTTGAATCAGACTGTGATGGTTAAAGTTCTGTATCAACTTGGCTGTGCCATGATCCTCAGTGGTTTGGCAGTTATGATACAGTTTGGCAGCTTTTTAATGCTGTAATCAGCTCCGTAATGAGATCTAATATAATGTAATCACCTCTATGATGAGATCTGCTGTGAGCAGCCAATCAACTGAAAGGGAGTTTCCTTTAGGGTGTGGCCTGCATCCAATATAGGGGGACTTTTTGGCAAGGCTTGCTGGCTTTTGCTCACTCTGGATCCTACAGCTGGCTCCTGTTCATCTGACCTCCAGCTCTTGGGACTTGAGCTAGCAGCTTACCTGCTATCTTACCTGCAAATCTTGAGATTCATCAGCCTCCACAGCCTATGAGCCAGAGGACTGCTATCTGACCTTCTGATCTTGGATTTGCCAGCACCTGCAACTATGTGAGTCAGGAGAAGCCTCCAGCCTGACCCAGGGACTTGGCGCCTCTACGACCATGTGAGCCATTTCCTTTATATAAATCTCTATCTATGTATATTTATATGCTGCACTGATGTTGCTTCTCTAGAGAACCCAGCCTAAGACACAGACAATCATATGATCTCCTATGCCGGAAATATAAAATTGAAGAGGAATGGTGGAACAGGCACAAGCTAGCTAGACATTTCCATTACAAATGGGTGAAATTGGAGGGAAAGAAGGCATAACAGGCACCAAGCAAGTCAGCAGAACACATTACATTAGCCCTCAAGGCTTGAAAATAATCCTCTGTTCTCTGAGACCATTTACACTATGGCCCTGCCCTCCAGACTCTACGTATTGGCCACACTCTCCAGATTCTGAGTGGAGGTCCCTCAGCCCTGGGCTTCAGCTCCACCTTCAAGACCCACTAGGATAGCAACTCTGTTCTCTCGGCTTTAGGTGGCCCCATTTTCCTAGTCCATCTGAGTGGCAATTCCACCCTTTCGAGACCCCACAGATCATGATCCTACCCTACCCTTTGAGACTGAGGCAGGTCTGCTTCCTGTGTTCCTTGTCTCTTCAGCTTCTGCTTCCTGGTTCCTTGGCCACTCGGCCCCTCAGGCCTCACCGCCCGCATCTGCCCTGCTGGGACAAGTGTTCTAAAGCTCTTTAGCTCCACTGATAAGTGCCTGGAGGCACCCCACTCCCCCCAGTAAACTTTACTAATCACTAACGTGGTCACAATGTTAGTTTTTTGAACCAGCAACTAAAGAATTCAAATCATTTACCTATGGAGTTTTTTTTATTACTATTCAGGTATTTAGAGACTTCAAAATCTTGGTATATTCCTGGTATATCCTATATGCTATTATGTCTCAAGATTTATGTATTATATCTGAAGCTCTTTGAAAATAAGTTTAATCATTATATTTAGAGATATTGTCTAAAGTTTTTAAACTGAATTTATCTGGCTTCTTTGTTATGCTTGTAATTAATTTATATCAAGTCTTTCACTAAATAAGAGTATTATTTTTATAAATTAATCATGGCCATATTAAGTTTTGTCATCTGCAGATAAGTTTTTACTTTGCTGATTTGCTGAAAATGTTTGACCAAAATATCTCAACAAAAAGGTGGATTATATTGGATTTGCAAAAAAAGACAGGGACGACATTGAATAAAATTTCCAGAACTCTTATGCAGAAGCTGACAGGTTCACAGACGGGCTGATCCAGAATCACATGGCACAAAAATTAACTACATAACACAGAGTAAACTAAAATAATTACTGTGGGTTTTATGTGGAAATATTGCTGATGTTTTAAGGTCCTACTCTCTGGATATAAGAAACCATTTTCCTCTGTCCTAAATTATCTAATGGATTTAGATATTTTAACTCTTGAATTAGAAGTTACTGTTGATAAACTTAGCAAAGTTGTAACTGTCATAACCAGATAAGTGTCTGAAGTTCGAGCTACGATTTTACAAAATAGAATAGCATTGGATTTCCTGTTAGTCTCTCAAGGAACAGTTCGTGCCTTAGTAGATAAATGTCGCTGTATTTATAGTAACACAAAATCTGAGGTTTTGCAGAATGTAGTTGCTGTTGAGGCACATAAAAAGCAGGTACTGATGCTGCTTATGTATAGACAAACACCTCATGAGATTTGTTTCTTTGGTTCAAAGACTTTAGGGTCATGGTTTCATTGGTTATTTCAGACAATTGGCCTAATATTATTGTTAGTGTTTCTATTCTACTTCCTAGTTCACTGTATGGTGCCTGGGGTCTTAAAAACCAGATGGTGCCCAGCTACCATTATTGAACATTTTTGATCAAAGATTCTATAGCAGGATTATGATCCAAAGGAAGGAATGACAAAAGAGTTGTAATCCTTCTGGAATCCAGATTTCTGGCTTTAATGGGAGGTGAGGGTAACCCACATAGGCCACTGCGTTTGGGCGTCCGTTTGAATTTTGAGATAAAAACTCGTTCCTGAAGCCACTTTTGAGTCAAACAATGGTCCAGGTAAACTAGTAAGACCCTTTTGCTCTGGGTGTTGTGGTTTTTTGAAGAATTCATGCTGTTTTGGGAAACTGACTCCAAAGATCAGACTGGGAACTATGTTTAAGAAATTTACGCATCTTAAAGAAAACAGGTTCTCAGAACAGATGGGACTCACAGCTCAGACTCCATTTTGTCTTAGACTCCATTTCTGCTTCTGAGGAAGTGACCCATAACTGTTAATAAGTAAACCAACGAGGGGCAGCTTGCCTTTGGGAAGAACACCGAGTATGTTTTAAAGAGATTAACCGAAGACCTCCAACAGGAGAGGTCCATCCTCTATTATCTTGCTAATCATGTATTCTCCAATGAAAATTTGGTTGTCGCATATACATTTTTCTATATTTTGTTTCCTCTAGACAAACTTTGTGTGCTGCTTTGGATATATATTTTTGCGTGGTATATCCAACTACACTAGTTATGATCCTTTTCCAACTGATGGTGAATTCATGTGGGCAATCTCTTGTTTAGATGCCTGACGAATGCATGGGCAATGCACTTTGGGAACTTTAGGATTACCTTTAGATATTCATAGTAATAATTATGCTAGTAAATATTGGAAAGGTAATGTTAAATTGTCCTAGCTATTGACTTTATACCTTAGGGCCCACTTGATATGTTCTTGTGAGTCCTTGTGAGTCTAGCTCCAGCTGGGTCACATTTTAGGACAGGGAATAATGGCTCCAATATTATCTTCTAAATCATTCCCTCTTTTTGATCAGAGATTGGAGATAATATATCAATACCTGGACTTAGTCCAGCTCCACATTGTAAAATGAGAGTCAGAAGAAAGCCCATTGGTCCAGCACTCAGGGTAGGTTGGTAGCTTTAATTTCTACTTATGGTATAGTCGAATTGGCGGAATCTTTAAGAGATTTATTAATTACTATGGGACAAATAGCAGATGAAGTTGCTAATGGGATGGAAACACAACAGCTCTCTCTGACCTCATTTAGCCAAGGTGACTGAGATAACAGAATAGCCTTAGATTTTTTTTATTAGTCCAAGAAAGTGTAGCCTGTCCTGTAGCAAGTACCTCTTGTTCTATCTGGATAAATACATAGGAGAAGTAGAACAAGATAAACATAGAATTAGACAGCAAGCTACTTGGTTACACACTGTAACACCTTTACAAATACTAGATTTAATTGGTTGGTTACCATCAGAAATAAGTACACAGGCTAGATCCCTACTGCAAGGCATAGTAATATTCCTAGTTTGCATCCTGATAGTATTAGGCGTAATAAAACTTATCTTCTATTGTCTTATACATTTAAATTGCAAAAGAAGGCCTCGGGCTAAAATGGGGGTGTACACTGAGTCTGCTCACTTCCGCAATGCTATTGATGAGAATATTGCTCTTAACATCCTGGTGAAGAACTAGATGGTACCCAGTGGAAAACCAGCACTGTAAATTTAAAGACCCTGCCATGGCCACCATCTAGGAGCTGGACTAAGTCCAGGTATTGAACATTGATATGTTGTCTCCAATCTACGATCAAAAGGAGAGAATGATTTAGGAGATAATACTGGAGCCATTATTCTGGGTCCTAAAATGTGACCCAGTTGGAGCTAGATTCACAAGGACTCACAAGGACACATCAGCTGGGCCCTGAGGTACAAAGACAATAGCTAGGACAATCTTGGAAAGCATCTTCTATGGAAACTTATACATAAACAAATCATAAACGGAGCACAAAAGACCCACATACTTTCCACTTATCTTCTTCTATTAGCATTTAGTGAATAGTAAGATTTTTTGGACCAGTGAAAACCCTCTTGGGTGTCGTTACTGAAAACTGTACCAATGATTGTTAAGAAAGACGATTCAAAACGTAGAATAATGGTGACTTAACAGTTTCTAGCCAATCTGTGAAAAGGTGAAGCTTTCAATGGTTTTGCCCATTTGTAATGTTAATATATACTGATGATTCTGTAACATTCCTTGGACTCGGGCAGACATGGCTGTGGCAGCATGCTTGTCCGTTTTCCACTTTTGTTTATTCTGTAATATTCTTTGGACTCAGGCAGACATGGCTCTGGCAGCAGGCTTGTCCGTTTTCTACTCTTGCGTCTGAACATACGCCGAATAAAACTTTTCTTTTTGCTTTACTAAACTTCACGATGTTTTTACCCTACAACAACTATGTGGAGAAGAACGCGGCATCAGGATTGGAGGAAGACTCATTAACAACCTGCGATATGCAGATGACACAACCTTGCTTGCTGAAAGTGAAGACAATTTGAAACACTTACTGATGAAGATCAAAGACCACAGCCTTCAGTATGGATTACACCTCAACATAAAGAAAACAAAAATCTTCGTGACTGGACCAATAAGCAACATCCTGATAAATGGAGAAAAGATTGAAGTTATCAAGGATTTCATTTTACTTGGATCCACAATCAAAACCCCTGGAAACAGTAGTCAAAAAATCAAATGACATATTGTGTTGGGCAAATCTGCTGCAAAAGACCTCGTTAAAGTGTTCAAAAGCAAAGATGTCACTTTGAGGACTAAGGCGTACCTACCCAAGCCATGGTATTTTCAATCACCTCATATCCATGAGAAAGCTGGACAATGAATAAGGAAGACTGAAGAAGAATTGATGCCTTTGAATTATGGTGTTAGCAAAAATTATTGAATTTACCGGGGACTGCCAGAAGAACGAACAAGTCTGTCTTGGAAGAAGTACAGCCGGATTGCTACTTGGAAGCAAGGATGGTGAGACTGCATCTCATGTTCTTTGGACATGTTTTTAGGAGAGACCAGTCCCTGGAGAAAGACATCATGCTTGCTAAGGTAGAGGGTCATCAAAAAAGAGGAGGACCTTTGACAAGATGGATTGACACAGTGACTGCAATAACGGGCTCAAACATAGCAACAATTGTGAGGATGGTGCAGGAGCAGGCAATTCTGTTGTACATAGGGTCACTATGAGTCGGAACTGACTCAAAGGCACCTAACAACAACCAAGAAATTGAAACATAAGGTTTACTCTGAGCAGTTATTCTATATGCACATAGGAAGACCATTTTTTTGATTAAAAAAAAAAAGCAAATGGCTCCAAGTAGGCTGGTTACAATGAGGTTTATAAAGAGAAGAGGAAGAAAAATAGAAGACCAACCATTGGCTAATCTTAACATGATTGATTGAACTCTGCCCTCCCCTTTTACTGAGATCCACTGATACCTGGTCACAAGGAGATTTCTGGTCCTTCACCCACCTGCAGCTATGATACTTTTTGAAATTTAGATTAAGTGAACCTGGCTTCTAATAGAGAAAAAAAAAGATTAGCAACTTTTGATAACTTTTTAAGTGAAAAAGACCAATGACAGGGTTAATTTTTAGTCAGGAATTTCTTTACGATAACTATTTGGTTTTCTGGGTAACAAAAACCTTAAAAGCGAAGTAATAGGTCTGTTATTAATTTTTCTCTTCAACACCACTAATAATCTTTGGTTTCTATATGTTTAGCTACTTTATGTTAGTGAGATCATACAGTATTTATCCTTTTACGACTGACTTATTTTGCTCAGGATGATGTTTTCAAGGTTCATCCATGTTATGGCGTGCATCTCTACTTCATTTCTACTTACAGCTGCATAGTATTCCATTGGGCGCATGTGTATGTTTTAATAACACTTTGCAAAGTGAGCTGAAGACTTCAGGAAGCGTCATCCCTAAAGACCTCAGCAGGTATCTTGTTGGAACAAGGATAACCACACTTTCCTGACCCCACCAGAGAAGTGAACTGATAGCCTTACTCCAACGGACCCAATTGCCCCACAAATGTCTCTGTATACATGCTGCCCCCAGATTACAAAGTCCAACTTACATACAACCCACAGTTAGGAACGAATTCCCCGTAAAGCCTATTATATTACAAATTCGAGGTACATAACCATGGTTCGTAATAACAAACAGGAACATCATTATTTTTATGACTATATTATTACGTTAAAGATGTTTTAGTGTATCTGGAAGTGTTTCTTTAATGTTTTTTATGCATAGATGTACATATTGTTGTAGGGGAAAAACATCATAAAGTTTAGTAAAGCAAAAGAAAGTTTTATCCAGCATCTATTCAGAAGGGCAGAAGTGGAAAAATGGACAAGCATGCTGCTAGAGCCATGTCTGTCCAGGTCCAAGGAAATATCACAGAACAGATAAAAGTGGGAAAGCGGATAAGCATGCTGCCACAGCCATGTCTGCCCGAGTCCTTAGAGTATTCCAAAATAGGCAAGAGTGGGAAAACAGACAAACATGCTGCCACAGCCATGTCTGCCCGGGTCCTTAGAATATTCCAGAATAGGCAAGAGTGGGAAAACAGACAGACATTCTGCCACAGCCATGTCTGCCCGAGTCCAAAGAACAGTTACAGAGTCATCAGTATATATTAACATTACAAATGGGCAAAACCATTGAAAACTTAACCTTTTCAGATTTGCTAAAAACTGTGATCCTACATTTTGAATTGTCTTTCTTAACACTCATTGGTACAGGTTTCAGTAATGACAGTCAGGAGGGTCTTCATTGGTCCAACAAATTTCTATGCACTAAATGCTGATAGAAAAAGATAACAGTGGAAAGTCTTTTGTGTTGTGTTTGATTGGCTTTATGTGAAAGTTTCCCTAAAAGATATTTTCCAAGACTATCTTAGCTATTGTCTTTATACCTCAGGGTCCAGTTGATGTGTCCTTGCGAGTCCTTGTGAGCCCAGCTCCAGCTGGGTCACATTCTCTATGCTCAAGACTTTGAGGGGAGGTGTACTGTTCTGTGAAATTTAACGCATGTATTGATTTCCATAACCACAACCACAATCAAGATAGCAAGAGGTTCCGAGGTTCCAAGGTTCCATTGCGCCAAAAACTTCCTCCTGCTTCCCCGTGGTAGTCAGCCCCTCCCCCCAGCCCCAGGCAACACTGGTCTGCTCTCAGGCACCGTGGTTTGTTCTTTTTGAAAAGGTTATTCAGTAAAAAAGTGCCCTAGTCGCACAGTGGTTAAAGCACTTGGCTGCTAACCAAATAACCAAAAGGTCAGTGGTTCGAACTCACCAGCTGCTCCACGAGACAAAGATGTGGCAGTCTGCTTACTTAAAGATTTACAGCCTTGGAAACCCTATGGGGCAGTTCTACTCTGTCCTATAGGGTTGACATGAGTTGGAACTGACTTGTCGGCAGTGTGTTATACGATAAAACCGACAAAAGCCGGAACCTATGTAAGGCAGAAACCTGTCAGAGAAGGAAAACTAAAAATATTTTCCACTAATGGAGAGCAATAGAAAAGTGATAAGACTGTACCCTGTCAAAGACGGAAAATTTGTGAGACCTGGAAAAACAAGGCAGTCCCGTTGAGTTCCGGCTCCCACAGGTTTCACCGTATAAATGGAATCATACAACACATGGCCTTCTGAGTCTGGCCTCTTTCACTAAACATAGTGCAGCTGAGATCCATCCAAGTTGTTGCCTGTATCAACAGTTCGTTCCTTTTGGTTGCTGAAGAATATTCTATTGTATGGATGTACAATATTTGTTTTATATTCACCCATTGAGGACAATTGGGTTGTTTCCAGCTATTGATTACAAATAAAGCTGCTATAAACATCCTTGTATGGGTTTTTATTCTAACATAAATTTTCATTTCTCTCGGATGAGTACCCAGGAACGGGACCGCTGGGTGGTATAATAGTAGATTGTTGAGCCTTTTAAGAAATCACCAAACTGTTCTCCAGAGTGACCGCACCATTTTGCACTACCACCATCAGTGTCTGAAAAGCCCAGTTTCTCCACATCCTTGTCAGAACTTGGTATTCTTGGTATTTTTTATTCTAGCCGCTTTAATAAGTGTGAGGAATCCCTGGATGGTGCAAACAGTTAATGCGCTCAGCTGCTAACTGAAAGGTGGGAGGTTCGAGTCTACCCAGAGGTGCCTTGGGAGAAAGGCCTGGAGATCTACTTCTGAGAGGTGACAACCTTGAAAGCCCTATGGAGCGCAGTTCTACTCTGACATACATGGGGTTGCCATGAGTTGGCGTCAATTCAATGGCAAGTGGTTTGGGTTTTAATAGGTGTGTAACAAAAGTGTTCGAACCCCAGCATCCGCGCATCCAACCCACTGGGCTGTGCTGCCTCCTTTTCTGTGCGGTCATTTTCTAACAAAGCTGGGCTAAGAAAACTTGCTCCATCTAAAAGATAGAGTTTTATTGAAGGCTTTGCTGCCTGCTCCAAAAGCTAGTGCTGAGGTGGAAACACCCCAAGTTTGTGCCAAAGAGGGCAGGGTTTTGGCGCAAGGGCTTCAAATCGTACCTCCACCCCTCATCAGCTGTGTCACCTGAGTCTCACTGAGCCTTCATTTTCTCATTGGTAACTGAGCCTCAGAATGCCCCATCTCCCAAGGCTACTGTCAGGATGATTACGCACTAAGGTGCTAGTAAGGGGCCAGCCAGGGAGTGCAGGTTTTTAAGAGGGAGAGCGAGGGCCACAGTGGGGGGATGCAGTGCCCCCTCCTGGCCCTCCGGAGCCCTGGCCAGTCAGTGAGAAAGTTCCTGCAATGTTGGGCCGGCCCCTACAGTCAGCCCACAGTTGTGCTTCTACAGTGGAAGAGGTGGCACAGGGAACCTCAGGCAGAGAAAGATGCATTGTGGGAGTCAGCCCTGGGGGTGCTATGGTCCTTTAGAATCAGGAATGAGCTTACTAAAGGGTGTGTCATGGACTTTGCCACTGTGAAATCAAATTTATATTAGCAATAGTTTACTTTTTTTCAAGCTGGCTTTTCTTATCCATGACGTAAAAATTCCCGACCCAAAATTAATTTGCTGGCGTTTTTTTTTTCTCTCTCACCCAAAATGGCTGTTCCAAAGAGCAGACCATAAAAAAACCATTAACGTGTGATTAAATGAGAAACACTCTGGGCTTCTTTAATTTGAATTTCTGGAAGTCTCCGGGACTGCAGGTGGGTGGAGGGGCGAGTCTTCCATAAAGTTACCTTTTTAATGTTAACTCAGTAGCGGTTAAGCACTTCATCACCATGGAAATCTGTTTCTTTAAGCAAAAGTTATTTAAGTCTCTGTATTCTCTAGAAGAGGCTTCCTTGGCTTCCTCTTGCGTAAGGGAGTGTTTCTCCAATTTGCACATTGTTTTATTAAAGCATACCTAAAAAACAAAAAAAACCCATTGCCATCCAGTCGATTCCGACTCATAGCAACTCTATAGGACAGAGTAGAACTGTCCCATAGGGTTTCCAAGGAGCAACTGGTGGATTCGACCTGCCAGCCTTTTGGTTAGCAGCCAAGTTCTTAACCACTGCACCACCAGGTCTCCTTATTAAATCATAGAGCAATCGAATATTGTGTTATTTTTTTAAATTAATACATGATTATATTTTTAACTCCGGGTTCTGCTCAGCGGCATGACTCTATCCGGGCCAAAAAGACAGATGGAGTTGGGGAGAACGAAAGGCAACTTCATTGGTTGGCCAAGCAAGGAGACAGTCGGGGATGAGTGCATCCAAGACTGCCTCGCAGGCAGCTTGTTGAGGCTGGTTTATATAGGCAGGATCAGTTTCAGAATACAAAATGGCACACATGCAGGCACAGAGCATTTTAGAATGAGTAAACATTTTCTAAGGTCTGGGTTCGATTCCCCCCACAGGAGGAAGTTAGCCATTTTTGTTCATTAGCATGTCAGCTCTCCACCCTGGGTGGAGAATTTACCACGCATGAGCAGTTAATGAGCTAAAGGTTGTCTGGAATGCCAGGATGGAAGGCAGGAGCTGTATCAGCTGATTCTGGCTAGCTGGCGGCTGTTTCTCTTTAAGGAAATTCTGAGGAGGAAAAGGAAGAACTCCAGGAAACGGGTTGGGTGAGGGGCTGTCTTGAGGCTAAGGAAAAATGGCTCTAGCCCTGTCTTACCACCACCGTGATACGACACAAGGAGGTCTTGGTTTCTCCTGGGGGCACATTTGGGGGGTTTGCTGGCACCGCTGTTTGCTGCCCACATTCCTGGAGCCTTTGAATTCTATTTGTGGACCCCTTGGGTGTCTGGTGGAGCCCTGATGGCGCCGTGGTTAGGAACTCGGCTACTAACCATAAAGGGTGGCAGTCTGAATCCACCAGCTGCGCCTTGGAAGCCCTGTGGGGCAGTTCTATTGTGTCTTGTAGGGTCACTATGAGTTGGAATCGACTCTCCCGGAACAGGTTTGTTTTTTCGGGCGTGTGGAAGGAGCCCTAGCGGCCCTAACGAAAATGCCTGCGGTTCCAGCTCCTCCACAGGAGAAAGGTGTGGCAGTCTTCTTCTGTAAAGATTACAGCCTTGGAACACCTGTGGGACACGTCTACTCTGCCCCATAGGGTTGCTGTGAGTCGGAATCGACCTGACAGCAATGGGTTTGGTTTTTGTTTTGTTTTATTTTGGGGGTGTCTGGGGACCCTGGTGAAAAACCCCAGCCATTGAGATGTAGGGAGAACACAGGGAAATGAGCAAACCCAACAGAGGTGCCTCTGCAGAGGATAAGGTGTGAGTTCCAGGGATGATGGACAAGTATCCAGACAGAGAAGCAGTGGCAGCTGGGCCATCTGTTCAAAGGAAAACAGGAAGCCTGTGGCCTGCCTCGCTGGCTTCTTAGCCCAGCCTTTGTCTTTGTGACTTAAACTCCCAAATGCCCCAAGCTTCCTTCCCTGGCTTCGGGCGTGGCAGAAATAAAAACAAAATCCCACAAGGCAACACCTCTCCAGGCTCTGTGCTCTCTTAACAACACCTTGCTGGTCCCTATACAGCCCCATTGGAAACCCTGCTGGCGTAGTGGTTAAGAGCTATGTCTGCTAACCGGAAGGTCAGCAGTTCAAATCCACCAGGTGCTCCTTGGAAACCATATGGGGCAGTTTTACCCTGTCCTATAGGGTTGCTATGAGTTGGAATTGACTGGACAGCAAGGGGTTTGGTTTTTTTGGTTTTATTACGGTCCTATAAGGTCAGCACTGAGGTTACCACCCCGTCTCACAATGAGGAAACTGAGACCCAGAGAGATCCCCAGGTTATCCATCCTGATTGTGGCCAAGCTGGGGCTCTGGACTCCACGTCCTACCTCCTGCCCATGACCAAGATCACCATAAACTGCAAGACACCCATTCATTCATTCATTCATTCGTCAAGTGATTCACCAAGTTGCCAAAATGTATGTGAAGACCCAGGACAGAAGTTTCCCTGAGTTCTCTGACTGAAACGTTGTGTGCTTTGAAGCCAGTGGCCGATCCTCTGTGGGCCTCGGTTTCCTGAATCTGTAGAATGGGGTATTGACACTCTCTCCTGGACTGAGCCTAAGCCTGCATACAGTAGGTGCTCCGTAGAGCCTTGCTGAATGGATGGCTCTGGAATCCCACTCCTCCAACCCGGCCTTACCTGCTTTCTCCCCAGCTTGCCTCCCCTTGCCACAGGAGAGTCCCCTGCCTGTGCGCACGAGTGAGAGAGCTGAGGACAGGGCAAGTGTTCTGGGCTGACTGGTCCCACCGTTCCCACCACAGGTTAATCTTGGGAGATATCCATTCCCCTCCCACTCCACCTGCAGAATTCCAGTATTTCCATTATGGTTAAGCTTCTACTAACTTAGCATTGATGGTGCAGTGGTTAAGAGCTACAGCTGCTAACCAAGAGGTTAGCAGTTCGAATCCACCAGCCGCTCCTTGGAAACCCGTAGGGCAGTTCTACTCTGTCCTATAGGGTCACTATGAGTCGGAATCAACTCGAGGGCAATGGGTTTGGTTTTTTTTTTTTTTTTTTTTTTTCGGTTTAACCTAGCATTAAAAAAAGGAATACAAGAACTTTTGCAAAAACAAATAAATAAAAATGGCATAAGGGAAAAATGTTTTCCTGCTCAGATGTGAGTCTTCCTGGGCACCTAATTAGGAGGCATGCTAAACAGTGGCGAAACGCAACTTCAGGGTGTAAGGGTATGGCCCATTTAGGTTTTTCATCTGATAATGTTTTGGGAAGCCTGACAAGGCTATAATCTTTATGGAAGCAGACTGCCACATGTTTTTCCTGAAGAGTAGACGGTGGGTTCCAATCACCCACCTCGGTTAGCAGCTGAGCGCTTAACCACTGTGTCACTAGGGCTCCTGATTAGAAGTTAGTTCAGGTAAAGAGTGGGGGAAACAGTGTTCCAGGCAGAGGGTATGGCCAGTGCAAAGGTCTGGAGGCAGGAGGCCCAACAGAAAAATACAGAAGCACATTATAATGTCCCAGTGATTCAAATAGCGAGGTCCTTTACCAAATCAGGAAAACCAAAGAGAAAACCCAGAAATAGTTGTTTATGGAGCACCAACTGGATAGTGCAAACGGTTAATGTGCTCAGCTGCTAAGTGAAAGGTTGGAGGTTTGAGTCCCACCCAGAGGTGTCTCAGAAGAAAGGTCTGGCAATCTACTTTTGAAAAATCACTCACTGAAAACCTGATGGAACACAGTTCTCTTCTGACACAAATGGGATTGCCTTGACACACAGAGTCGACTTGATGGCAACTGGTATTTTAACTAAGGTCCAGGTGCTGAGGACCCCACGGAGACATAATCCCCAATTCAGGCACAGTGTGACTGGGGTGTGCTGGGGATGTCAAAGGTGAGACCTAAGGGATGAAGAAGGGGTCAGACAGGCGAGAAGTGGACGGAACAGCCTTGGGCGGAGAGAAGAGCACTGGGCAGCAGATGAAGTGGGATGTTCTTCAACTCCAGTCCGTCTCACACGGCAAGTCAGCCTGCCCAGAACCCACATACTTCCTGCCATCTCCTTGGCCCAACAGCCACCATCTCCTACCTGGACCCATGTAGTCCCTCCTCCATGGTCCCCGCCTCCCGCTTTCACCCCCACAATCTGTTCTCCCACAAAAGCCAGACAAGGCCAAAGTCCCCACTGAGCTGGGCCTCTGTTTGAGCAGTTGCCAATGTCAACACCCCCCCAGCCCCGCCCGACTGAGTCAGGCCTCCCCCCGCACCATCCAGAGGAACAGCCTCACCAATTGGGTCTGACAGGTGCTGGGGCAGGCGCCGGGCTCCAGGCAGCCGGAGAAGGGGCTTTACTTGGGAGCTTTCAAGCCGCATTTCCAATGAGGCAGGACTCCAAGTCACTGGGCCCCACTGGCTCCCACAGAGTATCAGCACCCTCAAGGGCCCAGAGCTCGGGGCTCCAGGGCCCCAGCCAACTCCCAATGTCTATGCCTCATGCCGTGACTGATCAAGGAACCCTCATGGAGGAAATAAGGGAACGAGGCTCAGAGAGGTTGAGAGAATTACCCCAGATCACACAGCCAGGCTCAGATAGGGACCCAGCTGGTCTTTAGAGACAACTGCTTTGTGGTCAGGTTTTCTGGGTTCAAATCTCAGCTCTGACACTGATTCACTCAGTGACTGGGACAAGTCACTCCACCTCTCTGGGCCTCAGTCTCCTCATCTGTAAAAGGGGGACAATGACAGCACGCACACATGGAAACAAAAAATGAAACCAAACCTATCGCCGTTAAGTCAATTCCAACTCATAACGACCCTATAGGACAGAGTAGAACTACTGCCCCGTAAGGTTTCCAAGGCTGTAATCTTTACGGAAGCTGACTGCCACATCTTTTTCCCTCAGAGTGGCTGGCAGGTTTGAATCACCAATCTTTTGGTTAGCAGTGGAATGGTTAACTGCTGCACCACCAGGGCTCCTTACACATGGGCAAGGGACATGCAAAGGTCCTGAGGTGGAACTATGCCCTACTATTTAGAGGAACAGTCAGGAGGCCAGGCAGCTGGAGTGGAGCAATGAAGGGGGGAGTGGGAGAAGATGAGGGGAGGGAGGTGACAGGACAGGCCATGCAGAGTGGACTGGGGCTTTTACCCTGAGTAGGTGGGAGCCATGGAGGGTTCTGAGCAGAGGAGATATGTGCCCTGACTCAGATGTTCACTAGTTTCCTCTGGCCACTGAGGGGGGAAGAGACTGTGTGGGATAAGGGTGGGACCCAGGGGCACCAGGGAGAAGACAGCTGCACTGGTCCAGCCAGGAGATGCTGAGGGCTGGACTAGAACTAGGCAGAGGGGAGGTGAGAAATCCGCAAATCTTTGCTCATCTTCATGTTTCCGGCCTGGGCTGACTCCCCAAGACTTGCTGCCAGACAGGTAAGGCAGAGTTAGCCTGGGAGGCTACAGTCTGGGGTGAGGGTGACACCGGGTGGAGTTCTTTAGGGGGTAATGGGCGGGGTTACACCTGGTGTCTCCCAGGCCAAAGTGGATGGATGGGCCACTCCAGGCATGGGCACATGGGCTACTGACACAAGTGTGCATAGGTCACCTGCCAGGCTGAGTGCCACCTGCTGGTCCCTCACTAGCCTGGATGCTGTTCTGGGCCTACGTCGGGGTCCCTGGGGTTCCCACAAAATCCAGGCTTCCCTCCTGGACGCCAGGCTCTCCTGTAGCCCCAAAATTCTCCCTCAGACATTTTCTGATCAGGGCAGGAAGGGCTGTCCAGGAGGGACCTGCCCGTGTTGGGAAAGGGACTGGCACAAGCAGATGAGCGGGGGCTGGACGATTGTCTAAAAATGCTGAGAGGGGCCGTTGTGGAAAAATTTGTTAAAAAATTATCCCCACATCCTCCTTCTCGTGGAGGCGGCCCGGCTGAGGCTGATCCAGCCTCCGGAACGGGCTCCCTCGGGTCCCCCCGCCAGATCCTGAGTCACATCTCCTTGCGCCTGAGGCCCAGCCAGACCCCTCAGTTAACATCCAGTGAAGGCCCCCCGTGAGTCACTCGGGCCTGGGCAGGTGCTCGAACGCTCCCTTGCCTCAGTTTACTCATCTGTAAAATGGAGGAAACGATAGTTCCTTCCGCACATGTGAAACGCTCCAGCTGTGCTCAATAAACTCTACGACGGTCATTAAGATTGTGAATTGTGGGAACGTTGTTGTTTTCCAACCAGGCGTCAGGGGGCAGAAAGAGTACTCCCCACCCCGGGTGTCCGGGGGGGGGGCCTCCCCCACCCCTACCCCGACTTCCGTACAGCCCTTCTCCGAGCCTCAGTTTCCCGACTCAGCCCCGCGGGCTCAGAGGCGGTCCGGGATCCCCGCCCCTCGGCCGCCAGGGGCAGCACCGAGCCGCGAGGCGCACCCGGAAGAGCCCCGCCCCCGGTCCCGCCCAGCCGGGC
>NW_004443993.1:1025706-1132236 GCF_000243295.1 Trichechus manatus latirostris
TGTCCGAGCCCCGCCCCGGGAGGCCCGCCCCCACCCCACCCCCGGCTGGGGCGCCCCCCATTCACTTATTGGCCTTGGCGGGGGCTGGGGAGGAGAAGGCGGCGAGGGCGGCAGGGTCCGGGCTGGGGACCTCTCCGGGGCCGCGAGCGCGATGGCGGCAGAGGACGCGTGGGGGCGAGCCCCGGGGGCTTCCTGGAGGAGGTGGCGCAGGGAAAGAGGGTGCCGGATGCCTCTGTGCCTCTCCTCGGTCCCCGAGCCCGAGGAGGAGGTGCCCTTCGTCCCATCTTCTGTTCTGGGGGAGGGATGCTTCTGGCGTCGGGATTTGGGACAGAAGTGGTGCTCGGGCGGCCTTTGAAACCCCTCAGGAAGTTTCCTGAGCCCTTCCCCCTCGCCCCCCACCCTCGAGCCCCGTGGCCAGCTGTCTGGGGGAGCGCAGGAACAGCTGTGGACCCCCTACCCTGCCCTGCTTCAGGCTCTCCCCCAGCATGGGCTAGACAAGCTGGGATGGATGGGTGATTGAATGGAGGAAGTGGGGACTGGGGACAGAACCAGCTGGTGGGCAGACGGGGGAGGGGACAGGCGCCAGGCGCGGGGTTGGGGGATCCATTTCCGCGGCCACTGGGGATTGTGAGAGACTCAGGCTGGGAGGGGGATGTCGGACTCTCAGCTGAGGGACCTCTCCAGAGATTGGCGTCTCTGCATCCATGATGGGTGCAGAATCGGCTCAGTGTCTTCTCAACTGGGGACCTGTGCTAACCACACCCAGGAGAAAGAGCCACCTTGTGGATGGGCCCCTGGCCTGATGGGGACACAAGAAAAGATCCCACCCTTGGGGGCAGACAGTGGGGGACACAGACAAGGAGAAACAAGATAAAGCAGGTTCTTATGTTAGCGATAAGTCCTGTCATGTATGGGGACTTACAAGGCAGGGAAAGAGGATAGAGCGGGTGGGGGCTTCTTTCGATGGGGGGTGGTAGTCAGGAAGGCCTGGATGAGAAGGTGTCTTTTGAGCAATGACCCGATGGAGGTGAGGGAGAGAGCCATGTTTGTATGTGAGAGAAGAGCTTCCAAGCACAGGGAAGGGCAGGTGCAAAGGCCCTGAGGTAGGAACTGGCCTGGTGAGTTCACAGAAATTCAAGGTCAGTGTGTCTGGAGCAGAGTTAATGAAGGGAGTAGTGGCGGCAGATGGTTCAGGGCCTTGTGGATTTCAGGGAGGACTTTGACTTTTACCCCAGTGAGGTGGGAGCTGTGGAGGGTTCTGAGCAGAGGAGGGAGGACCCAACCTAGTGTCTAGGGCATAGTGAGTGTTCATTACATAGTGGTCGTGCTATTTTTATGTCTTAGAATTACCTCTGTGTCTCTGAATTGTCTGTCTTGGGCCTTTGGCCTCAGAGTGTTATTACCATCTGTTCTTTGCTTTGCAGTCCCTGTGTCTTGGGTCCACCCAAGTGAGAAAGAGGGGTCCTGGGTTCCACCCTGGGGAACAGATGCTAAAGAGCCCAGGGCAAGAAGAGTAGGGAAAGATCCTGGGGCCTCAGTGAACCAGTGAGTGAGTGGCTTAAGCTTATAGCCACCCTCAGACAAGGTTTCCAAAGTAACCTAGTAGGCACCTAGTGTGTACGTGCTGAGACCTGGGCCTGTATTCATTTATGCATTCATCCGATCGTTAATTCCACATATACCGTATTAGCTTGAATATTAGGCAGTCTCCTGGTTTCCTAATGAACAGATTCTTTAAAAAAGGTTTTGGGTATATCTTACAAACTTTTATGAATATCGATAACATTTATGAATGTTGCTGTATGCAATATACGATTGTGAGGATGGCACAGGACCGGGCAGTGTTTCGTTCAGTTATACATAGGGTCGCTATGAGTCTGAACCGACTTGACAGCACCTAACAACAACAACATATACAATATAATTTGTTCATCTTGTCACTTGTACCATTTAAAATATAATACACAATGATGATAACCCACCGCTTACAATGCACTTACCACGTTTCTGGGATGTTACTTGTTTAATTGTCCCCGCTGCCTCTTGACATAGGTACAGCTGTTGAAACTGAGGCTCACGGTGGTTAGGTCTACCCACAAGGGTTGCCAGTGGGGAAGTTGTGGAGCTGGGGATCGACCCCACGATCATGTAGCCCCAGAGCCTGGAACAATTCTGGAAACTGCCTTTCCTGCCTTCACTTATCCTGAAGAGCGTTTATGCAGTTTCTTCCTGGGGGGTCTTCATTCCGTGCCTCAGCTCTCTGATTTTGGGCAGTTTGTGTTTTTCACTTAAAGAATTGAGGATTTACTGGAGGGATGTACATCGAGACGTTTCGCTATGCTAAAGTTACTGCTGAATTTCAGGGAAACATCTCCCTCCCATCCTGTCCCCCCTACCCCGTCCCCACCTGTATCTGCAAACACAAGCATGCTCATGTATTATTATTTTTTACCTTTATTGTGACAGATGTCCTTCATACAGAAAAGTGCAAAGTTTATCTTTTTTATCTTTATTTTTTATTGTAGTTTAAGTGAAAGTTTACAATTCAAGTTAGTCTCTCATGCAAAAATTTATGCATACATTGTTATGCGACCCCCATTGCTCTCCTGATACTGTGACAGCACACTCCTTTCAACCCCTGATTTCCTGTGTCCATTCAACCAGCTCCTGACCCTCTCTGCCTTCTCATCTCACCTCCGGACAGAAGCTGCCCATTTAGTCTCATGTATCTACTTGAGCTAAGAAGCTCAGAAGTATCGTTTTATGTCCTGGAGTCCAGTCTAATCTTTGTCTGAAGAGTTGGCCTTGGGAATGGTTTTAGTTCCGGGTTGACAGAACTGGGGGCCATGCTTTCTGGGGTTCCTCCAAGTCTCAGTCAGACCACTAAGTCTGGTCTTTTTACTAGAATTTGAGTTCTGCACCCCACCTTTCTGCTGCTCCATCAGGGACTCTGTGTTGTGTTCCCTGTCAGGGCGGTCATTGGCGGTAGCCGGGTACCATCTACTTCTTCTCGTCTCAGGCTGCTGAAGTCCCTGGTTTATGTGGCCTTTTCTGTCTCTTGGGCTAATACTTTCCTTGTGTCTTTGGTGTTCTTCATTCTCCTTTACCCCAAGTGGGTTGGGACCAATTGATGCATCTTAGATGGCGGCTCACTAGCTTTCAAGATCCCAGACACCACTCACCAAAGTAGGATGTACAACATTTTCTTAATAAAGTTTGTTATGCCTTAATAATGTTTGTTATGCCAAAGATGCCTATGACCTAGATGTCCCCTGAAAGCATAGTTCCCAGACCCCCGCCCCTGCTACTCTGTCCCTCGAAGTGTTTGATTGTATTCAGGAAACTTCTTAGCTTTGGTTCAGTCCAGTTGTGCTGACTTCCTGTGAAGTGTTTGCTGCCCTTCCTTTCACCTAAGATAATTCTTATCTGCTATCTAGTTAGTGAATAACCCTCACCCCTCCGTCCCCACCCTTGTAACCATCAAAGAATGTTTTCTTCTGTGTTTAACCCTTTTCTTGAATTCTTATAGTAGTTGTCTTATACAATATTTGTCCTCCTGTGACTGACTAAATTCACTCAGCATAAAATCCTCCAGATTCCTCCATGTTATAAGACGTTTCACAGATTCATCGTTGTTCTTTATGGTTGCGCAGTATTCCACTGGTTTGTGAATATACCGTAATTTGTTTATCCATTCATCCGTTGATGGGCACCTAGGTTGTTTCCATCTTTTTTGCTATTGTGAACAGTGCTGCAATGAACATAGGTGTGCATGTATTTATTCATGTGATAGCTCTTATTTCTCTAGGATATATTCCAAGGAGCGGGATTGCCGGATCATATGGTACTTCTGTTTCTAGCTTTTTAAGGAAGCGTCAAAATCAATTTCCAAAGTGGTTGTACCATTTTACATTCCCACCAACAGTGTAGAATTGTTCCAGTCTCTCCACAACCTCTCCAACATTTATTATTTTGTGTTTTTTGGATTAATGCTAGCCTTGTTGGGGTGAGATGGTATCTCATTGTAGTTTTGATTTGCATTTCTCTAATGGCTAATGATTGTGAGCATTTCTTCATGTGTCTGTTAGCCGCCAGAATGTCTTCTTTGGCGAAGTGCCTGTTCATATCCTTTGCCCATTTTTTAACTAGGTTATTAGTCTTTTCGTTGTTGAAGTTTTGCAGTATCTTATAGATTTTAGAGATTAGATGCTGATCGGATTTGTCATAGCCAAAAATTTTTTCCCAGTCTTTAGGTTGTTTTTTGACTCTTTTGGTGAAGTCTTTTGAGGAGCATAAGTGTTTGATTTTTAGGAGCTCCCAGTTATCTAGTCTCTCTTCTGGTGTTTGTGCATTGTTACTTAAGGTTCGTATTCTATTTATGCCATATATTAGGGCTCCCAGCGTTGAACGTATTTTTTACTCCATGATCTTTATCGTTTTCTATTTTATATTTAGATCTTTTATCCATTTTGAGTTAGTTTTTGTGCATGGTGTGAGGTATGGGTTTTGTTTCAGTTTTTTGCAGATGGATATCCAGTTATGCCAGCACCATTTGTTAAAGAGACTGTCTTTTCCCCAATTAATGGACTTCGGGCCTTTGTCAAATATCAGCTGCTCATAGGTGGATGAATTTATGTCTGGATTCTCAGTTCTGTTCCATTGGTCTATGTATCTGTTGTTGTACCAGTACCAGGCTGTTTTGACTATCATGGCGGTATAATAGCTTCTAAAATCAGGTAGTGTGAGGCCTCCCAAGAAAAGTGCAAAGTATAAAGAGTAATTATAAAGCAAACGCCAGTGAAAAGGCCACCTGGGTCAAGACAGGGACCGGCTCCACCTTCCCAGCTCCTCTCCCCCACTCCAGCAGCCCCTCTGGATTTTCACCTACCTCTCCTCCCAGAGACATCCACCACGCTGATGGTTGCAGTCATCCTTTCTTCATTTGCCTTGTGGTTTCTCCATTCAAGTTGGCTTCCTGTCTGCCATGCAGTAGTTTTAGAACTTTGTATGAACGGACTCATGTGGGATGTCGTCCACTGGGCTGGCTTCTTTCACTTAGCATAGTATCAGGAAGTGCCGCTGCCTGTAGCCAGGTTCTTCCTGTTTCATTGTTGTGTAGTATTCCATTGTCTGTGTTTCCCCATTGCTGTTGATGAACGCGTGGGTGGTTTCAGTTTGGGACTGCATGGAATGTTCTCAGCTGTGACTCTTGCTGCCTGTGTCTGTGGATTCCTCCTGAGCCCTATGCCTTGGTGGAATTGCTGGACTGGAGTATCTTTACCTTTGCTAGATAATTACAGGTGCTTTTCCAAAGGGATTTCCTGCACCAGTGGATATGCGTTCCAGTTGCTCTCCATCTGTTATCTCTGGCACTTGCATTGTCTTTGAAATTTTCTGCCAGTGGGGGACTCTGTGTGTGTGTGTCTCTGTGTGTGTGTGTGTGTAGAAGAATCTCTTTGTAGTTTCATGCGGATTCATTTTCACCCTCCCTTTTTATACAAGTGGGAGCACACAGCACCCATGTCTTTGGTCATTCTTTTCGTTGTTGTTGTTGTTGTTGAGAATATACACAGCAGAACACACACCAGTTCAACACAAATTCTATATGTACAATGCAATGATATTGATTACGTTCTTTGAGTTGTGCAGCCATTCTCACCCTTTTCTGAATTGTTCCTCCCCCATTAACATAAGCTCACTGTCCCCTAAATTTCCTGTCTAACCTTTTCAGTTGCTGTTGTCAGTTTGATCACATATAGATAGTTCTTAAAAAAGCATAATGCCCAAGGCAGGCATTCTTTACTAGTTAAGCTAAACTATTGGGTTTTGAAAGACTTTAGGGAATATTTTTAGTTTAAGGATTAAAGATTATCTCAGGGCAGTAGTTTTGGGGGTTCATCCAGCCTCCATGGCTCCAGAAAGTCTGGAGTCCATGAAAATTTGAAGTTCTCTTCTGCTTTTTCCCCCTTTTGATCAGGGCTTCAGTCATTCTTGTTTCTGGCTTTATCATCCTCCTGCCCTCAAAGGCTAGCCCTCTGTTGATCTGACCAGCCCTGGGGTGAGTTCCAGTCTGTCTGAATTCTCAGTGATACCACCACTGTGTCTTTCCTCCCTGAGCCTCTGGTCTCTGTAGCATCGTGTTGTGTTGTCTGTTTTTCACCTTAGGAGAATTTATCTCAATAATGGCTACAACCCAGACCTGATCTTTACAGTTTCCCCCATTGCAATTGTGAGGTCCCCTCCTTGGAAAAACTATTAAATTCAGCTCGACAATTTGCCTTCTTGTCCTCCTATCCTTTTTTTTTAATTGCAGTAAAATTTATATAACAAAACATTTGCCATTTCGGCATATTTTAATGCGTACAATTTGGTGACATTAATTATGCTCACCATTTGCCTCCTTTTTTAAAAACCTGTTCCACTGGGGACTCCTGAAGCACATCTCATGGGGTGAGAAAAAGAGAGGAGTGGAGGAGGAAGCCAAGGTTTGGATCCCAAGCACCTGGGAGGATGGAGCTGCCCTCAGTGAGACAGGAAGGCGGTGGGAGGGCAGGTTGTGGCCCTGCTGTGTGCAGGATACCTGGAAGAGCCCCACATGGGCATGCCAAGGAGGGGCGTGGCAGGAAGAACTCGAGGATTCATCAGTGTTTTGTTTTAGTTGCCACCCAGTCGGCTCTGACTCATAGTGACTTTCTGTAAAACAGAACAAAACGTTGCCGATTCCTGCACCATCTCCATGATCGTTGGTATGCTCAAGTCCATTGTTGCGGTCGCTGTGTCAGTCCGTCTCACTGAGGGCCTCCCTTGCCTTTGTTGACCCTCCAGTTTACCAGCCATGATGTCCTTTTCTAGCGACTTGTGTTTCCTGATGATGTATCCAAAGTAAGTGAGCTGAAGTCTCGCCATCCTGTCTTCTAAGAAGCATTCTGATTGTATTTCTTCTGAGACACATTTGTTTGTTCTTCTGGTCAGCCTGTTGCTGTCCAGTCTATTCCAACTAATAGCGACTCTATAGGACAGAATAGAACTGCCCCATAGGGTTTTTTCCAAGGAGTAGCTGGTACATTTGAACTGCTGACCTTAACCATTACGCCACCAGGGCTCTGGTCTTCTGACAGTCCACCATTTTCTTAGTTATCTAGTGCTGCTATAACAGAAGTACCACAAGTGAATGGCTTTAACAAAGAGAAGTTTATTCTCTCACAGTTTAGGAGGCAAGAAGTCCAAATTCGGGGTGCCAGCTCCAGGAGAAGGCTTTCTCTCACTGTCGGCTCTGGGAGAAAGTCCTTGTCATCAATCTTCCCCGGTCAAGGAGCTTCTCAGTACAGGGACCCCAGGTCCAAAGGATGCGCTATTCTTCTGGTTCTTGTTTCTTGGTGGGATGAGGTCCCCATGTCTCTCTGCTCGCTTCTCTCTTTTATATCTCAAAAGAGATTGGCTTAATACACAACCTAATCTTGTAGATTGAGTCCTGCCTCATAAACATAACTGCCACTTATCCCACCTCATTAACATCACAGAGGTAGGATTTACAATACATAGGAAAATCACATCAAATGACAAAATGGTGGACAATCACACAATACTGGGAATCATGGCCTAGCCAAGTTGATACACATTTTTGGGGGACACAATTCAATCCATGACATTCACCCTTTTGCCCCCAAAAATTAATGTTCTTGCCACATGTAAAACAAATTTGCTCCATCATATCATAGCAAAAGTCTTAAGTGAACTCCGAGTCCAAAATCCCAAAATTCCTCTTCATCTGTGAAATCTAGAATACAAGTTATCTGCTTCCAAAGTACAATGGTAGAACAGGTACAAGCTAGACATTTACATTACAAATGGGAGAAATTGGAGGGAAAGAAGGTGTAACAGGCACCAAGCAAGTCAGCAGAATACATTACATCAGCCCTCAAGGCTTGAAAATAATCCTCTGTTCTCTGAGACCATTTACACAATGGCCCTGCCCTCCAAACTCTAGGTATTGGCCACACTCTCCAGATTCTAAGTGGAGGCCCCTCGGCCCTGAGCTTCAGCTCCACCTTCTAGGCCCACTGAAATGGCAGCTCTGCTCTCTCGATTGGGTGCACCATTCTCCTAGTCCATCTGAGTGGCGACTCCACCCTTGAGACCCCAGAAGTTGTGTCCCTACCTTCTGAGACTGAGGCAGATCTGCTTCCTGTGTTCCTTGTCTCTTCAGCTTCTGCTTCCTTGTTCCTTGGCCTCTCAGCCCCGTGAGCCTCACTGCCCACGTCTGCCCTGCTGGAGGCAAGTGTTCCAAAGCTCTTTAGCTCCACTGATAAGTGCCTGGAGGCACCCCACTCCTCCAGTAAACTTTGGCCAGAAGGCACTCAGCTCTCTTGCTCCATGGGTCAGGATAGAGGCGTCTCCTGATTCACATAGTTGCAGGGGCTGCCGAAACCAAGATCGGCAGGTCAGAGAGCAGGGCCTTTGCTCACTCTGGATCCTGCAGCTGGCTGCTATTTGTCTGATCTCCAATGCTTGGGATTTGAGCTAGCAGCTTACCTACGGTCTTGCCTGCCGATCTTGGGATTCCTTGATCTTTGCAGCCTGTGAGCAAGAGCCGTGCTCTCTGACCTGCCAATCTTGGATTCGCCAGCCCCTGCGGCTATGTGAATCTGGAGAAGCCTCTATCCTGACCCATGGACTTGGGATCTTCCAGCCTGTACAACCACGTGAGCCATTTCCTTGATATAAAGTTCTCTCTCTGTATATATTTATATGCTTTACTAGTTTTGTTGTCTAGAGAACCCAGCCGAAGACAATAGTATATTCAGTATTCTTTGCCAACACCATAATTCAAAGGCATCAATTCTTGGGTTTTCCTTATTCATTGTCCAGCTTTCGCGTGCATATGAGGCAATTGAAAATACCATGGCTTGGGTCAACCACACCGTAGTCCTCAAAGTGGTATCTTTTCTTTTTAACACTTTAAAGAGGTCTTTGTAGAAGATTTGCGCGGTGCAATGCGTCATATGATTTCTTGACTTCCACTTCCAAGAGCGTTGATTGTTGATCCTTGACAACTTAAATTTGTCCTTCATTTACCATGATGTTGTTAATTGGTTGTCAGTGTTTAGGTGTTAAGGACCCAAGACAGGACAGAATTGGGGGGCTGGAGGTGAGTATAGAAAGGAAAGAGGTGGGCTCTGGAGCCCCCTGTTCTTGGCTCTGCTCCCCTGTTGTGGGTGATGTAGAAGGTCCAGTGCTGAAGAGTATGACCAACCATGTTTCAGATCTGGGCCCTGCTTCATCTGGCTATGCGACCCTGGGTGAATCACCACCTCTGTCTGAGCCTCACTCGTCTTTCATATAGAAACAGGGCCAGAAATTTCAGCTTTCCAGTTTTGCCTTTGAGGATGACATGGTGACAGCAACCCTTAATTGAGCACCTACTGTTATGCTGAGCAAATAATCCGAGCAGCTGGACTATATGAAGAAGAACGTGGCATCAGGATTGGAGGAAGCGTCATTACCAACCTGAGATATGCAGATGACTCAATCTTGCTTACTGAAAGTGAAGAGGACTTGAAGCACTTACTGATGAAGGTCAAAAAACACAGCCTTCAGTATGGATTACACATCAACATAAAGAAAACAAAAATCCTCACAACTGGACCAGTAAGGAACATCATGATAAACAGAGAAAAGATTGAAATTGGCAAGGATTTCATTTTACTTGGATCCACAATCAACGCCCATGGAAGCAGCAGTCATGAAATCAAATGACGTATTACCTTGGGCAGATCTGCCACAAAAAAACCTGTTTAAGGTGTTCAAAAGCAAAGATGTCACTTTGAGGACTAAGGTGCACCTGGCCTAAGCCATGGTATATCCGGTTGCCTCATAAGCATGCAAAAGCTGGACAATGCATAAGGAAGACTGAAGAATTGATGCCTTTGAATGATGGTGTTGGCAAAGAATATTGAATGTACCATGGACCGCCAGAAGAATGAACACATCTGTCTTGGAAGAAGTACGGCCAGAATTCTCCTTAGAAGTGAGAATGGCAAGACTTTGTCTCATGTACTTTGGACATGTTATCAGGAGGGACCAGTCCCTGGAGAAGGACATCATGCTTAGCATAGTAGAGAGTCAGTGATAAAGAGGAAGACCCTCGACAAGTTGGATTGATACAGTGGCTGCCAACAGTGGGCTCAAATATTGCCAACAATTGTGAGAATGGCACCAGACCAGGCAGCGTTTTGTTCTGTTAGAACAAAATGAGGTAGAACCAATTCAATGGTACCTAACAACAGCTATATGCCAGGCCCTGCACTCAGTGAGGTGGGCATTGTCCTGAACCCAGAGGCCCAGAGAGAGGCGGTCTCTCACCTACACTCGTCCAGCTCCAATCAGAGTACAGAGCTGATGGCTCAGTAATCTGGCTTCCGTGGCCATAGTATTGCGGACCTGGCCGTTCCCCACTTCGGGGGCCTCTTTTGAAGGAGCCCTCCCTCCTCACTTTTCCTGCTTTGGGACAGCAGCTGCAGAACAGCTGGGACCAGGACCAGCCTCGTCCCCTGTCCCGGCGTCTTTCATAAGCCACCCCCCAGCCCCTGTGCGCCCATGATTCTGGAGGAGGCGGCCCCAGCTTAGGGAGTTTGAGGACAAAGTCCTAATTTTTAACACCCTTTGAGTTTCCCAGAACCAAGCCTCTCACCCTGCAGCTGGTAGAAGCAAGACTCTGGGACTGTTGACAGAGAAAATAGATACAATCCAGGGCTGGAGGAGGAATGAGGCTGGGGTCTCAAACTGGAGGCCTTCACATTGGGTCAGGGCTGTGGGCAAGTTTTGTTTGGCCCACAGGGATTTGAATTTCGAGGTCTTAGATAGTGCTAAGGGAGCTCTGGTGATGCAGTGGTTAAAAACTGAGCTGCTAACCAAAAGGTTGGCCGTTCAAATCCACCAGCTGCTCCTTGGAAACCCTATGGAGCAGTTCTACTATGTTCTGTAGGGTCGCTATGAGTTGGAATCGACTTGACAACAGTGGGTTTGGTTTGGTTTTTCAGAAGGGGCTGAGGATCCCAGTTGGCCCATCCTCCCCTCCCCCACCCTGTCTTCAGCGTCACCCAGGCCTACCACACACATTCACCTCGCTGGTGGCCTGTGGACCATTGGGTCTGCGGTCCTCAGCATTGCCATTTTATGGGTACAACTTTTTATTATGAAAATTTCCTGTTGTTAGTTGCTGTTGAGTAGATTCCAACTCATGGCAACCCCATGTGTGCAGAGTAAAACTGTGTTCCATAGGGTTTTCAAGGCTGTGACCTTTCAGTAGCAGATTGCCAGGCCTGTCTTCTGAGGCATCTCTGGGTGGGTTTAAACCACCTGCCTTTTGGGTAGTAGTCAAGCGCTTAAGTTTCCTCTAAAACCATTAAGTGGATTCTAACTCTTAGCAACCCTATAGGACAGGGTAGAACTGCCCCCTAGGGTTCCCAAGGATGTAATCTTCAGGGAAGCAGACTGCCACATCTTTCTTCCACAGAGTGGCTGGTCGGTGGAACTGCCTTTCAGTTAGCTGCTAAGCACTTAACCATTGTGCCACCAGGGCTCCTTAAACCAAACCTGTTGCCATCGAGCCAATTCCGAACAAGATGTGGCAGTCTGCTTCTGTAAGCATTCCAGCCTTGGAAACCCTGTGGCCAGTTCTTCTCTCTCCTATTGGCTTGCTGTGAATGAGTCTCTATGAGTAAGTTTCCTAGCACACTGAAAATTGGCAAATGGAGGGGAGTGAGGCCCAAAAACCCAGGCAATCAGCTTCTTTATTTTAAGAGGAACTCAAGCCCAGAGAGGATGTCCTGCCTTCCCAAGGCCACACAGTTAAAATGTCTGGGGCTCCCCCCAACTCAGCCTGGAGTGGACTTGGGCAAGTTGGACCAGGAAGCAGATTTGAAGGGATTCACTCATTCCATAAAAAAAATTTTTTTTAATTGAGCACCTACTATGTGGTGGGGCCTCCGTGGGGACCAAGACAGCCCTATATCCAGCATTCACAGAGACCTGGGGAGTAGGGGTCTCCATGCTCCCTTCTTCCTGCTATGGGGCAGAGCACAGAGCCCACCTCAGGGCCTTTGCAACTTGCTGTTCCCGCTTCCTGACACAGTCTTCCCCCAGATAACTTCATGGCTCTCTCCCTCGCCTCCTTGCAAGCTCAGCTGAAGAGATTGGGGGCCTGGGGGATCCCCGCCTCTCTGGGTCTACTCCAAATTCCTGATCCAGCACTCAGCCCCCTCCCCTGTGAGTCTTGCCCCTTCAACCTTATCCTCCCCGACTTCGAAGGCTAGCTCAGGTACAGGCAGCCCAGGAAGGTGGTGGCTCCGATGGCTTCACCCTCTCAGCTCCACAGGTCACCACACTTGCCGATGAGAGGCAGCCTCCTGTGGGCCAGCCTCACTGTCTTACACACGCCCTGAGAACGTGCCCAGTGGGTATGGAGTGTCCACTGAATGCCAGGCCCCGTGCTCAGCTCCACACAGCAGGCCTGTGAGCTCAGGGAGGTTATAGATGGGTAAACTGAGGCTCAGAGGCTACAGTGACTTGCCCAAGGCCCCATAGCAAGGGCAGGACAGGGTACACGTTCTGGATGGGATGGAGGAAGCAAGGCCAAGTGTGTTTGAGGTCTCCAGGGTGGGCAAAGGCCCCCACGTGAGGAAGTGGAGGCTAGAAGTCAGCAGGCCTCACTCCAGGCCTGGAAGCCAGTACTGCTGGGCAGCACTCAGACCCCCGGCTGGAGCATCAGGCCCCACCCCGAGGCAGTTTCTCCATCTGTGCATGGTCGGGGTGGGGAGGTGTTGGACGGGCCCAGGCCCAGCTTGTGGAGGATGGGGGGCTGTCCTCCTGCCATAGCCCTGGGGCCCACAGCCTATTTTTCTGTCCTTCTACAGCCTGGACTCTCCCCAAATAGAATGAATTTGTTGGGCCCTGAAGCCCAGGTTCTCAGGGCCTGCTGCCTGAGTTTCTTGCCCCCAGCGGCTCCCTCTCTCTTCCCACAGAACGGTGGCCGCTGAGGTGCGGAAGCAGGTGTCCCGGGAACGTAGTGGCTCACCCCACTCCAGCAGGCGCTGCAGCAGCTCCCTGGGGGTAAGTGTTTGGAGGGGGTGCCCCCAGGACCCTGCTGTCTGGCAGGGGTGGGGCTTCCCCTCTGTCCAGGCTCTGTCCCACCCCCTCCCACCAGTGCCCTGTCCTGTGGGGAGACAGGCGGCTTCCCTGGGCTGGGACCTGGCAAGTCGCAGGGAAGGGGATCCCTTATCCTGGCCCTAGTGCTGTCGTCATTCTTATTTCCTGTGACGGGGGAGGGGGCCTCTCTCTCGCTAGCTGCTTCCTGTAGGGGGGCAGCCCTATGGGTGGTTGCGGGGAGGGGCTCCTGGGCTGATGTCACCCCATCTCCTGCTGCCTGGACCACCCGGGTGGTGATGGGGGAAAGGAGAGATGGGGGATGGGAGATACTTCCAGCTGCAGTGGAGAGGGGAGGCCATCTTGACCAGGGAGCCCAAGGGACTGTCTCTCCCCTACTCTGAACTTCCATTCTCTGTCCCCATGCCTTTCCTTCCACCATTAGTTCCCTGCCCTCCAGGCACAAGGGCATGATTTCCTGCCTGGAACACCTGGAAGGAGGGGCTGGATTGCATTCTTGATGGGGATGGAGAGTCTGACAGTGTTCACTCTCCTCTGTGGCCCCTCCGCAGCTCCAGAACCCTCTATGGCTCCCACCACCCTCCAATTCCAGTCTGAGACCAAGCACAACCCCAGCCCCACCTAAAAAAAACAAAACAAAAACCAAACCCGTTGCTGTCGAGTCAATTCTGACTCAGAGACCTTATAGCACAGCGTAGAACTGCCCCATAGAGTTTCCAAGGAGCACCTGGTGGAATTGAACTGCTGACCTTTTGGTTAGCAGACTTAGCTCTTAACTACTACACCACCAAGGTTTCCCAGCCCCATCTAGTGCCCCCTAATCCCAGCCCTGGGGGCAAGGGTTGCAGCCACTTTGCTCCAACCCAGGTCCCACTGGCTGAGGTTGTTGAGCCCCTGGACTTCGAGGACGTGCTTCTGAGCCGGCCGCCAGATGCTGAGCCTGGGCCCCTCCGGGACATGGTCGAGTTTCCAGCTGACGACCTGGAGCTGGTGCTGCAGCCCCGGGAATGCCGGACCACGGAGCCCGGGATCCCTGAGGATGGGTGGGTGCAGCATCCCGCCCTCCCTGTCCAGGATATCACCCTGCCTCAGTGCCCCCCATTAACATAACATTTCCCATCAGGCTCTGGACTCCAGCAGCCCTGAGTTCACCTCCTAGCTCAGGTCTGTGACCTTGGACAAGTCACACTCTCTCTCTGAGCCTCCATCTCCCCATCCTAAGATAGGCAGAAGTGCAGTCCCAACCTCACTTTGGGCCCTGCCTCTGTTACCCCAATTTTATTTTCCACAGAAAGCTGGACGCCCAGGTGAGGGTCGCCGTGGAGATGTACACAGAGGACTGGGTCATCGTCCACAGGAGGTGGGTCTGAACCCGGAAGAGCCAAGCTGCTGTCTTGGCCAGTCCAGGGCAGCTGGACTTCCTTGGGTGGAGCACAGGGAGGGTGGGTGGTCTTGCAGACCTCATGTAAGCCTCAGCAAGTGCATGGGTGCAAATTGGGGACCGCTGGAGAGCCCTCAGCCCCACTTGCTATCCAGACCTGTCTCCTGCCAGGTACCAGCATCTGAGTGCAGCGTACAGCCCCATCACCACAGAGACGCAACGTGAACGGCAGAAGGGCCTCACCCGCCAGGTCTTTGAGCAGGACATTTCTGGGGATGAGAGGACCAGCCCTGAGGACTCGGTGAGGGAGCCCTGGGCAGGGGTCACCACCGGGGTATGTGCATGGGTTCTTGTCCCAGCTCTTGGTCTCACATGATAGGAAACAGACCCAAATAAGCTTGAGGCTAAAATGAAATGTATCGACCCCATGAGTGAAAACTTAAGGGTAATAGTTGTTGACAGTTTATTAACCGCTTACTGTATACTAAATATTCTGCACTTATTCTCCTTTCATCCTGTGATGATTTTGTTGATAAGAAAACTGAGGCACAGCAAGGTTATTGGAGGACCTTCCCTGGCCTGCTGAGTCTTAAGCCTGTATTTTGTCAACCAACATTGACAGAGCGCCTACTCGATACCAACAATAATTAGTCATTGTTTCTATTGTTGTTTTTAGATGATTATTAACCCATTTGACAGATGGGAAACTGAGGTCCTTAGAGTTGGGGTCAGAGACCCAGGGTCATAGTGCCATACTGGGATTTGAACCAGGGCATTCTGGCTTTGGCTGCTGCTGAGTGTGGGGGGGTCAGGCAGGGTCCTGGGCCAGTGGCAGCTCCAGTGGGAAGAACTCTTCCCTCCCCTGGCAACAGTGAGCAGAGTCCCAGGGACGGCTCTCATTGGCCTAGCCCAGGCATGTGCTCACCTTGGAGCCAGTCCCTGGGGCTGGCAAATAGCATGTTCTGATTGGCTAGTCAAGGGTCACGTGAAGCCCAGGACTTGGGGTAGGAGTAGCCTTCTGCAACAATGGTAAAGGAAGGGTGGTCCCCAGACAGAAGTTTCTGAGAAGGAGGTTAGCAAAGTCCCCAGGTACTCCCTGTAGTAGTGACCCTACTCTCTAGCCCTCAGCTTCGCCATCTGTAGAATGGGTATGAGGACGGTCCTACCTAGGTGGGATGAGGGTGCATCCAGCTGGTGCTCAGTGCTTGCACATTCTCTACTGGTAGGAAGATCCCCGGCGCTGCTCAGGTTCCCCAGACGACACTCCACGAGGCAGCGGTGCCTCTGGCATCTTCGACCTGAGGAACTTGGCAGCTGACTCACTGCTGCCCTCGCTGCTGGAGCGCGCAGCCCCCGAGGACGTGGACCGGCGCAATGAGGCCATGCGGCGGCAGCACCGGGCCAGCGCCCTGCTCGCCCTCTACCCAGCGCCTGACGAGGTGGGTGCCTGCAGATCCACACAAGTCCTCAGGCCAATACTCATCTGACCGACATGTATCCCTATATATTATCCTACCAACATTCACTGGGTGCCTGCTGTATACCCTGGGTGGTGCATACAATTAACATACTCAGCTGCTAACCGAAAGGTTGGTGGTTATAGTCCACCCAGAGGTACCTCAGAAGAAAGGCCTGATGCTCTACTTCAGAAAAATCAGCCATTGAAAACCTATGAAGCATAGTTCTACTCTGACATATGTGGCAACACCATGAGTTGGGGTCGACTTGAAGGCAACTGGTTTTACTGTATGTTGTTGGGTGCCGTCGAGTCGATTCTGGCTCATTTCTTATTGCCCGTGAGTTGATTCCGACCCTAATATGACAGAGTAGAACTGCCCCTTAGGGTTTTCAAGGCTGTAATCTTTATGAGAGCAGATTGCCAGGTCTTTTCTCCTGAAGAGTGGCTGGTGGGTTCGAATCACCGATCTTTTTGTTAGCAGCTGAGTGCTTAACCACTGCCTTACCAGGGCTCCTTGTGTATTACTGTATACCTTATATTTATTCAAGAGTTTTTACTGAACACCTATTAACACCTCTATATTTATTTAACCAGTGTTTATTGAGTGCTTACTGTATATGCCTGTATTTATTCAGCCAATACTTATTGTGTGTTTACTGCATATTCCTATATTTAATCAAACAGCATTTATTAGGAACCTAGTGTATATCCCTGTATTTAATCAACCAACATTAATTGAATACCTACTGTGTATACCTTTTTTTTTTTTTAACCAACATTAGGCACCTACTGTATACAGCTCTCTTTTTATTTGGCCAACATTTATTGAGTGCTTACTATATACCTCTATTTATTCAGTCAGTATGTATTGGGTGCCTAGTGCATATCTCTATGTCAAATCAACATTTATTGAATGCTTTCTGTATATGTCTGTTTATCCAACCAACTTTTAGTAGGTACCTGCAGTATGTCTCTATATTTATTCACATAACATGTTTTGGTGTTTACTGTGTGGCAGGCACTAGGGATGCAGTTGTGAACAAGATAGACCTGGTCTCTGCCTTCACAGAGTTCACAGTCTACTGCAGGAGAGACCTGCCCCCTATTAGGAAATTCCAACCCAGACAGATAGCACCATGATGGTGGATGCCTAGAGTGTTGTGAACACCTAGAGGAGGTACCTGCCCGGGCCTGAATGGTCAGGGAAGGCTTCCTGGAGGAAGTGCCAGCTAAGCTGTGACCCGTATCATGAGCAGGCATTGAAAGAAGGAGGAAGGGCATCCCAGGCAGGGGGACTAGCACATGGGGTAGCTCAGAGGTGGGGGACTGAAAGGAGTCTAGTCTGAGGGTAGAGCTGGTCACGGGCCGGGCATTCCAGGCCCTTCCCGGAGGATGTGTCTTAGCTGCCCCCACTGGCTCCTGACAGGATGAGGCCGTGGAACGCTGCAGCCGCCCGGAGCCACCCCGTGAGCACTTTGGACAGAGGATCCTGGTCAAGTGTCTGTCCCTCAAGTGAGTGGTGCTGCCCTGCCCCTCCTTTCGGACGTGTGTGGAGACCGTGTGGGTTCCAGTGCAGGGCACGTGTTTGGCTCTTTCTGCATGAGTGATGTCATTACTGTGTGCAGCCTTCACACCCAGGAGGACACCTGTAGGCTTTTATGAGGGGAAATAATCCTTCCGTTTTCATCCTCAAAGCCACTAATCATTAAGTGTTAACGTGTGTCAGACGCTGTTCTCAGCCTTTCATGTATATTAACTTGTTGAATCCTCACCACAACTTTGTGAAATGAGTGTAGGTGTAGGTGGGGAAACTGAGGCACAGAGTGGCGAAATCTTTGTGCCCGAGAATACGTGAGTTGCGAGCAGCCCAGCCAAGATTTGAGCCCTGGCCCGGCTCTGATGCTGGAGTCCAGTGGTTGCCTGCTCTGCTGCTGGGACCCAGGGTGGAGGGGGCGCTGGCGACCTTGCGTCTGGCTTCCAGCCGCACAGGGCCCCCTCCGTGTCGGCCCCCGGGGAGCAGCCAGAGTGCGTGGGAATGGAGATGAACAGGATGTGGACTTGGACCCGAGCCTGCTCCTGCCCCTCCCCACCCTGAGTTCCTGCCGGAAAGACGGGGGCAGGAAAGGGAGGCTCTGGCCTGGCCTGAGGCCCAGGTGGGCCTCCTGCCCCAGGCACAAGGGTTGGGAACCGGCTCTGTGGGCTCGTCCAGCCATTCAACAAACACTTATTGAGCACCTACTGTGTACAGGACACATAACCGTGTGATGGCCACACAGGGCTGTGATGGGGGCTGGGGGCCAGAGGAGGCTCCTGACCCAGCCAAGGGGGGAGATGTCTGAGCTAAGATTCCAGGAGGAGGGGGATGAGCGCATGCTAGGTGGGGTCACAGCACGTGCAGAGGCTGGGAGACCTGTGTGGTTGGGCCACTGGACCATCCGGAAAGGGGAAAATGAGGCAAGAGGCGGCTGACCAGGCCACACAGGACTTTGTTCTCAGGGCAGTGGGAGCCTCTAGTTTCCAGATGCTTCCTTAGGAGGTACATAGTGACCAGGGGCCAGCAAGGCAGAGCACAACAGGCAGATGGTTACGGTGGCCATTCAGGCAAGCAGGGACAAGACCCAGCCCTGGTGGCAATGATGGCATGGCCCAAGGGGCCAGAGGACACCCCAGAGAAGGGCAACAGGGGGCCCAGGAGTCGAGAATTTCAAGATGGGGGAGACTGTTGTACCAAAAGCTGCCTCCATATCAACTGAACAAGGGCCAAAGTTGAGGGCTCTGTAAGTTACTAAGTCAGGGGATCTCTCAGTCCCTCAGTGTCTTCTTTTGCAAAGCCCATAGATGGTGGTTCCATATGACCCAAAGGGAATGGTATGCCCCCACAATGCACTGAGGCCGGGCGGGGGCCTCAGAGGGAGCAGGGTGTATGGGTGGCAGAGGGGTTAGGGAGAGCGTCTGCCAAAGAGCCCCCCATTCACCCACAGGTTCGAGATTGAAATTGAGCCCATCTTTGGGATCTTGGCCCTGTATGACGTGCGGGAGAAAAAGAAGGTAGGAGCCCCCTTTCCTCTTGCTGCTCCTCCTCCTCTTCAGGGGACTGTGGGCTTTCTGGAGGTTGTGGCCCAGCTGCCTCTCTTGCCCCCAGATCTCGGAGAACTTCTACTTCGACCTGAACTCAGACTCCACCAAAGGGCTGCTGCGGGTGCATGGCACCCACCCCGCCATCTCAACCCTGGCCCGCTCTGCCATCTTCTCTGTGACCTACCCCTCGCCTGACATCTTCCTGGTCATCAAGGTGCCCACTGGGGCTGGGTAAGGGGGTGATGAACGTGAGCGCCGCAGGTGCGGGCCCTGCTGTCCTGGATCGAGACAGACATGTCACCAGGAAGGGTGATCAGGGCTGTGATGGGGAGCACAGGCAGCAGCGGGAGCCCAGAGGAGACCCCTGACCCAACCCTGGTGGGGAGAAATCACTGAGGGCTTCCATGGAGAGGTGACAGCTGAGCTAAGACCATAGGGGATGGACAGCCTGGAGGAAAGGGCCTCCTGGGCACATGTAACAGCCCAGTAGAGCTAGGAGGCGAGGGAGATGCTGGTGGGAGGTTCGGGGACAGATGTTTAAAATGTTTCTTTTCTAAGTTGAGAATTTTTCAGCTTTTAGGGGAGGAGAACCTAGCTAGCACATTCATTTCAGATTTTCTGTTTCCAGGAGTGAGCTCAAGTTTCCTTTCCCAAAACATTACATTAGGTTACACTATTGAAACAAATTGGGCAGGTACAGTCAGGTGCTGCTCAAGGTCAGTCTTCACAGGGGTTCCTGCTTTTAGTCCTCACAGCAGCACCGGGACCTGGGGTGACCATGGCTCCCATTTTGTAAATGGGGAAGCTGAGGCACAGAGAGAGTCCAGGGTCCCCCAGCCCCTGGATGGTCAGGATTGCAGCCCAGACCCCATAGCCCAAAGCCACGCTTGGAGCAGCCTCTGTTTGCACCCAAAATGAAAATGTAAATGCAGGGAAAATCTTGGAAGCGAAAGGTGGGCTTGAGCCTGGGGTTTGGGGTGGAATTCAGGGGTGGGGAGGGCTCCATCCAGAGGGCAATGTGGACCATGGGAGGTGCTGGAGCCAGGAACTCGGGCGGATGGAGTGTCTGGGGGCTTGGGGGTCTAGGAGGCTGGGGGGCTACAGCCGGGCAGCACTTCACTCGGCCACCTGCCCACAGCTGGAGAAGGTGCTGCAGCAGGGTGACATCAGTGAGTGCTGCGAGCCCTACATGGTGCTGAAGGAGGCAGACACGGCCAAAGTGAGTGAGGAGGCTGGGCTCGGTGGGGGGGAGGCCACCCCACGGGGCTGGCCACTGAGCTGCTGGGGGTCCCCCCACAGAACAAAGAGAAGCTGGAAAAGCTGCGCCTAGCAGCCGAGCAGTTCTGCACCCGCCTGGGCCGCTACCGCATGCCCTTTGCCTGGACAGCTGTGCATCTCGCCAACATCGTGAGCTGTGCCGGGCAGACGGACCGGGACTCGGACTCTGAGGGCGGTGAGGAGGCGGGTGGGCTGATGGGGGCCCTGAGGCACAGACACCGTACCCAGTTTCAGTGGAGTCGACTGACTCATGGCAACACCATGTGTGTCAGAGTAGAACTGTGCTCCATAGGGCTTTCAGTAACTGATTTTTTAGTAGATCCCCGGGCCTTTCTTTTGACATGGCTCTGGGTGGACTTGAACCACCAGCGTTTCAGTTAGCAGTCAAGCATGTTAACCATTTGCACCACTCAGGAATTAGACTACCTAGGGCCTGGCAACTCGGGGCGGGGAAGGGGCGCCCTCTGGTGGCCACACTCAGTACCAGGCCTGAATCTCCGTGGCTCTTTGTCCCTCCCTGTCTCTCGTCTGTCCTTCTCTGACACTGTCTCCCCTAGAGCGCCGACCCGCCTGGACTGACCGCCGCCGTCGGGGGCCCCAGGACCGAGCGAATAGCGGGGACGATGCCTGCAGCTTCTCCGGCTTCCGCCCAGCCACACTAACTGTCACCAACTTTTTTAAGCAGGTGCTGTGGCTGTGGGACAGGGGGCTGAGGGGCACTCAGGGACCCCCATGGCCCTTCTGCCTTGGGGACCCCCCAGCCCCTCGCCCCAGCTCATGGGGGCGGGTCACGTGCAGGAGGCCGAACGTCTCAGTGACGAGGACCTCTTCAAGTTCCTAGCGGACATGCGGCGGCCATCTTCCCTGCTACGGCGCCTGCGGCCCGTGACCGGTGCGTGGCGTACCCCGTAAACAAGAGGTGTCGCTGTCATACAGTCTCTCAACAAGCACACACTGACCACTTACTGTGCTAGGCATGGGGACCCAATGATGACTGTGACAGACAAGTCCCCGATGAGAAAGAGAATAGAGGAGACAGTGAGTAGGTCAAATGGTGGATGTGGTGGCAGAGGGAAGACTGGGCAGGTCCCGAAGGCAGAGCTGATCAAACGTGGGGTGAGAGAGGAGTAGGGGTGATGGCCAGCATTCTGAAGGATGGAGCCACCTGAAGGGCATTGTGGGACAGTAAAAGCCCTGACCCTACAGCCCAGCGAGGGTGGGGCTTCAGCCATGAGGCCCCATCACCCCAGGGTCTCAGGTTGGTGCCAACTGGCTTCCTCCCCTTCCCCAGCCCAGCTCAAGATCGACATCTCTCCGGCTCCCGAGAGCCCCCACTTCTGCCTCTCCCCAGAGTTGCTGCACGTCAAGCCCTACCCAGACCCCCGGGGCCGGCCCACCAAGGAGATGCTGGAGTTCCCTGCCCGTGAGGTCTACGCCCCCCACACCAGCTACAGGTACAGCCCTCGAATCGAGCACGCAGGCACCAGGCTGAGTGGAGTCCTTCTCTCCAGACATGCAGACACCCGGGTTAATACCTCTGCTCTGCTTTAATGGGCTTGAGTGGCCATTAAGGGGCACATATCCTTCTACTCCTCCCCAATAGGGCTGTGTCCTCTGCCTGTATCCCTGCCTGCTTCTGTCTCTCTATGGCTGGAAGCAGGGTCCGGCACCTTGGCTGACCCCAGTGAACAGGCAGCGCCTCCTTGCACAAGGGCTGCGCGGGGTCGTGGAAACGTCCCTTGCTGCGTGTCTGGTCCTCAGTTCCGCCTAGGCGAGCTCAGGCTGGGAGCGCCGCTGTGTGGAGTCTGGGGAGGGAGAAGCAGCTTAGCCAAGTGAGGTGGCCCTGCATGCCCAGCTGTCCTGCACTGCCAGCTGCCCTGCATGCCCAGCCCCTGCCAGGCAGCCCCCGCCAGGCAGCCCCCACCAGGCTTACCGCTCCTGGATCTGTTGCAGCCTTTGCTGCTGTGCCACTATCTCTCGCCTCTGTCGGTGCATGTGGCCCGTGAGGGTCCACACAATGTGACTCTGCTTGTCTGCGTGGGCCTGCAGGGATGAGACGGAAACCTCAGCTGGGGCCGCCTCACCTCCCATGCCCCCACCCTGCCCAAACCAAAAACCAAACCCATTGCTGTCAAGGCAATTACGACTCATAGCGAACTTATAGGACAGAGGAGAACTGCCTGGTGGGTTCCAATGTGGTCCTTTCGGTTAGCAGCGAGTGCTTAACCACTGCATCACCAGGGCTTCAAATCCCACCCTGCCCAGGCCCCCCCACTGCAGCTTTGTGACCCAGCAAGTCACTGACCCTCTGTAGCCTCAGCTTCCCCATCTATAAAATGGGGATAAAATAGTCCTCTCCTCATGGGCTTATTGGATCCTATGGGTTGTTAAAGGGCTTGGTACTTATTGGGCACTCAATAAATGTTACCAGTTACTCTAATCAGCATGTATTGAGTGCCTGCTGTGTACCCTGTCCAATGCTGAGTATTGTACTCACATCAAGTCCCTGGCTCTGCTCTGAGACATCAGTTATTGCCCTTATTTGCAAACAGGGAAACTGAGGCACAGAAAAGGAGGTGGGTTTTGCCCGGAGCTACATAAAGTAGAGGCCATAGAGCTGGGAGGCTGACCTAGAGGTCTGTGGGACTCTAGGTTCAAAGTTCCTGGCAAGTTCTGGCTAGGAATCAAGGTCCCAGCATCCCAGGGCTGGGACCCCCTTACCTTTAAGGCCTCAAATTCGTGGCGTGCATTGCCCAGCCAGGTGCCCTGCAACCGGACTTCTAGCTGCTGCACTTTGTCCTGCAGCACCTGCTGTGTCTGGGCCACCTCCCCCAGTGTCTGCGCCATGGCTTCCGCGTGCAGCTGCAGGGCATTCTCCTCCGTCTGCTCAACAGATGGGGGCACATTAGGTGGATGACCAACTCGTCTGTTTGTCCAAGACTTTCCTAGCTTCATCAGGGAAAAGTCCTACATCCTGGGAACCCCCTCAGCCCTGGGCAAACCGGGATAGTTGGTCATCCTAGACATTAACTCCACTGCAGACTCCTACCCACCCCACGGTGTCCCGGCTACAGTGCTCACCTGTATCTCCAAGAGGCCTGTGTGTAGCTCCTGGGCTGCGGCCTGGCCCCGGCTGACCTCCTTCCCCAGGAGCCCCAGCGTGTGGCCATAGAGGTCCAGGCTGCGTCCAGCCTCCGTCAGTCGAGCTTCCGTCGTCCTGTACACACTGTTGAGGGCCTGGCCCAGCTGCAGGGTGCCATGGAAGAGCAGGGTCAGTTCCTCATGCTGTGCCGGCTCGGGGCTGCCTGTGGGGGCCGCTAGGACAGGCTGGGCCACCGTTACTAGTGTCCACAGCAGGCACAGAGCGAGCACGGGCATGGCAGAGGATCTCAAGTACAGCCACAGTGCCACTGTCTCTGCCTTTTATGTTCTGACACCCCCCTTAGCCCCTGGTCAATCGTTAACTGGCCACCTGGCTACTGTGTGTTGTGCAAGTGCCTGGCGGTGGTGCGACCATTGCATCAGACGAGTGCGTGGCCGGCCCACGCTGGGATCACGCTGCCTGGGGCTGGGGCCAGGTGGGGGTGGGGGCAGGGAGAGAACATCCCAGCTTCAGACTCACCTTCTGGGGGACCCTGTGGCTCACCCCACTCACCCCAGTTTCCCTACCTGTGGACAGGCATGGCAACAATAATGGTCATAATAGTGAGGCATTTATGAGCACCAACTGTTTGCCCAGAATTGTTATAACCTCCATTACTGTATCTCCTGACCTCAAAGTCGGCAATGTGGGGCCTCTATTAGCCTAATTGGCAGCTAGGGAAGCGGGTATAGCTGGTGGAGACTCGCTGGAGGCCACCCGGCAAGACTCCAGGACACACACGTGCCCCAGATAAATGCCATTTTACTCACTGGGCGACTTGGGGCCAGTCCCTCCGTTCCCCATCCATAAAATGGAGGCAATGCTGGTCGTGGCTATGAGCAGTAAATGAATTATTTCATGTCAAGTGCTTCGAACAGAGCTCGGCACACAGCAGGTGCCACGCAAGTGTTTGGTGCGGTTCTTCTGTTGTTTATCCTCATTGGTGTTGTTGCTCAGCTGGGAGGTTCGACGCCTCCATCACACAGAGAGGAAAACCAAGGCCCAGAGGGAGGTTGAGGCTTGCGCACAGTTGTCCCTGGGGCAGGAGGCGGGATTCTGACTAGCCCCTCCCTCTGACCCCAGTCTCAGTTTGCCCACCTGAAAGACAGGCCAGATAGCCCTAGTGGCCTCTCGGGACTGCGGTCAGGCCCCGGGGCCTGGTGAGGATGGGGCTCAGGCCTGACTGCTGGCCCTGAAGTGCTGCTTGGCCCCAGCGGCTGCTCCTGACATAACCGTCTGTTCCCCATCAGAGCACCAGAGTCCATCTGTGCTCCCTGGGTGTCATCTGTCCCTACCCTGCCAGTCATGCGTCCAGCCCCTCCATGGCCCAGCTGCCTGGCCCTCTTTCCCCCTGACTCTGTGTCCTAGGCCAGGCTTCTTCTTCCACCTGCGCTGCCCCTGGCTGGGCCACGTGTGCTCTCTGATCCTCCCCTCACCCACAGGAACCTGCTCTACGTGTACCCGCACAGCCTCAACTTCAGCAGCCGCCAGGGCTCTGTGCGCAACCTCACCGTGCGTGTGCAGTACATGGCGGGCGAGGACCCCAGCCAGGCCCTGCCGGTCAGTGGCTGTGCCCAGGAGGGTGGGGGTGGGGAGGTCTCTGGCGGGCCCATCACGATCCGCTCCTCCAGGTCATCTTCGGCAAGTCCAGCTGCAGTGAGTTTGTCCGCGAGGCCTTCACACCAGTGGTCTACCACAACAAGTACGTGGGCACCAGGCTGGCGGGGCAGGAGTTCTGGGGCACGAATGGGGGCCAGGGTGACACAGTGGGGCAGCACTGATGGCACTACCGCAGGCGGGAACGGGGGAGGGAGATGGGGCAGTAATGGGAGGACCAGTGGCTGTGGCACTGCGGACACGGCAGTACCATGGGAAAACCAGGAGCTACAGGCCTGGGGGCACGAATGTGGGAACCTGAGGCAGACAGCAGGGGCAGCAGGGCCCCGGACACACTGGGGGGAAAGCATGGAGGGTTTTGGGGTAGACATGGGGGATCCCAGCCCCTAGCAGAACCCACCCATCCGGCCCGGCCAGGTCCCCTGAGTTCTATGAGGAGTTCAAGCTGCGTCTTCCGGCCTGTGTGACTGACAACCACCACCTCCTCTTCACCTTCTACCACATCAGCTGCCAGCCTCGGCCGGGCACGGCTGTGGAGACGCCCGTGGGCTTCACGGTGAGCGTCCCGCCCCCAGCCCACCCGGCCCCCCACCCAACCCTAGCCCACTTGAGCTGACCCCCGCCTCTCCCCAGTGGATCCCGCTGCTGCAGCACGGCCGCCTGAGGACCGGCCCCTTCTGTCTGCCCGTGTCTGTGGACCAGCCCCCGCCCAGCTACTCCGTGCTCACACCTGACGTAGGTGCCCCGGCCCTGCCCTCAACGCACCATTTCCCTAGTCATGCTTCCCAGGCTCCCACGCCGTGTCCCCCGTTAATGCATTCCCTGCCTTCCCAGTCATGCCCCTGGGGCCTCACTGACACCCATTAGTGCTTCCAAGTCTCCTGCCTCACGTCCCACCATTAACACCCGCCTTGCTTCCCGTTAATGCCCTGTGAGCCTTGTTGTCCCTCTATTAGTACTTCCAGGGCCCTGCCTACCTCATCACCCCATTAATGCCTCTGTGTGTAGCCTACTGCCCCCATTAGTGCCCTTCCTGTCCCCCAGCTAGCCCTAGCCCTGCCTCATTAACAGCCCCCTGTGTCTGCACTCTGTCTCCATTAACATACCCACTGCGTCTCCACCCCACCACCCTTACCTCCCCATCACTGTCTCCCCGTTAGTACTTCCAGGGCCTGCGCCTGCCTTACCCCCATTAATGCTCCACCGGCCCCGCTTCCTGCTCATGCTCCCATTATGCGCAGCACTGGTGTCTAGTGCCCCTGGTTCATATCGTGTCTCCATTCTCCCTTCTCATTAGCATCCCAGGCTTCCAACCTGCCCAGTGGGGCCCATTAGTGCTCGCTTGCCATCTGCCCCCTCTCTGGGCTGCTCCCCGAGGCTGGGTCACCCTCTGGCCACCAGTGTGGCAATGGCTGGGGCTGGTGGTGTGACCAGCGAGGGAGGGGCAGGCTGGTGCCCACTCGGTGCCTCCCTCCCGCAGGTGGCGCTACCGGGCATGCGCTGGGTGGACGGCCACAAGGGCGTGTTCAGCGTGGAGCTCACAGCTGTGTCCTCTGTGCACCCCCAGGTACGCGGTGGGGCAGGGACCCACGAGTCCTGCCCTGCTTCCCTCCTTGCCTGCCCTGGGATTGGGCAACAGTTTTCGCTGGCCAGGGAAGCCTGGCCTCAGGCCGAGTACGTGACTGTGGTCAGCCCGACCTGGGCACTCAGGAAAGCTGCTGACTCAGGCAGGGGCGGCTGTGCGAATGGCCACCCCAGCTGGGGCCTTGGGGCTTCCCATGGTCACTCAGGCCACCTGTTCGGCTCACGCCCCCTCTTTTCTTCCTTTAATGTTCATCCCTTTGTTCACTGGTCCCTTGGCATGCCTGTTGATTTGTGGGGTCTCTGCCCACTCAGCCCCCCAGTAAAGCACCCAAGGCCTGCCTGCACCAGGGCCCTGGCCCTGCCCTGCTCACCCCAGCCTTCTCCCAGGACCCTCACCTGGACAAGTTCTTCACCCTGGTGCACGTCCTGGAGGAGGGGGCCTTCCCATTCCGGCTCAAGGACGCCGTCCTGAGTGAGGGCACCGTGGAGCAGGAGCTGCGTGCCAGCCTCGCGGCACTGCGCTTCGCCAGCGCTGAGCCCCTTGTCGCCTTCTCCCACCACGTGCTGGACAAGCTCGTGCATCTGGTCGTGCGGCCCCCGATCATTGGCGGCCAGATTGGTGAGCCGGGGTGGCCTCAGTTCCCCCACCTGGAAAATGGTCCCTCAGTCCCCTGGTCCTGGGTGATCTCCCATAGCCGTTTATTTCTCTGGCCTCAGTTTCCCCATCTGGAAAATGGCTCCTCAGTCCCCTGGTCCCAGAGTAGGTCTCATGTGATCCCTTGATGGCCACATGACCTCTCAGACCCTATGTTTCCTCTGGGAGATGGGTGGGGAGGCCAGCGACCCTTGGCCCTAGAACTTGACCTCTGCTCTGCCTGGCAGTAAACCTGGGCCGTGGTGCCTTTGAAGCAATGGCCCATGTAGTTAGCCTTGTCCATCGGAGCCTGGAGGCTGCCCAGGATGCTCGCGGTCACTGCCCACTGCTGACTGCCTATGTCCACTATGCCTTCCGCTTGCCTGGTGCCGAGCCCAGCCCCCTGGGTGGTACGTATTGGTTGGAGACTGGGCGGGGGTGGGGGTGGGATGGCCAGCAGGAAATAATCTGAGAGAAGAGCAGAGGAAACAGCATGTGCAAAGGTCCTGAGGCAGCACAGGTCTTGGCTTGTTTGAGCTACTTGCAAGAGAAAATTTTGCCTGTTTTTGCCCCACCCACAGGAGTGTGGTCTCTCTATACTTGACTGACAGGTAACTTAGCCAGTCAGCAATTATCTTAGGTAGCCTGATGCAGGGACTCAAGCTGGGCTGCCTGGCTTTAAATCCCAGCTCTGCCTCCTGTGACCCTGGGCAAGTGACATCACCCCTGGGCATTAGTTTCCCCATTTGTAAAATGGGGATAATAATACCAAACAATGGCTGTCAAATCAATTCCAACTCATGGCGACCCCATGTGTGTCAGGGTAGAACTGTGCTCTGTAGGGTTTCCAGTGGCTGATTTTTCAGAAGATCACCAGGCCTTTCTTCCGAGGCACCTCGGGGTCTACTCAAACCTCCAGCCTTTCAGTTAGCAGCTGAGTACTTAACCATTTGCACCACTTAGGGACTAGTACCCCCCACCATGGGGATGCTGGTAATTGTAAATGACATCATAATCCATGCAAAATTCTTGGCACAAAGTGAGCACTCAAGCTGAAATTTTTTTATTCACTAAATAGTTAATAATGACCACTCACCCCTGGTGGCGCTTACTATGTGCCAGCCACTATTCTCAGTATCTTGATCTCTCTAAAATCCCTATGAGGCAGCAGCCATCATCACGCCCATTTTATAGGTGAGGAAGGTGGAGGCTCAGAAGAGGAAAGTGACTTTGCTAAGGATAGCCACCTGGGAAGGGGCTGGGGCTCACCAGGCCGGGTGGGCAGTGGTTGACCATGTTCTTCCCTCCCCAGGGGCCCCTCTGGTGACTGTGCAGCCTGCCACGTTGGCCCGTGGCCCTGGCCGCCCCGCAAGCCTCTACCTGGCCCGCTCTAAGAGCATCAGCAGCAGCAACCCCGACCTGGCAGGCACCCCTGGCTCTGTGGACGATGAGGTCTCCCGTATCCTGGCCAGCAAGGTAGGGCAAGGGGGGCCCTGGAATCTCAGCCTCAGTGGCTGTGGCTGCCAGATTGGTGGGTGGCTGATCTTACTGTTGGTAGGAGAGTGGAGAAGATCTGTCAGACAGAACAGCATACACCAAGGCTGGACAATGGGCAGTGGGACAGCTGTGGCTGTCACAGCGTTGGGGGCTGTGACTTTGCACTGGGCTCTCCACCTTGTGGCTGCCCCAGGGTGGGTGGCAGGGTGCTTGGTATGGTGTCAAAGAGGACAGCGTGTGCCTGGTGCAGCAGGTGCATATACGTGTGCATATACGTACATGCACATTTTCCAGGATGGCAGATGGGTACCCATGGGGGCTCATGGGTGATCCGTTCTTGGTGTTTTGTGCTGGGCCCTCCATGCTGGCAGATTCTACCACTTATCCATGTATCTCCAGGGCATCGACCGCTCGCACTCCTGGGTGAATTCTGCTTATGCTCCAGGGGGCAGCAAGGCCGTGCTGCGGCGGGCACCCCCTTATTGCGGGGCTGACCCCAGACAGGTGCCCCTCCCTCCCTGCCCCTGCATGTGTGTGAGCATGCGCTCTTCCCACCTCCCTTGCTGCACCAACTAACCTAGGGGGACTGCCTGAAGGAGGAGGCAGGCCTGCCTGCCTCTGGGGCTGTGGAGTCTGTGTTATAGGCACCACAGGGTCATCGGAACCAGCCTCTTGCCATTACGCAGGTCACAGCGTCAGGCAGCAACAGAAGGGATGGGGTGATATGTAAATAGCATGCAGATGATGCACAAATCTATTCCCCTCCAGCCTCACCACCCCACCCCCCAGCATGGCCCTTCTGCTCCCTTAATCCACTGACGCACGATTCCCACCTCTGCTCAGCAACCTCTCAACTGTCCTCTTGGCACAGCCAACCTGAGTAGTGCCAAGAGGGCAGAACTGAGCCTCTGGGCTCCCCCATACCACTTCAGACAGAGTGGACAGTTCCTGCTACCTGCCCCTTCCATGCACCTGGTGTGGGGAGGGGTCCCCTCAAACAGATCTGGGTTCTAGTCCTACCTCTCCTGCCCTAGACAGTTGGCCGCCCCTCACTGAGCCTCTGCTATCTATAAGGTTTTCACTGGCCCGTTTTTTCAGTGGTAGATTGCCAGGTCCTTCTTCCCAGTCTGTCTTAGTCTAGAAGCTCCGCTGAAATCTGTCCACCATAGGTGACCCTGCTGGTATTTGAAATACCGGTAGCATAGCTTCCAGCATCACAGCAACACACAAGCCACCACAGTAAAACAAACTGACAGACGGGTGGTGGATTACATCTTAACATAAAAAAAAAATCCTCACAACTGAACCGATAAGCAACATCATGATAAACGGAGAAAATATTGAGGTTGTCAAGGATTTCATGTTACTTGAATCCACAATCAATGCCCATGGAAGCAGCAGTCAAGAAATCAAACAATGTATCACACTGGGCAAATCTGCTGCAAAAAGATATCTTCAAGGTTTTAAAAAAGCAAAGATGTCATCTTCAGGACTAAGGTACACCTCACCCAAGACATGGTATTTTCAATCCTTTCATATGTGTGCAAGAGCTGGACAATGAATAAGGAAAACCAGAGAAGAATTGATGCCTTTGAATTGTGGTGTTGGTGAAGAATATTGAATATACCATGGACTGCCAGAAGAACACACAAATCTGTCTTAGAGGAAGTACAGCCAGAATGCTCCTTAGAAGCAAGGATGGTGAGACTTCGTCTCACATACTTTGGACATGTTATCGGGAGGGACCAGTCCCTGGAGAAGGACATCATGCTTGGTAGAGGATCAGGGAAAAAGAGGAAGACCCTCAATGAGATGGATTGACACAGTGGCTGCAACAGTGGGCTCAAACATAACAATGATTGTGAGAATGGCGCAGGACCGGGCAGTGTTTTGTTGTTGTACGTGGGATCGCTATGAGTCGGAACTGACTCAGCGGCACCTAACGACAATACAGAGCCTCAGTTTCCTCATTCATCAAATGAAGGTCTCTGAATTTTCAGAGATGGTAAGGACTCAAAGTAAAGTGCTCAGCACAGGAACCCGAGCCTGGGAGAGAGTCAGGGCGCAGCACAGCCAGGGTTTGGGTGTAGGGCTTGCTCCCCGACCCAGCATCGCCCCTGAGCAGCCAGCAGTTCGGGAAAATAGTCACGGACCAGGCCCGCACACAAGTGTCTAACTGCACAGCGTGAAAAGTGTGCTGAGGGCAACAGCAGGACGGGGACCAGCCCCCCTCCGGTGGTCAGAGAGGCCTCTCTCAGGAGGTGACAAGCAAGCTGAGACCTGGAGGGTGACTGGAGCCAGCCAGGGGAGGCAAGACGCTGCAGGTGGAGGTGGGGCCGTGCTTGTGAGCCCTCTCCAGGGAGAGCCCTGCAGGGGCTGGTCTACCCTACACACTTGGTCCCAGATCCCAGTTCTGTGCCTGTCACCAAGGTGACCTGCACCCCCAGCAGGCCTAGGACACCATCAGCAGCACTGGCGGAGGGGACCTTTGGACAGTTCTCTCTAGGAATTGCTGGAAGTCTGTTCATGGGCCCTGACCCTGGTGTTTTTAACAAGGCTGCCCCCAATGCCCTCCGTTCCCTTTGGAGAGCAGTAGAAGGAGACGAGGTGGGGCGATGTGGCACCCCAGGCAGGAGGCAGCATAGAGCGAGAGGACCTGGCACGGACGGGCTTGGGGGCTGGGCAGGCTCCATCACCAATGCCTCCTCACCCGTTCAGCTGAGGAATACAAAGAGGTGCTCGGGCCCCCACACCCATTTCACAGATGGGGACACTGAGGCTGATGAGGCCCAAAGCAAGGCTGGAAGAGGGCCAGGCCTAGAACCCGGGACTCTCGGCTCCTCTTGCTGCCTCATCTCTATATCACCTCTTTTGTCCTTATCTTCCTTCTTCTCTCCCCCATCTACGCTCGTCCTCTGCTGTGTCCTGTCTTCTCTCTTTCCTCTCTCCACCCCGCCCTGGTCTATACTTTGCCTCTGCTCTGTCATATCTTCGATCCTTCCTCTCTCCACCGCCCCCCGTCTATGCTTCTCCTCTCCTCTGTCCTATCTTCCCTCCCTCTCTCCCCCATCTACACTCGTCCTCTCCTGTAAACTCACTGACTCTCCCTCGCCACTCCTGTCCACACGCACTCCCGCCATCTGCACTAAGTACACCTCCTCTGCCTGCACCCTGCCCCTGTCCATCCTTTCCGTCTCCTCCATGCCTCTCAGCTATGCTCTTCTCGCCAGTGGGCTCCCCCGTGATACCCTCTTCTCCTCCCTCTGCATTCTCACCTCTTCTGTCCCTCACGTTGCATTCCTGGTCATTCTCATCACACTCCTTCCTTCTCTGTTCACCTCATACGCCTTTACTATTATGAACACATCTTTCTCCATCCCCTTTTCTTCCTTCCACACCTCCACCACCCCATCCATGCCCCCACAACCCCACCACACCCACAGATTTCCTCCGTCCACACCGAGTCTCGCCTCCTCCCCTCCTCCATCCACACCTCGTCTCCCTTCTTCTGGCCACACTGACTTGTCTCCCCTCCTCCGTCTACACGGACACATCCATCCCCCGTTGACGCCCCCACCGCCTCCACCCACACTAACCCCTCCTCGCCATTCTACCCTCTTCATCCCATCCCATCATAGGCCATCGACCGCAACTCTAGCCGAGCCTCTTCTTACCTCGAGGGCTGCTCCTTGGCCCCGCCAGCCTCTCAGCCGAGACCCACTGCACAGAAGGTAGTGGGGGAGTTGGGTGGGTGATTCCATTTTTGCCCCTGCCCCAGTCAAGGGGTCTAGACCTCCCTGCCTCCAGCCCAGCCAGGTCTGGAGAGGCGGGGAGGGAGAGGACAACACCTCCCTCTGCTCCTTCCCTCCTGCATGGCCTGCGCTACTCTAACCCAGGCCCTCCGCTGCACCCTCCCATCGTGCCCTCCGGAGGGGGGTGGGGCTCCTCGGCTCTCGGTGACCCCCTCCCTCCCGCCCCCAGCTTCTTCACGAGGAGCTGGCTCTGCAGTGGGTGGTGAGCAGTAGCGCCGTGCGCGAGGCCATCCTGCAGCAAGCCTGGTTCTTCTTCCAGCTCATGGTGAGACGCCCCGTCCCCGCGTGGGAGAGAGAGGCCCCCTGAGACTGTACCTGGAACCCCCTCCACAGAGAACGAGAGACACTCCTCCACACGTTTCTCATGAGATTGTCTGAAGAGACCTTTGCCCACAGAGGAGACCCCTACTCCAAGACATATCCCCAGAGAGAGAGGAAGACCCTTTGATCACATTTAAGAACCCCTCATAGTCTTCAAGTGGTGGTCTTGAAAGACCCTTCTCCCGCGGAAGACACACTCCAGGCCCTTGCTGGCCACACCCCCACAGCCCCCTGTCCCACCCACAGACTTCATTCACAGGACTGCTCAAAGCCACACCCACACCTCAGTCTTCCCCACCCCTCACACTTCTCCAGGGTCCCTTCAGGCCCCGCCTAGGGCTTTTTCAAGCCCCATCCACAGATCTCAAGACCTGCCCTTAGGCCCCACCCACAGCCCATAGCCACAGGATTCAAGCTCCACCCCAGGCCCGTCATGCCCACCTTTAGCCCACCTCCCTGGCTGCTAAAGCTACTCAGTCCCTCAAGCACCGCCTTGGCCCTCTCCGCCTGAACCCAGGTGAAGAGCATGGCACTGCACCTGCTTCTGGGCCAGCGGCTGGACACGCCCCGCAAGCTGCGTTTCCCCCGGCGCTTCCTAGATGACATCACAGCCCTCGCGGGCTCTGTGGGCCTGGAGGTGATTACCCGCTGCCACAAGGTGCGAGGTCTGGGGCCTAATGGGAAGACTGGCTGGAGGGAGGATGGCGAATCCATCAGGCCTGGGTGCCAATCCTGCCCTGTGCCTCCTGGCTGCTGGATGAGTCTGTTCTTTCAGCATCAGTTTATTGAGCACCTACTGTGTGCACAGCCCTGCGCTGGGCACTCGAGGCAGGCAGTCCATGGGAAGCTGACTTCGAGGGAGACACTTGAAGGAGATGAAGGAGGAGCCATGCAGACATTTGGGGGAAAAGCACCCCAGGCAGGGGGAACAGCAAGTGTAAAGGCCCTGAGGCAGGGCTGGGCCTTGACTTTTAAAGGGTCAGCAAGGAGGCAAGTGTGGCTGGAGCAGAGTGAGCTAGGGGGAGAGAGGGAGGAGAGGAGGGCATGAGGCAGATCCATTAGCCCTCAGCCCAGTCAGTGCTGGTATATAGTAAGTGCTTAATAAATGGATGTTGGTGGTCTGAGGCCCTGGCCTTGTCCAGGCCCCAGATCACCCCCTCCAGTATCTACAGGGGCTACTGTTGTGGCTGTTAGTGCTGTCGAGTCAATTCTGACTCATGGCGACCGCATGTGTGCAATTAGAACCACTCCGTAGGGTTTTCAAGGCTGTGACCTTTTGGAAGCAGATCGCCAGGCCTATCTTCTGAGGCACCTCTGGGTGGGCTTGAACTGCCAACCTTTCAGATGGTACTACAGCAATTAATCATTTTCTTCACCGAGAGAAATCTCCATGAAGCTAGGTAGGCAATCATATTAAAAATAGTAATAAGATTGAACGCTTACTGTATGTCTAAGCACTTTAGATGGATTACATCATTAAATTCTCCCAACAAGGCCATGAAGTTAGTGTTGTTGTAATCTCCATCTTACTAAAACAGGGAGTGTAAAAATGTGAGAATGACTGAATAGCTTAACCTGGTGCCATAAGACTGGGAAGGGGCAGAATCCCAGCCTCCAGCTCCGAAGTCCCCACCTTCACCACCAGCTTAGGGGGACCAGAGGGCACATGCCTGCATGACAGGGGTGGCCACCACTCAGCCAGCCAACACCCTGCAAGAATGCGGGTCTGCTGTGGCTAGAGTGTCTGATTTTTAAAGAGAGATGGGACTTCTGGATTTTGATGGGAACTTTCCAGATTTTTGAAATGCTGTGTGGGCCAGAGCTGGCCTTTGCGCAATCCAAAGTGACCTCTGCTCTGGTCTCAAAGGTCTTGACCTTGTTTCTCTGGAACCTCCCTCAAGGGCCAGTGTTCCCAAGGGCTGACCCTGATGGTGAGGAAGCCATCCTCCAGAAAGGGCTGCAGGGAAAGTACAGCACCCCCAATAAGCATCATTGTCGCAGCCGCTAGTGGGACATCAGTGACAGGCTGTGGCGGTTTCATTCATTCACTCAACATTTATTGAGTACCGACTGTATCGATCTCCATACACAGGCAGACCTGGTTCCTGCCTCTGTGGTCTTAAGAGTCCATGCAAATTTTGTATGGGATTGCTTTGGGCTGCAGGGAACTGAGGGCCACTAAGCCTAATGCAGGGAGTGAGTTAGGCCACAGGGTGACTCACGAGAGCATGAGGGCAGAACAGGTGCCAGCCAGGCCTTGGGGGCCCACCAGCCTCCTCACTGTTCTTCACACTTACCAGGCATGTTCTGCCTCAGGGCCTTTGCAATTGCTGTTCCCTCTACTCACAATGCCTTTCTCCCTTTGGCTCTTTCTCATCCTTTGGACCTCTCTTGAAACATCACCCTGTTCTATTGTCTTAACGATCAGGAACTCTTTTATTTGTTGTCTGTCACCCCCAAGACTGAGTTTGTCTGTCTTGTTCACAGGGCTTGGTACATAGTAGGTGCTCAGTAAATGTTGTTAAATGATTAAGGAGGGTGTATTGGTTAGGGTAGAGGTTATTTTGCTCTGACACAATCACAAGTGGTTTAAAGGTGACCAGAGTTTATTTTTGAACATAAGTGGGCCTGGTCCTTGCAGGTCCACCCACCGTATCTACAGTACAAGCTGGGGGAAGGGAAGGACCTGCCCCCTCCATTTAAGTGGTCACCTCACTTCTTCTCATATCCTTTTGGGCAGCATGTGGTCACATGGGTACACCCAGCTGCAAAGGAGGCTGGGAAATGTAGTCTCTACCCAGCTCTGAACTCTGAACCAGGTATTCTTTTACCCTACAAGAAGGAGAAAGGATCTTGGGGGAGTGTCAGTAGCTAGTCTCGACCATGGGTGTGTTATTTCAATCTGAGAGAGAGAAGAAAGAAAAGAGTCCTGAATGGAGCCTTGAAGAACGTTGACACATGAGCATGGGGAAGAGAGGGTAGTTAGAGGGAGGAGGACAACCAGGATCGGCCAGAGCCCAGGGTGTGTCAAGAAGGCTCAAGGCTTTGGCGTGGTGGTGTGGCTTCTGGAGGTCCTGGGGGCCCAGGTGGGGACAGAGGCTTTGCTGGGGAGTGTGGGCATGGGCTGACAGGGCTCTGTGCCCCCAGGATGCGGAGCTGGCTGAACGCCTCAACACCAGCCTGGCCTTCTTCCTGAGTGACCTCCTGTCCGTGGCTGACCGTGGCTTTGTCTTCAATCTGATCCGGGCCCACTACAAGCAGGTAGGGGTGGGTATGACAGGCATGGCGGGAATGTGTCCCTGCAGGTATGGCAGGTGATATGGATGACATGGCAAGAGTGGTGGGTGCAGTGAGCAGAGCAGTGTACCTTTTGACCCCGCCCTTCCCCCCTACAGGTGGCCACACGTCTGCAATCGGCCCCCAACCCTGCAGCACTGCTGACCCTACGTATGGATTTTACCCGCGTCCTGTGCAGCCATGAGCACTACGTGACTCTCAACCTCCCCTGCTGCCCTCTGTCACCCCCGGCCTCACCTTCGCCCTCCGTATCCTCCACCACCTCCCAGGTGGGCCAGCCTCACTTCTGGCTCCTAGTCTTGACTTACGATCTCTCACCTTCAACCCATCTTTTCTGGCTCTCTCATCTTTAACTCTCTTATAGTAGGCCACTGCCCGGGTGGACTGACCCCTCACTTATGACACCTGATTCTGGGCAGTTTCCCAGGAGACTAGGTTCTCATTTCTAACCCCTAAACCCTAAATCCCAGGCCTGCATTTCATCTGCTACTTCTCAGATCTCTGACCTTCGATTGCATGCTCTCTCTCACCTCCCAGATAGGTTAATCCCAACTTCTCATCTCTGGCCTTTAACCCCATACCCACTGTCACTTCCAGATGAGTTAACCCCAGCCTCTCACCTGGTCCTTGACCTCATGACTTCTGTCACCTCCCAGATGGCTTTGACCCCTCACCTCTGACACTTGACTACTGGCCCTCTGCCATCTCTGATTTCTACCCCCACCCTCTGCAGAGCTCTGCCTTCTCCAGTCACGCCCCAGACCCCAAGGTGACCAGCATGTTTGAGCTGAGTGGGCCATTCCGCCAGCAGCACTTCCTGGCTGGCCTCTTGCTGACGGAGTTGGCACTGGCCCTTGAACCTGAGGCTGAGGGGTGAGCTCAGGTCCTTTCCAGCCCCAGGAAGGGTGGGGAAGTCCAGGAGCCTTGTCTGCCCCATTCTGAGCACCCCACTACCCCACAGAGCATCCCTGCTGCACAAGAAGGCCATCAGTGCCATCCACAGCCTGCTCTGTGGCCATGACGCTGACCCCCGCTACTGTGAGGCCACTGTGAAGGCCCGTGTGGCCGAGCTATACCTGCCACTGCTCTCACTTGCACGGGACACACTGCCGCGGCTACATGACTTTGCTGGTCAGTGGGACAGGGCAGGGTGGGGTAACATGATCCAGGGGCTTGATGGCACAAGGCACAGAACAGGAAAGGTGGGAGAGTAGAGTTAGAGGAAAGACCACAGGCATTAGGGCCAGCAGAGCAAGTTCAAGTCCTGCCATGTGAGCCCAGTCAAGCCATTAACATTTCTGAGCTTTAGGTTTCTCACTGGTAAAATGGGGAAGGTAATAGCACTAACCACTACATTGGGTTTTATGAGAATCTGGGGAACTGTAGTACTGGTACATTATCAACATACACTAAATGGGAGATGTTATTATAACATTTATTATCTAAGAACAGAGATGTGAGGAAGGGAAGGCAGGGTGAAAAGATGGTTGGAACCCTGCTTCCATTTATTCATTCAACTTTTGAGGAGCAGTGTAGTACAGTGATCGGAAGCACAGACGTAGGATTTGTGGGTTGATCTCTTCCATCAGTTTGGAGAAATTTTCAGCCATTATCTCTTGATTTTCTTCCTGCCTTGCTTTCTCTCTCTCCTCTCCTTCTAGGACTCCAATTACACGTATGTTAGATATTTTGATTGGGTCGCATGTGCTTGTTATGCTCTGTTCTTCTGTTGTTGTTTTTTTTCCCTCTCTGTGCTTCAGTTGGAAAATCTTCTGTTACTTGTCTTTAAGTTCACTAGTACTGTCTTATACTGTGTCTGGTCTTGTGTTAACTGCATCCATTGAGTTCTTAATTTTAGATGTTATATATTTCAGTTGTAAAGTGTCCATTTGATTTTTCCTTTTTTTGGAGATTCCAATTGTCTGTTGAAATTCTCCATCTTTTTGCCCATTTTTGTCCATCTTCTAATTTTTATTGTTAAGTCCTTGTCTGCTAATGTCAATGTTTGGTCATCTGTGGGTCAGCTTTTATTGTCTTTTCTCTCTTCAGTCACATTTTCTTGCCTCTTCACATATCTTGTAATTTTTTATTGTATTTTGAACATTGTACATAAAAGAACCAGAGACACTGAAGGGATATCATCTTTCCCCAGTGAGGGTTCCTCTTTCTCTCTCTTAGGTAGGCAGGATGAGAAGCTAATTACCTCAGTCCAGTCAGGAATTGAGCAGGTTTGAGCTGGGCTGGAGCTTTTTTAAACTCAGTTAACTTTTTGTTTCAAACGTCTCTAGGGTGAGACCTGTTGTGTATTTTTTGTCAGCTCCTCCCTCTGGTGAGACTTCTTTTACGGGGAGAGAGAGATTTTTTAAGATCATAGGTTTTGGAACTAGACTATTTAGGTTAAAATCTTAATTCTGCCGTTTATCAGCTGTATGATCTCCTGGGCAAGTAACTTAACATCTCTGTGCCTCAGGGTCCTCATCCATAAAGTAGGGATAATAAAAGTACTTACCTCATGGGTTATTTTGAAGATTGAAAGTTAATATGTTTAAAGTGCTTAGAACAGGGCTTGGCACATAGTAAATAATACACAAGTGCTAACTGATGCTATAATAACAACAGTGGTATTTATTATCATGGTCATCATAGTCTTTACTATTAACTACTCCTGTGGGCCGGACTTTGTTTTAAATAAGCATATAGCGGTGGTCAGAGCAGATACAGTTCAAGCCCTTGTGGATCTTACAAACAATTATACAATTAATGTAGCAAATTAAGATAAGTAAGCTCTAGGAGCAGATAATTGGGAACCCCTGCCTGTTCTAGGGGTTTGTGTAAGGGAAGGCTTCCTTGAAGAGGTGACCTTTGAGGTGAAATTTGAGACAGAAGAGACAGCGCTTATCCAGGTCTCATTCTTCTCTTCCTCCCCACAGAGGGCTCAGGACAGAGGTCAAGGCTGGCTTCAATGCTTGACTCAGACACAGAAGGGGAAGGGGACATTGGAGGTATCATCAACCCCTCAGTGGCCATGGCCATCGCCGGTGGCCCCCTGGCCCCTGGCTCCCGGGCCAGCATCTCTCAGGGGCCACCATCAGTAAGTACAGGGCTTGTCCCCAGAGACACTGTCCAAGTGGGTGAGAGAAATTATGTAATGAGATACGCATCAGCCCCTACTCATCCTCTGTGGAGAAAATGGACAGGTTTGACTCTGCTCTTCCTGAACACCCTGTCCTCTCTCTGACACCAGGCTTCTCGCTCAGGCAGCCCACTCTCTGCTGAGTCTAGCCGGACCTTGCTGGTGTGTGTGCTGTGGGTACTGAAAAATGCAGAGCCAACCCTGCTGCAGCGCTGGGCTGCAGACCTGGCTCTTCCTCAGTTGGGTCGTCTCTTGGACTTGCTGCACCTCTGCCTAGCTGCCTTCGAGTACAAGGTTCGAGAGGATGGGCAGGGGACTAGGGTGTAGGAGGCAGGCTGGGTATGGATTACACAACAGGACCCTGGTCTATGGGCTGAGGGTAAAGGGGTGGACTGTTTCTGCACACAGGTTCCATAGGGGCTGAGGGTAAAGGGGTGAACTGTTCTCGTGCTGAGCCAAGGAGTAAAGGGAGAATTGTTTTCATAAATAGAATTCATAAGGTACTGAGGGCTTGGGATAAAGAGATGAACTATATCTTCAAGCACAGGGTTTTAGAGGTGGGAAGGTGTTAGAAGAAGAGGACTGGCCCAGGTCCCACAAAAAGAGGCAGGGTCAGCCTTAAACTCTAGTTCTCTTCCCTCCAGGGGAAAAAGGCCTTTGAGCGCATCAACAGCCTCACCTTCAAGAAGTCACTGGACATGAAGGCTCGCCTAGAGGAAGCCATCTTGGGAACCATTGGAGCACGACAGGAGATGGTGCGACGGAGTCGTGGTGAGGAGCCCGTACCCCACACACACAGTCCCCACCAGATGCTCCCAATCTGTGTACCAGGGGCCCCAGGAGAGCAGCCATCCCTAGCCCTCTGGCTCCAAGAAAGAAATCTATGTGTCATCCTTGTACACAAGGGTCTCTGTGTTCCCTACCGGTCTCACATGTTGTCACGTCCAAGTGTGCGTGTCCACTCACTCAGGAAGTGTCTGCTTGACCTGGTGTTTTTGCACATTATCCCATCCCATGTGTGTACCTTTGTGCCTGTGTTTTTTTCCTCACGGTTATATGTGTCCTTATGTTTTTGCACATCTGTGAACCTGTGCATGTCTCAGAGAGAAGCCCGTTTGGGAACCAGGAGAATGTACGCTGGCGGAAGAGCATCACACACTGGAGACAAACCTCGGACCGTGTGGACAAGTGGGTGTGGGTGGCAAGTGGTTCACTGGACTGAGGCCAGTTTCCAGAGAGCTGGCGCCCCCAGGGCAGCCAAGGGAGGGGAAAAGCTCAGTCATGGGGTGGAGTCTGGCCTTGAGTGGCTCCCCCAAGTCCCTCTTCCTCTCCAGGACCAAGGATGAAATGGAGCATGAAGCCTTGGTGGATGGGAACCTGGCAACGGAGGCAAGTCTGGTGGTTCTGGACACACTGGAGATCATTGTGCAGGTAGGGCTTGATCCAGCATCTGTCCTGACCTCTGACTCCACCAAAGTGCCCTGTGATCTCTGACTCTCAACCTCTGACTTGGTAATCCCATTCCTTCCCTGACCCATAACCACCCCAGTCTCTTAACACTTGGGTTTCTGACCCCTGTGGCCCTGTGACTTCTGTTCCCCTCCCAGACGGTGATGCTGTCAGAGGCCAGGGAGAGCGTCTTGGGGGCGGTGCTGAAGGTTGTGTTGTACAGTCTGGGCAGTGCTCAGAGTGCCCTCTTCTTGCAGCATGGCCTGGCCACCCAACGGGCCTTGGTGTCCAAGGTGAGCACCACTACTTGACCGCACTGGTTGTTAGAGTAATAATAGCAGCCCATTCATTGAGCACCTACTGTGTGCCAGCAACTGCATGAGGCAAAGAATCCTTAACTGCAATTGACAGAGGAGAAAACTGAGGCTCAGAGTGGCAAAGTCGCTCGCCCATGGTCACTTGAATTCAGGTCTGACTCCAAAACCTGCTGTACTCGGCCACACAAACAGATGCCCTCGTCCCCTAGCCCAAGTCACCACCTGGAACCTTCTGAGCCAGAACAGGGAGGAGCTGAACAGTGTCTGTCTGGGCCCTGGGGGGGCAGTTCCCAGAGCTGCTGTTTGAGGACGACACGGAGCTGTGTGCTGACCTCTGCTTGAGGCTCCTGCGCCACTGTGGCAGCCGTGTCAGCACCATCCGCACGCACGCCAGCGCCTCACTCTACCTCCTTATGCGCCAGAACTTCGAGATTGGCAACGTGAGTGGCGGGGGTGTTGGTGCCTGGTGTATGCGAGGCCGTGGCGGGGCTGTTGGTGCCTGGTGTACCTGAGGCTGTGGCGGGGTGTTGGTGCCTGGTGTACGCGAGGCTGTGGCAGGGGTGTTGGTGCCTGGTGTACGCGAGGCTGTGGCGGGGTGTTGGCGGCTGATGTACATGACGTGCGGCGGCTGGCTGGGGATCTCAGCACGACAGTGAGGAAGGGGAGAGGCAGAAGGAGGGGTCAGAGCACAACAGCAGGTTAAGCAGGCCCTGGTGTGAGGGGGCGGGGCTGGATGAGGGCCTGGTGTCCGAGGCTCACAGGTACACCCTGTCTCCCCCACCCTCGCAGAACTTCGCGCGCGTGAAGATGCAAGTGACCATGTCGCTTTCGTCCCTGGTGGGGACGACGCAGAACTTTAGCGAAGAGCACCTGCGACGTTCACTCAAGACCATCCTCACCTATGCCGAGGAGGACGTGGGGCTGCGGGACAGCACCTTCGCCGAGCAGGTGACACCTGCTGGACCCCGAGCCCCGCTGTCTCGGCCCCTTGACTTCCCAGCACCCTCATTGCCACCCACACATTCCCTGGCTCCAGGTCCAGGACCTGATGTTCAACCTGCACATGATCCTGACAGACACAGTGAAGATGAAGGAGCATCAGGAGGATCCCGAGATGCTCATTGACCTCATGTACAGGTGAGCAGGGCCAGGTGGACAGGTGAGGGGCACAGAGGCAGTGAGAGGGACAGCTGAATGGCTATATGAGAAGGTGAGGAGGGGGCAGGTGAGTGTACAGGTGGTAAGAGGGACGGGTGAGGAGGGGGCAGGTGAGGAGGGCCGAGGAGAGCAGACAGATGAGTGGGGACAGGTGAGCATTACAGGAGAGATCAAAGTAAGGTGAGGGCAGGTCAATGTACAGGTGAGAAGGCAGATGAGGATGACTGAGGACTAGGACAAGTGAGGGGATAGGTGGGAAAGACAGGTGACATGCGAACAGGTGAAGGGGTGAACAGGTCAGGGGAAAAAGTGACTTGGAGGGGAAGAGAGGGGTATTTAGTAAGAAATAGAGTTGGGGAGGGGTGGACAGATGATAGAGGGAGGGAGGTGATATGGAAGGGGTGGGTCGGGTAGACAGGTGAGAGGGAGACAGGTGAAATGGTGCATAAGTGAGGGGAATGGTGAGTGGGGGGAGGGGCTGACAGGTCTGCAGGTAGAGTCAACTGATGAGCAGAGGAATAACTGAGAGAATGACAAGTTGGGAGGGTGCAAGGTTGGCTAAATGAGGAGAGAGGTGAATAGAGGAATTGGAAAGATGATGGACAGGTGAGGAGAGAAGACTGGGAAGACAGGCGAGGGATTGGACAGGCGGGAATAGGTGAGAGGATAGACAGGTGAGGAGACAGGTGAGTGGGGTACAGATGAGATTGGCTGGTCAGTGGGAGGCAGGTGGCAGAAGGATAAGTGAGGAGAAAGATGAATAGAAGAATATCTGAGGTGCGCAGGTGAGTGGGAGGCCAGGTGAGAGAATGGACAGGTTGGAGAATGGCTGAGGGGATGGACAAGTGAGGGAATGGACTAGTGACTGGGATACAGGTGAGGAGACTGGCTGGTCAGCAGGGTAGACGGTAACAAGGGATTGGACAAGTGAGGGAGGGGCTGGGAGGACAAGGTGAGTCCCCATCCTTACATACCCCCTCACCTGGGACCCAGGATTGCCCGGGGCTACCAGGGCTCCCCAGACCTGCGGCTGACGTGGCTGCAGAACATGGCAGGGAAGCACGCAGAGCTTGGCAACCACGCCGAGGCTGCTCAGTGCATGGTGCACGCGGCCGCCCTCGTGGCCGAGTACCTCGCCCTGCTCGAGGACAGCCGCTACCTGCCTGTGGGCTGCGTTTCTTTCCAGGTGAGCAGGCAGGGTGGTGGGCAGGGGGTGGACATGCGGGGCAGGGACTAGGGCCTGACACCCCTCCTCCCACAGAACATCTCATCCAACGTGCTGGAGGAGTCGGCCATTTCCGACGATATCCTGTCACCGGACGAGGAGGGCTTCTGTTCCGGGAAGCACTTCACGGAGCAGGGGCTGGTGGGGCTGCTGGACCAGGCTGCCGCTTACTTCACCATGGTGAGGCCTGGGGCCGGGCGATAGGGGGGCTCAGGCCAGGGCTGCAGCCAGCAGCATCATCAGCTCCACTGGTGTGGTTGCATCCCTACTCGGGAAACTCAAGATGGAGCCGCCCTGGGCCCTTTCTGCAAAGGCGATTTAAGAGAAGGAGAACTGGGAATCGCTGAGTCAATTCTGACTCATAGCGACCCTATAGGATGCAGTAGAGCTGCCCCGTAGGGTTTCCAAGGCTGTAATCTTTACGGGAGCAGGCTGCCATGTCTTTCTCCCGTAGAGGGGCTGGTGGGTTCAAACTGCCGACCTTTTGATTAACAGCCAAGTGCTTAACTACTGCACCACTGAGGTTCCTTCTGAGAGCTTCAGAGGCCCTGTTATCTGCCTTTTTCCCTGTCAAACCTTCAGCACAAGGCCTGGATATAGTAAGCACTCATACATTCAGCTACTATGTAAACATTTTACTACAGAACATTTCAAGCACACATAAAAAAAGAAAGTTGCGCCGTGTCCCCTACACCCATCACCCAGATCCAGCAACCATTTCGTTTCTGCCACCCTGTTTCATGTCTCATTTGTCCCCTCCTTTTTTTCCCTGTAGTATAATTTTTGTTTTTATTTTTTGACATAAAAAGGCAGAGAAGTATACCAATCACAATTTTCACAACTTGAAAAAACAAAACACTACTGTCTGCTGGAGCTTTTAAACCCTTGCTGCTTAGTGTGATCAGAGGACCCAGGGTGTGTTAGGAATGCAGTGTCCTGGGCTCCGCCCCAGGCCCTTTGAATCAGGCCCTGCCTTTTTAACAATATCCCAGACATTGGAATCTCAGTTAGAATCTCAGACACTCTACCTTGAAATAATTACAGATACCTCTCTATCACACAGGAGCCCTGGTGGTTAAGAGTTCGGCTGCTAACCAAAAAGGTTGGCAGTTCTAATCTACCAGCCGCTCCTTGGAAACCCTATGGGGCAGTTCCACTCTGTCCTATAGGGTCGCTGAGTTGGAATCTACTCAATGGCAACGGGTTCGGTTTCTCTGTCACACACAGGAATACCCCCAGGGCAACCCTCACTGACAAAGACTCATAAAAGTATTATCACACGTGAGCAAGTTCACAGTAATTCTTTACTGTCTTTTACTCCTAGTCCATGTTTAGATTTCCTCCATTATCTCAAAAATACTTGTTTGCAGTTGCTTGGTTTGAATCGCATCCATGTGAGGCCCACGCACAATTTGGGATTGATACCTCTCTTAAATCTTTTAATCTAAAAAAAAATCAGAAATCATTTCCCAGTTCTCCTCTTTTTAAGGTATGAGTTTTACGCATTTCTTGATAGCTTAATTCCTGAGAATTTTATTTTCTCCACTATTGTAAAGGGGTTTTCTCCTTCAGTTTTTTTTCTAACTGCTCATTGCTCATCTGCAGGAAGGTAGTTGGTTTTTTCAGCATGTGACTGTTGGAGCCCCAGGCCCTTGTTCCGGGTTTTCTGGCCTGGGTGGGGCGATTGTGTCTCTGCCTGTGGAATGGTTCTCATGGGGCAGCATACCCAGGCCCCTGGGGTGGGGGAGTCACCTTACGGGTTCCTCAGTTCCCTGCATTTCTGGGAACCAGTAGTTAGATCTAGACGCCTGATCAGGTTCAGGGTCGGATTTTCCAGGGAGATTTCCTCGGTGGTGCCGGGCACCTCCTAACACAGCCTGTCAGGCAACAACACCACAGGATCGATTCGTCACCTCTAAACCAAAACCAAACCCATGGCCGTTGAGTCGGTTCCAGCTCATTGCGACCCTCTAGGACAGGGTAGAACTGCCCCATTTTGTTTCTAAGGCTGTCATCTTTACGGAAGCAGACTGCCACATCTTTTTCCCGTGAAGCGGCTAGTGGGTTCAAACAGCCAACCTTTCAGTTAACAGCTGAGTGCTTAACCACTGCACCACCAGGGCTCCTTTTCATCGCCTCTAGTGACGTTTTCATTAATGTTATTTCTGCTGGAGTCTCAGGCATAGATGCTTCCAGGGGAGAGGCCAGAGGGTGCACATGACCTCCTGATAGCAAACAGCCCGGGGCGCCTGTTGTGTGCCAGACCTGCTGCTGGTACCAGCTGGGGACGGGGACACCCACCAGCGCCATTCCCACGTTCCAGGAGGCAGTTGGGTATGGGCATCAGGCCAGATGGGCCAGAGCTCAGGCCCTAGCCCTGGGGAACCCCTCCAGATCGCTGAGTTTTGGTTTTCCCTCTGAGCAATGGGAAACACAGTGGCACCTTTTCCCATGAGGAACGCCGGGAAAGTGCAGATGGACACAGCACTTGGTCCATAGTAAGACTTGGTAAACGTGGCGGAGACTACCGAGTGGCCTGTGGGGGCCAAGCGGAAAGGCTGGAGCCCCATCTGGGGCTGGGGTGGTCAGGGTAGGCTTCCTGGAGGAGGTGATGTGGAAGCAGAACCTGGAGGGTGGATAGGAGCACAACGAGGGCAGTGTTCCGAGCATTTGTTGTTGAGGCCCCCATCCCCACCCCAGGGCGGGCTCTATGAGGCAGTGAATGAGGTCTACAAGACCCTCATCCCCATCCTGGAAGCCCACCGTGACTACAAGAAGCTGGCTGCCGTGCACGGCAAACTGCAGGAGGCCTTCACCAAGATCATGCACCAGGTGGGCCCAGGCCTCCCTCCCAGACCCCGCCCTCGGCCCTGAACCCAGCCTGTGCTGACCTTGACCCTTCTCTCCCCACAGAGCTCTGGCTGGGAGGTGAGTCAGTTCCGGTGGCCAGCTGCCCCTGGGGTCCTGATAACAGCTGACCAGCAGTGATCAGGGACCGCCAGGGGGCACTGGAGGAGCATGGTGGCCCCAGGTCACAGCAGGGGCTGGGCTCAGTGGGCATGACGCACCCCTACCCCTCACCACCACCCCCCAGGCTTTCCCCCCAGGATATCATCTGAGCCTGTGACTCACCCAGCTGGGAGCTCTCTGCTGACACCCCTCCCTCTGGCAGGGCCCTATCGGTCACCACGGGGAAGGGGGGCTGTGACTCTCTCCGTCTGTCTCTTTCTTTCTCTTTGTCTCTACCTCTCTTGTCTCTGTTTCTCTGGCTGCTCTCCCATGTCCATCACTCTGTCTCTGTGTCTCTCTTGATCTCTATCTGTCCCTGCCTCCCCAGCCCTCCCCGTGTTTGTTTGCTACCACCACCACCCTCCCTGCTTCTCCCCCTCTTGAGTCTATTTTTAGGCATCTCCTAGTTTGGGGAGAATTTTCTGGCCAAAGATGGCAGGAACCCAGTCTGGGGGGGCGGGGTGGGGCTGGGCAGGGTGCGGCTGGGTGGGGTGGGCAGGCCCTCCTCTCTCCCCGAATCCCTGGTCTCTGCCAATGGACTGGTTCTCATGGGGCAGCATAATCAGGACCCTGGGGTAGGGGGGTACTCTGACCTCTCTCATGACTGTGTCTCTCTGCCTTCCCCGCCTCGCCCTCCCCACCCCGCCTGGATCTGCCTTGGTGAGTGAACTGTAGCCACCCCCTTCCTTCCTGTCATGGGAGGGCCTGGGGGAGTCCCTCCCTCCAAACCTAGGGCTCTGGGGAGATGGGGGAGATATCCTAGAACAGGGGAGCCAGAGCCTCTGTCCCAGAGCAAGAGAAGACAGGCCTTTCTTCAGCCACTCAAGCATTCATTGAGCACCTGCTGTATGCCCAGCCCTAAGGGCATTGGGAACCCCGCCCTGAGCAATACGGCCCCAGTCCCAATTTCAGATTGGGATCCAGACTGAAGAACTGCATGGGGTGGTGGGCAGAGCAGAAACTCCGGACGTTTGTTAGATGAGGATGCCCCTGTGGGGGAAGCAGGAGGCAGACAGGCTGGGGAGAAAGAGTAGGGTATGGGCAGTTGGTGGTGGGTCCGGGTCCACGCCCTGATGTTCTCAGAGCCCCCTTGCCCATGCCCACACTCTGATATTCTCTGGGTCCCCTTGCCTGTGCCCACCTGCCCTGTGGGGCCTGAGGAACTCGCCTCCCGGGCGGGGAGACCTCCACAGGGGCCTCCCAGGCAACAACCCCCTTCTCACAGCCCCAGCGTGTATTCGGGACGTACTTCCGCGTGGGCTTCTATGGTGCTCGCTTCGGAGACCTGGATGAGCAAGAGTTTGTGTACAAGGAGCCGTCCATCACGAAGCTGGCTGAGATTTCGCACCGGCTGGAGGCACGTCCCTGTAGTGGGGAGTGGGGCAAGGCACTGGGCTGCAGCCGGTCCCGGGGTGCCCTGGGGCTGGGGTGGGGGCTGCACCAGCTGGGCCTGAGTCAACACCGCGACCCTAGGAGTTCTACACGGAGCGCTTCGGGGAGGACGTGGTGGAGATTGTCAAAGACTCCAATCCTGTGGACAAGTCCAAGCTTGAGCCGCAGAAGGTTAGGGGCTCCCAACCACCCATCCTGGGGACCCCAAAATCCTGTATTCAAAGAAACTACAAGTAATTTTTTCTGGTATCCACATACTCTGTTTCTCTGGGAATACCCAAATCTTACAGCCCTGAAAAAACCCATTGGTGTTGAGTCATTTCCAACTCATAGCAACCCTATAGGACAGAGTAGAACTGCCCCATAGGGTTTCCTAGGCTGTGATCTTTACAGAAGCACACTGCCACATCTTTCTCTTACAGAGTGGATGGTGGGTTCGAACCACTGACCTTTAGGTTAGCAGTTGAGTGCTTAACCATAGCACCACCAGGACTCATTTTATAGCCCTGGGGAACCCCAAATCCTATTCTTCAGGGATTCCCAAACATCCAGACATGGGGAGATACGGGAACCCTAGATTCAAAGCCCCCAGACCCAGCAAGGCCCAGATCCCTTGTCAGGGATGGAGCCTTGCAGAGTTGGGGCTACAGGATCCCCACTTCCCCCACCCCTTGCCCTAGGCCTACATCCAGATCACGTACGTGGAGCCATACTTCGACACCTATGAGCTCAAGGACCGGGTGACCTACTTCGACCGCAACTACGGGCTGCGCACCTTCTTGTTCTGCACGCCCTTTACGCCCGATGGGCGGGCACACGGGGAGCTGCCCGAGCAGCACAAGCGCAAGACGCTGCTCAGCACAGCCCACGCCTTCCCCTACATCAAGACACGCATCCGCGTGTGCCACCGGGAGGAGGTGCGTGGGGACCCTGGGCCCAGGGACCTAGAGCCCAATCTGATGACTCTTAAGCTCTACCTCCAGGCCCTGGGAGGCCTGGGGATCCCAACATAAAGTCCCAGACCTAAGGGCTCCAGACCTGAGGCTGGGCTCCAACTATAGCAAAACCCCCAGAGCCAGACAAAGGCAGCCTGAGCCAGGGCCAGGCAGTCCGGAGCCCCACACTCTTTTGTTGCCCAGACTCTTGGACCCCTCTCCCGCCCCGAGTAGGATCTGAGCTGCCCCGAACTGGCTTGGGTCCCTTCAGGCCCCAGTGAGTACGGGCCCCCTCCCCTACACCACAGACAGTGCTGACACCGGTGGAGGTGGCCATTGAGGACATGCAGAAGAAGACGCGGGAGCTGGCCTTTGCCACCGAGCAGGACCCGCCAGATGCCAAGATGCTGCAGATGGTGCTACAGGGCTCTGTGGGGCCCACCGTGAACCAGGCATGGCCGGCGGGAGGTGCAGGCAGCCCGGGGACCCCAGGTGTCATGCAGGGGCCTTCATGACCCCCTCTCGCCCCACAGGGCCCCCTGGAGGTGGCCCAGGTGTTTCTGGCAGAGATCCCAGAAGACCGCAAGCTCTTTAGGCATCACAACAAGCTGCGGCTCTGCTTCAAGGACTTCTGCAAAAAGTAGGCCCGACACCCCCTTCTCAGCCCCTTTCTGCCGCCTGACCCCCACTACGACCTCTCGATGAACCCGATCCCCAATACAGCCTCCCTGGTTGCCTGATCCCCCGTGGGCCTTCTGCCTGATTCCCATGATGTTCCCCCCATCTATCTGATCCCCTGTGATAGTGGCTCAGCGGGCCTGCCCCTACACTCGGGATGTGCCCCCTCCAGTCTCACTTTCTCTTCTGGTTGGCAGGTGTGAGGATGCGCTACGGAAGAACAAGGCCTTGATCGGGCCAGATCAGAAAGAGTACCATCGAGAGCTGGAGCGCAACTACTGCCGCTTGCGGGAGGCACTACAGCCCTTGCTCACGCAGCGCTTGCCCCAGCTGCTGGCACCAGCGGCACCCGCCCTCAGGTGCCTGGCCCTGGCCCCCATCTTAGGGAGGGCAAGAGGAGACAGGCTGTGGTACACGTAAACACACGCGCTTGCATCTTTGCCCAAGAATGTGAATACGTCCGTATGTACAAATGTAGCCATTTCAGATCCCAACTGGGTCACTTCCTGGATATGGAACCTCAGTTTCCATATCTGTGAAATGGGGACGATTCATACCTCCCATGGTGTATTCCAAGAGATAATGTAGATCGGGATAGATGTGAAAGGGGCAGGGGACACTGTACCTGGAAGGATCCTTGAAGGAGCGGGAGGTAGCATGCTGGGAGCATTATGAAGTTGGTAGGCTGGTGCCCATGCTGACCCACCCCTTTTGTCCCCAGGAACTCCTTGAACAGAACTAGTTTCCGTAAGGCAGACCTCTGAGCCCACAGGGCCTGAAGCTACATCCAAAGGAACCAGCACCCTGGCCTCAGCCATCCTTGCCTCCCCAGGAATCTCCTCACTGCCCACTCCACCTGGGGGTGGCACGGAGCAGGCGGGGCTGGGCCCTCTGTCTGTCCCCATCTGTGTGCACTGATGCTTCTCACCTTTTTTAATTTAAAATGGTTTTTATAAGCAACCCGTGTGGTGTGGTCACTGGGGGCTGGGGCCATGTGTGCACAGTATACTGCTCACGTCCACATACCCTGCATCAGTGACTGACCAACAGTGAGAACCTCCTGGGTGCTGGGCCCTGTTCTAGGTGCTGGGGACACAGGTGATAACACCAAAGATTCCTGTCCCTGTGGAGCTGACACTCTTGTGGGGGAGGCACCACACGAATAACAATGTCACATGCCCACCCACCAGGAATAAGTGACATTTATTAAGCCCTCTGTGTCCATCCCCGGGTGGATTCAAATCACCAGTCTTTGTGAGAGCAAACCATTTGCACCACCCAGGACCTGAACTAAATGGTTCCCAGAATCGTAGTAAGGTAGGGCCCTGCTTCAAGGATTTCTACAGAAGTAGTTTGGACCCAGTTCTGACTGGCCCCATCATGAGTCCTTTGCCTGAGGGACTTCCGTTAGGCCCCCTGCTGAATGGTTACTGGATCTTCTCAACAGCCTTATCAGGTAAACCAAAAAACCAAACCCATTGCTGTGGAGTCCATTTCGAACTTATAGAACAGAGTAGAACTGCTCCACGGGGTTTCCAAGGCTTTAAGCATCCAACTGCCACATCTTTCTCCCGCGGAGCGGCTGGTGGGTTTGGTTAGCAATCCAGCACTTAACCACTAAGCCACCAGGTCTCCTTATTCAGTAGACAGTGGTATCATTATCCTATTTTACAGATGGGGAAACCGAGGCACAGAGAAGTACACGCTTGGTGGGGCTGGCTTTGGAGCCAGGCCTTAGCTATTGCCTGTGCAGCACTGAACCGTCTCCCGCCCGGGCGGCGGTCACGCCACCATGTATCAGGCCTGCGCTGGGCCGCTTCCAGCTGGGCCGGCTGGGGGAGGGGTGGGTGACCTCCAGCCGCCTCAGCGGCCGCCCGCTGTGAGCTGGGCCCCGGCCAGCCCCGCCTCCACCCCACCCCCCGCGGCGGCCCGGCTGCAGAGGGCGGAGGAGGCTGGGGTGGGACGAGCCTGACCCCGGGACTCGGGGAGGTGAGGCCAGTCCCCCACGCGCGCTCACAAATGCTGCCCAGGTGAGCGCAGCCCCTCCAGCGGACTCGGCGGCCCAGCAGTCGGGGGCGGGGCCGGGCGGAGGGGCTGGGCGGGGCTATCGCGAGGGACTGACGGCCGGGCGACGGCGCGCGGAGGACGCGGGGCGGCGGGACACAGGGACCGCGGCGGCTGGAGCGCGCGAGGCGAGTAGGACCCGGGTCTGGGTCGGGGTTCGAGTCTGGGTCGGGGTTCGAATTTGGTTGCCCACCCCCAACTCCAGGGCACGACCTTGCCGGGCTCGCCGAGCCGCTGCCTCCAACTCCGCAATCTATGCGCAAACTTTCCGGACTTCAGTGTCCCGGTCCCGGCGTCTCTGCCCCCTCCCCATCTAGGACCTTGTCCCTGCCGCGCTGTCCCTCCGGCCCCCTCCATCTGTTCCTCCAGCCCTGCCCCTCTCTCCATCGCTGCCTCCCCTGCCCCCTTCTCCCCCATCTCTGTCCCTCCCGCTGCCTCTGTCTCCGCTCCGTAGCCCCTCTCTTCTCTCCGCGGCCGTCAGAGCCAGGCCCCTGGCGGCGGGAAGGCGGCTGGGCGTCCGGTCTGCCTGGGCCTCGGCCTGGTGGCTGGGCCGGCGTGGGGAGCGGCAGCTGTTTGCCATTAGCCGGGGGACCCCGCGGGCCCCGCCCCTCCCTGCATGGGGCGGGGTCCTCCTCTCCCCAGTCTCAGGGTCGGGGGAGGGGCGGGAAGACCCCAGAGGCGTCTCAGCTGGTGTTGGGGAGGGGGGTCTTTGGAGATACCCTGAGTGACATTCAGGACTTCCTCGGACCCCGTGCCTCTTCCCTGAGGCCCCGCTCAACCCTCTTGAAGTCTCCTGTCTCCCTGCCTCTCCATCTCCCCATACACCACCCAAGGGTCCCATCATGGGAGGAGTTTCAGCCGCAGAGACCCCCACACGCACACACCCCACATCTGGTTTCTGTTCCTCTAGACTATGAGTCGCAGGCCCGCATGGGAGGGAAACTCTGACTAGTGGAGACCCCTAGACCTCAGTCTCCATGTCTGGGAAGTGGGTAGAAGGGAATGAAGTTTAGGGAGTGGCTTGGCAGGCAGTGAGGGGGAATCGGGTAGGTTTACGTGCAAAAGTCCAAGCCCAGCCACTTACCCTCTGAGTGATCTTGGGCAAGTTACTTCACCTCTGTGTCCCAGATTCCCCATCTGTAAAACAGGATGATAACAGTACCCACCTCGTGGGGTTGTTGTTGTTGCTGTTAGTTGCCCTTGAGTTGATTTTGACTCATGGCAGCCCATGTGTGTAGAGTAGAAGTGCTCCATAAGGTTTTCAAGGCTGTGACCTTTTGAAAGGAGATTGCCAGGCCTGTCTTCCAAGACTCCTCTGGCTGGGTTCAAACCAACTGCCAACCTTTCAGCTAGTCGTGGACCGATTAACCCTTTGTGCCACCCAGGGACTCTATCCTCGTGGGGTTGGTGATGGTTAAATGAGTTGCCTGGTTATTATAGTTATTAACACTATTCACCCCACCTCTGCCTACCTCTAGTAGCCCTCCAGCCTATTCCATCCTGCCTCTCTCTTAGGTCCCCAGAGAAAATTTTTGATCACCTTCCTATTGCTTACGGAGCCCTGGTGGCGCAGTGGTTAAGAACTTGGCTGCTAACCAAACAGTTGGTAGTTTGAATCCACCAGCCGCTCCTTGGAAACCCTATGGGACAGTTCTACTCTGTCCTAGGGGGTCGCTATGAGTCGGAACTGATTCGACAGGAGCAGATTTGGTTTGGGTCTGTTGCTTCTTCCTCCAAAAAGGAGTTTGATACTGGGGATGAGCCTCTGGACAGAGGAGAAACCAAGTTTCCTACAATCAGCGACTGTGTTTTCCAGGCGTTGAAAGATAGAGAAGTGAGGACAGAAACGTGGAGAGACAGGGAGAGAGACGTGGAGAGAGACACAGAGAAACAGGGACGTGGAGAGAAACAGAGGGACAGAGACGTGGAAAGACGTGGAGAGAGACCCAGTCACTAAGCAAGAGATGCAGAAAGTGTGAGGACGGGCCGGCCACCCCTGGAGTCCCAGCCGCCTTCATGCCCAACAGGTGCCCCGCCTGGCCTATCCTCCCAGGTACACGCTGCCGTGGCTCCCACAGGCCTGAAAGAACCCCCTCTGGAGGCCAGATGGGCCAGGGCCTCTGCAGCAGGGCGGCTGGAGGTCAGACAGCAGAAAGGACTGGCTGAGCTCCGGCGGAGGGTGTTGGGGACCAGAGATCCCTGGCTGCCCTCCAGGGCCCAGGGTGGGTTAGTGAGAGGCCCTGATTGTCCCTCCCTTTTGCAGCCTCCGGGCACCCCCTCTCACTTCCTCCCCCTATTCCCATGACTTCCCGGGCCGCCCAGCCTCTATCCCCGCTGCACCCCGAGCCCGGACATGTCCTGGGGGGGCAGGAAGTTCTCGAGTAGCCTGGCAGCGAAACTGTTTATTTTTAGAGAAAATTGTTTCCATAAAGGGGAAAGGCTTCGCTCCTCGCTGCCTCCCCCCATTTTCCCTACCAACACCCCCAGGCCTGGCCTGACTCGGCTCTGCTTTGGGGTCTCTTGATGCTCTATCTCTTTTTGTCTCTGTTTCCTGGGATTCTTGCAGGAGGGCTGTTCCCTATTAGCACCCCACTCCCCCTCCGACCTCAGCCCCCGTCTATCCCATGGCCAGCCTGGGACTGGGCTGAGGGTCCGGGGGAGGGGGTGCAGGAAGGGTGGGGCCTGGCAGGCTTGGGGCCCCCCAGCCCGGGAGCGTCATGGAGGCGGGGCTGTGGGAACAGCTGGAGCCTGTCCAGGGGCTGGACAGATGTGCAGGCGGGCAGACGAGGTTTGGTTTCTTTGTTCCAGACCGCAGCCCCCCTACCCTTTACCGAGGCCAGGCATGCATGCGCCTGTGAGAGGGTCCCGGACCTGGGTGGGAGACTGTTGTCCCAGGAGTGAGGGTGCAGGGGGGCTGGGTAGGGGGCAGCTCCGTGCAGGGTGGGGGTGGCCACATGCCTCCCTTCCCCTCCCCCTGTGGCCTCCTCCTAACTCCCTGCTGTCATCTTTCCCAGGTGAGCCTCAGCCAGTGCTGCAGGCCGTCTGACTCAGTCCCCTAAGTGACTTCAAAGGAGCGTCTGCAGACAAGAGGATGGCCCAGGTCCTGCACGTGCCGGCCCCCTTCCCAGGTCAGGAGGCCTGGAGGGGATGGGATATGGCCCTGCCCTGGGGATTTGAGGGGGAGGCAGGGCCCTGCCCTGGGGGAGAGTCTAAGGGCAGAGGCATGGCCCTGCCTTAGAAAGTCTGAGGGGGGCAAGGCGCAGTCCTGCCCTGGTGAGTCTGAGAGGGGAGGTACAGACCTACCCTAGAGGGTCTGAGAGGGGAGGCATAGTCCTGCCCTGCAGAGTCTGAGTGGGGGAAGGCACGGCCATGCCCCAGAGGTCTGGGAGTTGGGGGAGACAGAGCATTCCCCTGGGAGGGATCTGAGACCTGATGGGTAGTTCAGAGGCTGAGAGCAGGTTGAGAACTCGGTGGACTTCGGTCTTCAGCACAGAAGAGAACAGCAGTGTTCAGAGATGCTGGCGTTTCTTTCCACCCCAGGGACTCCTGGCCCAGCCTCCCCACCCACCTTCCCTGCCAAAGACCCCGACCCACCCTACTCCGTGGAGACGCCCTATGGCTACCGCCTCGACCTGGACTTCCTCAAGTACGTGGACGACATCGAGAAGGGGCACACTCTGCGGCGGGTGGCTGTGCAGCGCCGCCCCCGCCTCGGCTCTCTGCCTCGCGGCCCTGGATCCTGGTGGACGTCCACCGAGTCCCTCTGCTCCAATGCCAGTGGGGACAGCCGCCACTCGGCCTACTCCTACTGCGGCCGCGGCTTCTACCCGCAGTATGGTGCTCTGGACTCCCGCACTGGCATCAATCCGCGTGTTGAGCGTACCCTGCTGGATGCCCGCCGCCGCCTTGAGGACCAAGCGGCCGCACCCCCTGGCCTGGGCTCCCTGACGCCCAGTGCGGCTGGCTCAACCAGCTCATTGGTGGGCGTGGGGCTGCCACCCCCAACACCACGGGGATCAGGACTGTCCACGCCGGTGCCGCCCAGCGCGGGACACCTGGCGCATGTGCGGGAGCAGATGGCAGGTGCCCTGCGGAAGCTGCGGCAGCTGGAGGAGCAGGTGAAGCTGATCCCTGTGCTCCAGGTGAAGCTGTCGGTGCTACAGGAGGAGAAGCGGCAGCTCACGGTGCAGCTCAAGAGCCAGAAATTTCTGGGCCACCCTACAGGGGCCCGAGGCCGCAGCGAGCTCTGCCTAGACCTCCCTGAGCCCCCCGAGGACACGGCAGCACTCGAGACCCGGAGTGTGGGCACCTGGGTTCGAGAGCGGGACTTGGGCATGCCCGATGGGGAGGCGGCTCTCGCCGCCAAGGTTGCTGTGCTGGAGACACAGCTCAAAAAAGCACTACAGGAGCTGCAGGCAGCTCAGGTCCGGCCACCGCCAGACAGCCCAGTCCGCGCAGACACCGTCCGGGTGGTGGAGGGGCCGCGGGAGGTGGAGGTGGCGGCCAGCACAGCCGCTGGAGCCCCTGCGCAGCGGGCCCACAGTCTGGAGCCCTATGGGACAGGGCTGCGGGCCCTGGCTACATCCGGCAGGGCCGAGAGCCCCCCTGTGTTCCGCAGCCACGAGGTGGTGGAGACAGCCTTCCTAGCACCAACTGCGTCCACCAGCAACGTCCACATGGTGAAGAAGATCAGCATCACGGAGCGCGGCTGTGATGGGGCAGCAGGTGAGCGGTAGCAGGCAGGGGAGGCCGGGTGGGGTCCCTCTTTCTACACTGCTCAGGCTGGACCTTCTGAACACCAGGGTCCAGCACAGTTCTGGCCTTCCACCAGACAGATGACTACAGCTCTTGGAGCCTGTCTCTTCATTTACAAAAGGGGGAGAATTGTGCCAGTGGCCTCCGGATTTTTTGGGGCCATTGGGTTTCTGTTAAGTACTTGTCCTCGTGTCTGGCATGTTGTAAGGTGTCCAGAAAATAGGAGATATTTTGGGGAGCATCCTCAAAACTTTCGGTTTTCTGGCCTTCTCTACTTCTTCAGTAAGTGGTAGGAACCAATCCCCGCCCAGCTTAAGCAATTAAAAGGAAACGTGTTGGTTCATGTTACTTAGTGACAGCTTTAGGCATAGCTGGATCCAGGTGCTCAGATGTCATCAGAAATCTCACTGTCTTTTTCTTCTTCTGTCCACCCTGGGGGCTTGTCTCTCAGACAGGCTTCCCTCTCAGGCTAGCATCCAGCTCAGTGGAAAGTAAGTCCCTGGGTCCAGAGAGTGCCAGTAAAAATCCCGGGGGTGCCTGTCATTGGCTGGTTTGGATCATCTGCTCATTACTCAGCCAGTCACTGTGTCCCTCACTGCCCAGCCCCAGAGCCTGAGGGTGAAGCAGCCCCACCCAAGCCCTGTGGCTTGTGAAGGAGGAAGGGGGGTTCCCTGGAGGAAGTGCTGAGTCCTCATGCCAGGAAAGGGAATACCGGGTATGCAGAATGTCAGCTGCCCTGCCACCACCCCTGGAGAGAAGCTGCCAGAATAATTTGTAATAATGACAGCTGTTCTTTATCCATCGCTAGCTGGGGGCCAGGTGTTGTGCTGAGTGCTTTGCCCATAGAGGGGCTAAGAATGTGGGCCATGCAGCCAGGCAACCTGAGTTTGAATCCCACTTCCTGCGGTGTGACCCTGGGCGAGTGGCTTCACCTCTCTGGGCCTCAGCTTCCCCATGTGTGAAGTGGCATGATAATGACCCCCATCTCTAGGACCATTGTGAATTAACACACACAGTAAGTGCTCAGTCAGTGCTTGTTGCTGCTGCTGGTGGTGATGATAATTTTCAGGCCAACCCTGTTTATAGCTGGGGAAACTGAGGCTTAGGGAGGGGATTCACTTGCCCCATGTCATACAGCCAGGAAGTGGTCAAGTCAGGATCTAAACCCAGATCAGCCTGAACGTGCAGCAGGGGTCAGAGGTGGGGCCCAAGTCCTGGTCCCAGCCTCGAATGTCTGGTGGCCAGGGTCCCACAGAAGGGCTGGAGAGCGCAGGCTAGAGGGCGGGGATCCAGCTGTGTTTTTTTGTGTGTGTTCTTCCTGGCTGCCTCCACCACCACCCTCTGTTTTGTGTCTATCCCAAACACCCGGCCCTGTGGCTTTGGCCCCTAGCCAGGGGCGCGGCCCAGCCCAGCCTTGGGATCCCTAAGAGGCAACTTCCGTTCCAGACCTGCCTCCCAGGGCAGCCATGGGGCCTCCTGCCTGTAGGACATGCAGACATAGCAATGTCCCTCCCCCATGCAGGCCGCACCCGCAAAAGTTCTTCTTCATGTCTCACTTAACTCCCTCTTGCTGCAGCCAGCCCCAGTCTCTGCCTTGCTTGAGTGGAACTGGATTGTGTTAATTCAGTATCTTCTCATTCAACAAACATTTATCGAGTGGCGACTATGGACCAGACCCTTGTAGCCCCTGGGGACACACCATTGAACAAGACAGACAAAAGCCTCTTCAATGAAGAAACAGACCACAATAAATAAGTGAAGAACATAATTTCAGAGAATAAGCATTTGAAGGAAATAAACAGGGGCATGGGGTGGGTGGTGATTGGAGGCGTGGTGACCTGGGTTCCAATTCTGATTTCCCTGCTCCCTGGCTGTGTGCCCTTGAGAAAGTTACTTAATTTCTCTGTGCCTCAGTTTCCTCATCGGCAAAACAGAGGTCGTGATAGCCCGACTTTAGCAGGTCAATTTAAAGCTTAAATGCATTAATTTGTGTCATGTGTTCAGCATAATAGTAGCAGCTGTAGATGCTCAAGGGTTAGCTCTTTGCTTCTAATAGCCTCTCCCAGGGGCATCTTTAAACCAAGATCTGAAAGGAGAGAAGAAGCCAGGCACCAGGAGGCAAAGGTGGGGAGGGGTGTTCCCGGTGCAGGCACAGCAAGGGCAAAGGCTTGAGCTGAGAAGGGGCTTGGGCTCTCAAGGTGTTGAATAAGCTGGAATATGTGAAGCCCGGGAAGTGAGGTGGGGGGAGCCTGAGCATCAGGAACTGGCATTCGACAAGTGCTCAGTGTTCACACTTTGTATTTGGTTAAGTCAGTGAGCTCAGCTGGTAGGTCCGGGAGGACTCCCTGGAGGAAGAGGCAAGGAAGGGGGCACAACCTCATTGTCATCTAGTGAAAACCATTTGCTATCGAGTTGACTCTGACTCCTGGAGACCCCATGTGGGTCAGAGTAGAACCATGATCCATAGGATTTTCAGTGGCTGATTTTTTCAAAGTAGATTGCCAGGACTTTTTTCCGAGGCACCTCTAGGTGGGCTCGAATCGCCAGCCTTTTGGTTAGCAGCCCAGCATGTTAACCGTTTGCACCACCTAGGGACTCCTTTTGTTTTGCTTTGTTATTTTTTTTTTTAACCTTTGTCTTTCCCTCTCTATGCTGAGAGTCGGTAAATATTTCAGCTTTGTGGGCCATACGATCGATTCATCGACTGATCACTGTAGCAAGCTCAACTCTGCCTCCATCTAGGGAGGCCACTGTTTTTCAGCAGAGCAGGGAGTTTGCTCCCTGCAGCGAAGGGCAGGGAGGCTGGGAGGCAGCCTTTACCCTCAGGCTGGTAAAGTAAGGTGGGACAGGCAGAGGCCTGGAGCTCCCACAAAGCCCATCCCTGCCCCATGTGCCACAGGGAGCGTCAGTAGGAGAAGGGGCAGCTGGGTTCGGATGCCCCTGGCATCTTCCGAAGGCTTTGAAATTTCCTCTGCTCTTGTTCAAGACATATTCCCATGAAAGCAATTCATGTTCTTTGTGGAAAGTTTGGGAAGCACAGAAAAATCTAAGACAAAAAAATAAAACCCCCATAAACCCACTACCCCCAGATGTGGCTGTTGTCAACATTTCTGTTTCTTTTCTTCCGAATAGTTAATGCATAAAATAATAGGTATTTTTCAAATCTGGCATCCCCAAGCTGACAGAAGCTGCTGTTTTTGCTTTATTCTATTTTAAAAACACGTAAGCAGCCCTTACTAAGTGCCAGGTGTTATTTGATGCCTTTTCATATTTTAATTCATTTAACATCCAGCAACCCTATGCCTAGAGTGGCGTTTTTACTCCCAATTTACAGTTGAGGAAACTGAGGCACAGGGAGATTAAGGAACTTGTTCAAGGTTCTCCAAGCCAGAATTTAAGCTCTGTCTTGGATTCCCATTTAACATTATCCCAGGAGCATTTTCCTACCTTAGTAAAAATAATTTGGAAACGCAATGTGTTTGTTAAGGCCCGCATCATTTTCTGAGGAGTAGGGAGATAGGGATGTGCCTGACTGGTCTGTCTCTCTGCTGGACCATCCTATTGCATCTGATTTTTCTCCACTATAAACGGTGCTATGCAGACATCCTTCCATGAGAATCCCTCGAGTCTTCTGATCTGTTTTCTCTGGACAGATTTCTGGAGGGGCATTTTTGAAGCCTTTGATGTCTGTTACCAAATTGCTTTACACCCCTGTGGCCTCACACCCTTCCCACACTGGGTAGGTGAGTGATTAAAAAATCTTTTTTTATTATTTCTTTTGGACTTGAGGAACCCCAAATTGAGTTAATCCAGTTCTTCAGCTCATGGCAATCATACCTGTTGTTCTGTGCATGGCACGGCTCTTGTTTTACTTTTTTTTTTTTTACCTTTGTCTTCCCGCTCTCTGCACTGAGGGTCGGTGAGTATTTTCAGCTTTGTGGGCAATGTGGTCTCTGCCACAGACACCTCTGCCTCAGCTCTGCTGTATTCTATTTTTAAAAGCACTTAAGCAGCTTTTTCGTAGTGCAAAAGCAGCCATAGATGATATGTAAACAAATGCGTGTGGCTGTGTGCCAATAAAACTTTATTTGTGGACACGGAATTTCAATCTCATGTAATTTTCATGTGTCACAAATAGTACTCATCCTTTCATTTGTCCCCCAACCATTTAAACATGTAAAATCCATGCCCATGGCCATAGTTTGCCAACCCCTGCTCTACACCGTTAATACCCCACCATCAATTCCTACCTACTTCCATTTAATAGCATTCCTTGCAACCCACCTTCCAGAAGCTTCTTTAGATACTTGAGTGTTCTTAAAAATATGCCCTGTGTGTGTTTAATTTCCTTAAATGGTATTGTGCTTAAACGAAAAAAAAATCTTGTTCTATTTCTTTTTTTTCTTCTCAGCATACTATTTTTTAACTCTCCATGCTCCTGTTTGTAAATCTGGTTTGTCACTTTTAATGGCTGCGTAGATTTCCGCTTTAGACGTATACTACACTTTTATTATCCAGTCCCCCTGTGGTGGGCACCTGGGTTACTTGCAAGTCCTGCCGCCTCATGCATCTCCTCTTGACCTCAGGATTACGTTCCCAGAAGTGGGGCTGCTCGGTCACAGGGGATAACACAGACTTAACTTCATTCCAAATCCTCTTCAAAAAAGCTCTACACTCCCACCAGACATGTTCCAGTCTAAGACGCCCATTTCCCCACATCCCTCCTGTTATGGATCGAGTTATGTCCCTCAAAAATATGGTTTGTAAATCCTAACCTCTATACCTCTGGTTATAATCCCATTTGGGAATGGGTTGTCTTTGTTATGCTAATGAGACAAGATTAGTGTAGGGTGTATCTAGAATCAATCTCTTTTGAGATATAAAAGAGATTAAACAAGTGAGCAGGCAGAGATGGGGGAATAGAGATGCCAAGCCACATGAAGATTGCCCAGAAGCAGAAGCTCAGAAGAGACAAGGACCTTCCTCCAGAGCTGACAGAGAAAGCCTGCCCTTGATTTCAGACTTTTAGCCTCCTAAACTGTGAGAAAATAAATTTCTGTTAAAGCTACCCGCTGATGATAATTCTGTTATAACAGCTGTTATAGCACCACTAGATAACTGAGACAGAATTTGGTACTGGAAGAGTGGGGCATTGCTCTAACATATACCTAAAATGTGGAAGCAGTTTTGGAATTGGGTAATGGGTGGAGGCTGGAAGAGTTTTAAGGTGCCTAATAGTAAAAGCCTAGATTGCCTTGAAGAGACTTTTAGTAGAATTATGGACGTCAAAGGCAGTTCTGGTGAGGGCTCAGAAGGAAGTGAGGAGAGCCATAGAGAAAGTCTCTATTGTCTTAGAGAATACATATGGCGCCAGCAACAGAATATTGCTAGAAATGTAGACATTAAATGTGCTTCTGGTGAGGCTTTAAAAGAAAATGATGAACATGTGATTGGACAGTGGAGGAAGGGGGATGCTTTTTATGCAGTGGCAAAGAACTTGTCTGAATTATGTTCAGATATTTGGTGGAAGGTAGAACTTGTAAGTGATGAACTCGGATATCTGGCTGATGAGATTTCTAAGCAAGATCTTAAAGGGGCTGCGTGGTTTCTTCTTGCCCCTTACAGTAAAATGCAAGAGAAAGAGATAGACTTAAAAATGAGCTGTGCAAGCGAAAATTGAATTTAAAGATTTGGAAAATTTTGTGTACAAACTAAGGACACGTCCTAGAATGTTCACCAAGGACATGGCTACACAATCTTTTGTTAAAGAGATGAAGCCTATGACTGATGGCTCTAACCAACTACCATAGTAGAAAACCTGTCAGCTTAGTCTGAAGGGGACAGGGAAAGAACAGAAGGAGAGAATGCTATCTGCCTCTTGGAATTCTACAGGCAGGAAACAGACCAAAAGTGCTACATCTCTTGTCCTCCAAGAAAAGAAAAGGACCATCCCTGGAGCAGCTCAGAGATCAGCAGAAGCAAGGCCTTCTCAGTTTCAAAGGGTAGGGGCACCGCCTCCTAGGTCTCAAAGAGTCGAATCTTCCCCAACTCAGTTCCAGAGTGTGGGGCTGCCATTAAAGTGTGCCAGCGGGATGGGGTTGCCCAAGGGGCAGAAGAATGGGGCCTGTCGGGGCCAAGGGGTAGGGTCACCACTCAGATGGACTAGAAAAATGGGGCCACCAAAAGCCAAGGGAGCAGAGCTGCCATCCCAGAGGGCCTGGAAAGCATAGCTGAATTGAAGCCTAGGGCCGAGGAACCTCCACCAGGAATCCAGAGAGCGCTGAAGGCAGGGCCATTACCTAGATGGTCTCAGAGAACAGAGGATTACCTTCAAGCCTTGAGAGCTAAGGTAAATTGTTCTGCTGGGTTTTGGATCTGCCTGATGCCTGTTATCCCTTCCTTCCCTCCAGTTTCTCCCATTTGTTATGGATATATCTCCCTTGTTCCTGTCCACCGTTGTACTTTGGAAACAGTTAACTTGTAATCTAGATTTCACAGTTGAAGAGGAATTTTGCCCCAGGATGGAATATGCCTAAAGTCTCACCCATATTTGACTTAGATGTTTCAGAAGATGAGATTTTGAACTTGGAGTTAATTTAAGACTTCTGGGATGATGTGATGGGCTGAATGTGTTTTGCATGTGGCAAGGACATGAATTTTGGGGGGCCAAAGGGTGGAATATTATGGATTGAAGTATCTCCCCTCAAAATATGTGTTTTATCCAACTTTCTAATTTTTTGACCGTCTGATGGTGGTACAAAGTGGTATTCCTTGTTGTTTAAATTTGCATTTCTCTTATTTCTGATGAGGTTAGGCATCTCCTTATATGCTTAATAAGAGTGCTCTGTGAATCACTTATTCATTTTTCTTCGGGAAGTTTCCAGAAGTTACTGGCATATTCCAGATTAGGAGTTGGCAAACAATGGCCCGTGGGCCAGATCTGGTCCACCACCTGTTTTTGTATGGCCCACAAGCTAGGAATGGTTTTTACGTTTTTAAAAGGTTGAAAAATATGAAAGGAAGAATACTGTTTTTTGACATGAGCAAAATTCTAAGAAATCCAATTTTTTTGGAACACAGCCATACCCAGTCCTTTACATATTGTCTGTGGCTGCTTTTGAGCTACAACTGCAAAGCTGAGTAGTTGCAACAGAGACTGTACTGCCCACAAAGCCTAAAATATTTACTACCTGGCCCTTTACAGAAACAGTTTGTTGACCCCTGTTCTAGAAGGTAATCCCTTGCCCATTTTTGATTTTTGATATGGTGAATATTTTCCCCTAGTCTGTTCGCTTCTATCAACTTTGTGAGGTTTTTGTTTTTTTTTTTCCTAATCAAATAGAAATCTTTATTTTGGATATAGTTAAAGTCATCATGTTGTGCTTGGAGGAATTTTTGAAAGGAATCTTTTCTCAGGCTTCCAGTGTTCTGCTATAATTCTTTCCATTAGCTGTATAGTTGTACCTTCATATTAACCCTTCACAGTTTTTTTGGTTTTTTTAATAAGGTGTGAGGTAGGGATCCAGCTTGATTCTTCTTGGGTTAATTAAGCCACTATTCCCAATGTTGTTCACCACAGAACCCATCCTTCCTCATCCTTCCCCATAGAACGCCCTCTCTCTCACCCCCCAGTTCCTGCAGATGGGGCCTGTGTTGGGCTGTTTCGTCTGTTCCCTTGGTCTGTTTGTTTCTGTGACAGTACTCCACTGTTTTGATAATTGTGGCTTTGGAATATGTTTTACTCTCATGTAGGCTGGGTTTCCATCTTTGCTTCTCTTTTGTAAAATTGTCTTAGCTCATCATGGCCATTAATTCTTCCATATAAATTTCAGTATCACTTTGCCATGTTCCCCTGTGGAATAACAATAATAACACTTGTTAAAATTTTAGTATTATTTGTTGTTGTTATTTTGGAGTTTCAATGTCCAACCTTGAACACCTGGGCTAGAAGGGGCGTCAGCTGATAAAGGCTTGGCCTGCTTTGCTTGCAGGTGAGATGGGCCTGGGGTGGCCTCATTTTTTGACCCTCCCAGGATTTTAAATCAGAAGCCCCTGAATTTGGGCAGAGATTGAGATTGTGAGCTAGCCCATCTGCCTCCTGACACATTTTATTTGGCCACACAAAGAGTGTGTTTGTTAAATGTAAATGTATTGCCAAAGTTAAAACATCAGGAGCTCCCCCACCCTCCCTGTGAGTTTGAGCCCCAGCTCTGGAATCTGCCCAAGGGTCCACTGCAGACCCGCCCCGTTCTCCCCCTTTGCTGTGGAGCCATTGACTCCGCTCTTCATTATTGAAGTTGAGTGTCACCCATGGACTTGAGGAAGTAGTTCCTGTGTATGTCAAACAAGTATTTTAACCATTAAAGAGAATTAAAATTAATTGGTCTTCAGAGTCTGTGGCCAGTGGCAGGAAGAGAAAGTCCTAGAGAAGTGGTGCCACAGAAGCTGCATGTGGCCTGGGGGAGCCTGAGTGGTTCCGAAGCACTTGAAGCGGAAATCAGACCTTTATTGTGTGCTTCAGGCCGGGGTTGAGGAGTTGGAGCTTCCTGCTCACAGGCTCGCAGTGGGCGTCTGCGGGGCCTCGTGCCCAGGAGGCCACCTTTATCCTCAGATCAGCTGAGAGGGGTTTTCATTTTAATCGTCTAATAGTCTTTATTGTTTCTTTTTCCTGGTGATTAAAATAATGCCTGTACCTGCTTAATGCTAAATAAAGAAGGAGAAAATGAGGCGGCCACAAAGTGATATCCATAACACAACCCTGCTTTTGTGAGAAAAAATTATAGCAACAATAATAAATCAAAATTTGATTTACAATTCTCTGGAATAGACAAATGCTTCTTGAGTGCTTGTGATGTGGAGGTGTTGTTCTAAGCCTTAGGAACTGTCATCTGCCTGAGGCACAGAGAGGTTAAATGACTTGCCAAAAGTCACACAGCTCCTATATGGGGAAACCAAGAATCAAGTCTGTGCCATGAGCACCGTGCTTGGCCGTGATCAAACTTCATTTCCAGGGAACACTGGGTGCAATGTTGGAGTGGGGGTCACGAGCCAGGATCTTGGGGTCAGAAGGTCTTCCTTGTCCTTGACCAGCTGTCGGGCAGGTAACAGATCAGGGTTGGAACTGGGTTCTGCCGCTCACTTGCTGGGTGACCTCAGGTAACCTTTGTGCCTCAGTTTCCTCCTTTGTGGGCCAGGAAGGCTTAACAAGGTAACACAGAAAGCTCCTGGCCCCTGGCACGTATTCCACAAGAGGCAGCCATTATTACTGTTTGTTGATTTACTGCTATAACCCACAGTGGATGCCTCTTTTCCTGCCCCTCCAGGTCTCAGACAGGGTCCTGCAGAGTCGCCCTTATCACCCCCTGAGTCCACAGTGGCCTCCCTGGCACAGCTAGGGAAGAATGTAGGCGAGGTGCCCGCCCATGATGCCAGCGACAGGGAGCCTACCAGGCGAACAGCCCCAAGTGAATCGGAGGAGGCTGGGGGTACAGGTAAGTGGCAGTAGCCATGAGGGGGACAGGGCACCAGGAGGCCCGGGCACAGGGTCTCCGTGAGGGGCCCTCACAATGCCCCCGCTCCCCCAGGTGTGCCCCAGGCAGGCGTGCAGTCCATCATGAAGCGGAAAGAGGAGCTGACTGACCCGGCAGCCCACCGGAGGAGCCTCCAGTTCGTGGGGGTCAATGGCGGGTAAGAGGACCACCCCCCCACATTCCCCACCCTTTCCTCATCCAAACAGAGTCACAATCACAGCGCATGTTTTTGGGCACTCACTATGAGCTAGGTGCTTTAAGCCACCTCCCCCGTGGCCCTGCAAGGCCAATACTGCTGTCATCTCCATTTAACTGATGAGAAAACTGAGGCCCACAGCGGGCAAGTAGCCAGTACCCCATGCCCTTCCTCGCCGAGTTCCGTCCCATCTGCTGCATCTCCCCCCACCTGTCTGTTCTTCCTCCCCAGGTATGAGTCCTCGTCTGAGGATTCCAGCACAACGGAGAACTTCTCAGACAACGAGAGCATGAAGAGTGAGACTCCAGAGCCAGAGGAGAGGGTTCCCAGTGTGGCCAAAGCCCCCCAGCTCAGGCCCACGGAGACGGCAGTGGCCAAGACCAGCCATCAGGAATGCCGTCTGTCTCAGGAATCCCAGCACGTGCCCACGGCTGAGGGGGCATCAGGGTCAAATGTAGAAGAGGAGATCCGGTTAGTTTTCTGGATGGGAGGGATTCAGGCAGGGCCAGGGATGGGTGACCTCTGCCTCAAACTCCACTATTTAAGCCCCCTGAGGGAACTACCCATCATCAGTCATGCACACCTTAGTCTGAATTAGCAAACAAGCACTTTCTCCTGGGTATCTGAAGGTCTAGAAGTTTTGATAAAGGGCCTGATGGGGGCAGTTCAGGCTGTTGGGGTTAGGGTTTAGGGGAAAAAGTTTATCTGAAACCACCCACCCACCCTGCCTGCCCATCCTGTTTTTCTCTCTTGGTTTTTCCTGATGTAAACTGCCCATGGGAAATTACTTTCCATCTGCCACTGACCACTTGGAATAAACTTTGGCCTTGAGTTTACATTCTGTCGGGGTCTATGTGTTTTCCACTTCTGCCCCTTGAGGTAAATTGTGAAAGTGTTTCCCTGGTGGAGGGGGTCTGAGGGAATGTGTTGGCTGAGGGCCTTGCCTGAAATCCCACCATTCAGGGGACCACTGGCAGACTGTGGGTGCTGCGGTGGAGAGAGTTGGATGGATGTGGATGTGGGGAGTGAGGGGGACCCAGGAGGCTGAGGTGGGTGCTCCCAAACTAAACTCCCCTCTCATCTGCCCTAACAGAATGGAGCTAAGCCCAGACCTCATCTCTGCCTGTCTGGCCCTGGAAAAGTACCTGGACAACCCCAATGCCCTCACGGAGCGGGAGCTGGTATGGTCAGGCTGTAGGCTGGGTGCCCCCTATACCCGCAGCTTCTCCTCATTCTGGGTGTCTTCCTCTGCCTTGTAGGGGCCCTGAGATTGAAACCAGGAGCTTGGGGATGGGTGGCACTTGGGTCACTGGCCTTGGAGAGGGGCCAGAGAGGTGGGGAGGGGGCTGAGGATGACGCCTGCGGGCCAAGCCTGGAGCTCTGTGGTTCCTATTCTTTTGAGGGCTTGAGAGGAGGAAGCTGTCTATATTTCCCTCTGGGGACGTCTACACTTCCCTTTGAAGACCTTATCCAGATGGAGGTGTCCACACTTGGGGGGCATATCTGGAAGTGAGGTGTCTAGACTTCCTTTTGAGGGTCTTATCTGGGATGGCAGTGTCTTCACCCCAAGGGGCTCATGTGAGGTGGGGTGTCCACACTTTCCCTTCAGGGGTCTTGTTCAGGATGAGGATGTCCACAACTTCCTTTCTGAGGGCTTGTCCAGCAGGAGGTAGACTGTCTTATCCTCACGCCCCTCCCCCCACCTGCCTGACTTGTGTCCAGAAAGTGGCCTACACCACGGTGCTGCAGGAATGGCTACGCCTGGCTTGCCGCAGCGACGCACAGCCTGAGCTTGTGCGGCGCCACCTGGTCACGTTCCGGGCCATGTCAGCGCGGCTGCTAGACTACGTGGTCAACATCGCTGACAGCAATGGCAACACTGCACTGCACTACTCTGTGTCTCACGCCAACTTCCCCGTGGTGCGGCAGCTGCTTGACAGTGGTGAGCTGGGCGAGCCAGGCGGAGTGGGGAGACGCAGCCCTCCCACTCTGAGAGAGGAGACACCACCTCCCAGTCTGAGGGGGGAGACACCACCTCCCAGTCTGAGGGGGCAGACGCCGCCCTCCCAGTCTGAGAGAGGAGACGCCACCTCCCAGTCTGAAGGGGGAGACACCGCCCTCCCAGTCTGAGGGGGCAGACACTGCCCTTCCAGTCTGAGGGGACAGATGCCGCCCTCCCAGTCTGAGGGGGAGACGCCGGCCTCCTGGTCTCATGAGGGAGACATGGTTCCCTACCTTTAGCCCCAGTATAGTGAAAAAGGTAGAAATCATGGTCTTATGGAAAAGATGTGGCCCTTTCAAGGGCCCCAGTATAATGGAGGTGACACCTTTGGACCCCAGTCTGAGAAAAGGACGTGACCTTTAATCTATGGCTTGGAGAAAAGATGTGATTCTCAATTAGGCAGGAGAAACTTGCCCTTCCCCAATCTGATGGGAACATGGCCTGCCTGTGTGATGAATGAGGCAGAGTCCACAGTCTGATGGAGGAGAAATGGGCCCGTCTGAAGCATGAATGGCTCTTCCAGATTAATGGAGGAGACGCAGCTCTTACTCTCAGCCCCAAATGTGGGGGCCAACCTAAGGGGCCCCCAGTCTGATGAAGGAGGCTCTACCTCCACCTTTAGGAGCCCTTAGTCTATGCAGATGGAGACCCCTGGAGCATAATGGGGTCCTCAAACTGAGAAAAGGGAGACATGAGGCAATGTGTAGATGGAAGGAGGAGACAGACATGGGGCTGACCCTCCACCCTCACTGTGGTAGGGTGAAACAAAGCTTCCAGTCTGATGATGGAGACATGGCCTGGACCTCCAGGAGCCTCCCCCAGCCCTGAGACAGGCCTGGCCAGCATGTGTGGGGTCTGGGGGTTTACACCCACCTTGCTCCACCCCACTCAGGTGTCTGCCAGGTAGACAAGCAGAACCGTGCCGGCTACAGCCCCATCATGCTCACCGCCCTGGCTACTCTGAAGACCCAGGATGACATAGAGACAGTCCTGCAGCTCTTCCGGCTTGGAGACGTCAATGCCAAAGCCAGCCAGGTACGGGGCCCTTGGGCCTTTATTAGGTCGTGGCTGGGCACCAAGCCCAGACGTGACCTCAATCCATGCCTGGAGAAGAGTCCCCATTCCACAGGCGAGGAAAGTGAGGCTCAGAGAAGAAGAGTCATTTCCCCGAGGTCAAACCCGAGAAGCCAGGATTTGAACCTTGGTGGTCTAGCTCCAGGCCCACCCCCCTTTTACTTTGGACATGTTATCGGGGGGACCAGTTCCTAGAGAAGGACATCATGCTTGGTAAACTAGAGGGTCAGTGAAAAAGAGGAAGACCCTCAAAACGAGATGGATTGACATAGTGGCTGCAACAATGGGCTCAAGCATAAAGACAATTGTGAGAATGGCACGGGACCAGGCAGTGTTTCGTTCTGTTGTACAAAGGGTCGTTACGAGTCGGAACTGACTGAGTGGTGCCTAACAATAATTGTGGTAAAAATATATATTTACCTGCCATTTCAACAATTTTTACCTGTACAGTTCAGTGACATTGATTATGTTCATCATATTGTACAACCATTGCCAATTTTCTGTTCCAAATTATTCCACCACCATTAACAGAAACTCAGTGTCCCCTAAGCAATGACTCCCCCCTCCCCTTCCTCCCACCCCTGGTAACCACTGATAAGCTGTGGTCTCTATACATTTGCCCATTTCATATAAGTCAGAGCCCCTTCCAGGCTGCATCTCATTCAGGAACTGCTTGTGGAAAGGGGGGTGGGATGACACGTAGGTCCCCAGCCTTTCTTAATCCAACACCATCCCTTGTCCTTCTTGGTCATTCATTGAGCAACAACGGGGTTGACTAGGCTGGACACTGGGGACTCAGATGGTGGGCGCACAGACATGGTCCCACCCTCCTGCAGCTCACCAACTAGCAGGCGAATTCCAGGAGACGTGAGCATTTCAAGGCAGTACAGGGCCTTGGGGCAGGTTTGGATTCCTGGGGCTACAGGAGGCCACCACAGGGATTTTAAGCAGAGGAATTGCATGGCTTGATTCCTGGTTTGAAAGCCCTGTCCGCCGCTGTGAGGGACCGTGTGCCAGAGAGCGGAAGCTGGAGACCATGGGCGAGACTGGGCCTGGGCGGGTGTCCAGGCCAAAAAGAAAGGCAGCCAGGACCAGATGGGGACAGCAAGGAGGGCCGGATTAGCAGCCACCTAAATGCAATCGAGGAAAGAAACAGTGCTGTGATGGGGCGTAATGGGAGCGGCCCTGCTTTGTTTTTATTATTTTTGTTTTTACTGATTTTTTATTGAGGTTTAACTGAGATGCAGAAAAGTGTGCACATCTTAGCTCATAGATTCTTTTACGAGCTTAAAAATTAGCTCAAAAATTGTTACGTACGTTTATACCTGTGAGTTAGGAATCTGCTTTAGATGGGGGGGGGGCACAGTCAAGGAGAGCCTCATGGAGGAGGAGACATTTAAGCTAAGACCTGAAGGATGAGAAGGAGCTGCCAGCAGAAGGCAAAGGGACCAGCAGGTACAAAGGCCCAGAGGTGGGAAGGGTGTTTCCATGCTTGAGATACAGGAGGCCAGTAAAGGAGGGTGCGTGTTAGCGTCAGAGTACTTGGGAGCCATGGTAGGTTCCGGAGCAGGGGCATCATGCCCTCAGGCCTGTGTGGACCATAAGCCTTTTCCTTCCCTTGCCCAGGCGGGGCAGACAGCCCTGATGCTGGCAGTCAGCCACGGGCGAGTGGACGTGGTCAAAGCCCTGCTGGCCTGCAAGGCGGATGTCAATGTGCAGGACGACGATGGCTCCACGGCCCTGATGTGCGCCTGTGAGCACGGCCACAAGGAGATCACCAGGCTGCTGCTGGCAGAGCCTAGCTGCGACATCGTGCTCACTGACCGCGTGAGTCCCCACCCAGACACACGCCCGGGGAGGGTGGGAGTGCTGTGCGGGTGTCGTCACAGCAGCGGATGCTTTGCAGGACGGGAGCACAGCTTTGATGGTGGCCTTGGATGCAGGGCAGAGTGAGATCGCGTCCATGCTGTACTCCCGCATGAACATCAAGTGCTCGGTGAGTCCCGACTCAGGCAGGGAGTCGGTGGGGAGGGCTCGGGCGGGGACAGATGTCCATGGAGAGCCGATGGTGCCCGAGGGGCACATGGCAAGGACTTTACAGTCGTCTGCTCGTTGAACCATCAAGGCCTGCAGCACTGAGGTCGCCTAGTCATGGTTGGCATAGCAGTATTCGAACCCAGATCCGTCTGCATCCCAATTCATACTCTTTATGAGCATTCACTCATTTGACTAATACTTACCAAGCACCAGCTGTGTGTTAGGCCCTGTTCTAGGCCGTGACAGTCACAACAGTGAACACAACAGAAAAGGTATCTGTCCTCATGGAGTGGACGTTCTCGTAAGAGAAGCAATAAGCAAAATCAGTGTACGATAGCCAGGTGATGGTAAGTGCTGAGAAGAAATAGAAAACAGAGCCAGAAAAAAAAAAAGTAAAGTAGAAATAGCAACTGGAAAGATTAGCTAGGAAGCTTAGGGGCAGTGAGTTTATGTTAATGGGGAGGAACATTTCGGAAAAGGAGAGTGAGAAAGGTTGCACAACCTGAAGAATGTAACCAATGTCAGGGACTTGTACATGTAGAAATGGTTGGTGTACTTTCCGTGGTGTATATTTTCAACAGCAACAATAAATAAATTATTTTTTAAAAAAGAAAACAGAAGTCAAAGCGGCGGCAAGTGATAGGGGAGCTAGTTTGGGTTTCAGCGAGGGGGTGACATCTGAGCAGGTGCCTGAGGACGCAAGGGAGCGAGTTGTGTGGCTATCCAAGCAGAGGAACAGTCCGTGCAAAGTCCCTGACTGGCATGTTTGAGGAGCACCAGGGAGGCCAGGGTGGCTGGAGCGAAGAGCGGAGGATCAGAGGAGGATGGGGGTGACGGGGCAGGTCATGCAGGACCTTGGGGGCTGCAGGGAGGATTTTAGCGCTTATTCAAAACATGCTGGTATATTGGAGGCCCTGAGAAGTCTCGCTGAAAAGAAGCCTAACCTAACTGTGTCTAACCCAGCATTCCTCTTATTTGAGCACAGAAATCTGGGATTTTTAATTCATACCTGTTAGCAAAACACTTTTTCGGAAATGTAACCAGGGAATAATGATGTTACTCACTGTGTTCTAAGTGCCTGATGGAGGAGGCAAGCCCTCCCAGTCAGGTGGAGGAGACAGGTCCCGAGAGCGAGAGCCTCATCTGCTGCAGGAGGCTAACCCTCCACTCTGATGGACTGTGTAGTCGGTACCGTCCTCACGTAATAGGCTGAACTCTCATTCAATTGCATAAAGTACTGTTATTCCCGTTTTTCAGGTGGGGAAGCTGAGGCTTAGAGGGCTTATTACAACTCTGGCCCAGAGGCTTACAGCCAGGAAGGGGCGCCAGAACCTTGGGCAGGCAGCGTCGCAGCCCCTCAGTCCTCACCCCTCCCTGCTGAGGCACATTTGGGGCTGGGTTCAAGGGTTGCATGGTGGGTGTCGGCCACAGTGGTCCCCACACTGTCCGGGAGACAGAAGGCTGCTGAGACGGAAACCCGCTGTCTCCACCTGGTTTCTAGGTTTGTACTGCAGCTTGGAGTTTGTCAGGCTTCACCCTGCACCCTGAGCTCAGCACAGCTGGCCACAGTCTGGTGCTGCTGGGGATCAGCTCTGGGACCCCGTGGCCTCACCTGTAAAATGGGGGTGATGGGGCAAGTGATGTCCTCAGCCCTCCTGCCGTCTGATCTGTGGTCCTGCCCCCAAGGACTCCTGAGAGACGAACCCTAATGCCTCCATCAACACCTACCCTCTGCCCTAGTCGCCCTCTCCCTCTGTCATCCCCCGCAGGCTGTCCCCACAGTGGCCAGAGGTCCTGAGTCCTCCTCTGCTCACAACCCTCCATCACTCCCATCTCACTCAGAATAAAAGCCCAAGTCCTCCCCAAAGCCCACCAGGCCCTGCACTGTTGCCAGGTTCCCTCCCTGCCCTCAGCATCTGCCTCTCTCCCTCCTTTCCCGCTTGTTCACTCCTTCCTTGTTCCCACATCGGGGCCTCTGCACTTGCTCTTTCCTCTGCCTGGACACCCTTCCCTCAGACCCTTCATGGCTGGCCCCTCGGCATAGGGGTTCAGGGGTCAGCTCAGACAGACGTCACTCGCCCTGACCCACTTCTTCCCTTCTCCCTGAGGAAAATCCTCTACTGCATTTGTGTTTGCTTTCTCATGGCATCTCCCCCAGAACTCCACCTCCTGGAGGCCCAGGGTTGCCCCTCTTGCTCACCATTCACCGCCACTTCCACAGAGTTGGCACCTCAGAGATATTTGAAAGAATACCCAACAAAAGGAATTCTGTTTCTCATTTCAGTTTGCCCCGATGTCGGATGACGAGAGTCCTGCATCTTCCTCTGCAGAAGCGTAGCCCTGAGGGACAGCTACATATGTCTCCCCTCAGGGGGCCAGTCGGCCCCAGAGCGAGCCCTCCCTGGTCTCCCCTGTACCCCCTCTTCTCCTAGGCCACCCCTACTCGCACCCCCCAAGGCCCCAGTCTCCAAAGCAAATGGATTTCTCTTTTGCTTCCCCAGGGGAGCTCCCGACTGAAACGGGGACTCAAAGCCTGTTTTCCTGTTACCCCAGTTCAAAGCAGCCACAGCACAGACCGAAGCTAAATTCTTGTATAAATTGGCGCCAGTGGCTGATGCTGGGGCGTGAGTTTTATGAAGAACATTCAGAACAATAAGCTGGCAATTGTGGATGGAGGAGGATGAGAGGAAAAAAACAGTGTATTTTTAAATCATTAAGGGAGGGGGGGAATCATGTTATTTGTTGGCAAATTTAAAAGTCACTGGAATTGTATATCTAAATGTTACTATGCACAAGTGGCTTTGTCTCCCCCCACCCCACCCCCACATTTAATTGTTGGGTGTATAATACTGCTCTGTCCACTCCCCACAATTTTCTTGGGGGCATTTTCTTCTGGTCTCTTTAACAAAACAGATGCTGGCCTTGTCACCCAGGTAGAAAGCTCAGTGTCTTCTTGCTTACCATTGCCAGCCTTCCCCCCATTCAGGTGGGGAGCTCAGACCCCTAAGGCCAAGACACAGAGCCTAGCGGGCCCTGAGACCTGTAGTTAATCAATTCGTGTCGAGAAATTACCAGAAACACATCCCCTCCCCACTCAGAAAGGCCTTACTTAGCCAACACTGATTTTCCTAGAAAATTCTTCAGGTCTGGAGATGCAAGACATGAATCCAGTTCTCTGAGTGACCGCCTGGCTCCTGGGCCCAGAACTGCGGGGAGCATGGCCACCCTCTTCTTCCTGAGGGCTCCAGAATTTATCTCCTCACAGGAAAGAAAACAGGGCATGTGCCTGCTGGCAAAGCACAGGGCGAGTCCAAGAGTCCCATGTGTGTTCGATTAAAAGTTGGCTGCCCCCACAGGACTTGCAATGCAAACTTAAAGAGACGGGGCTTTGCCGAAAACCAAACAAGGGCAGCTGGTTTTTTCCCAGCCGAGCGGCTTCCAGGGCTGCCTGGAACGAAGCCAGTTGGAAATGGGGCTCATCAGAGAAACTGTTTCCTCCGTGGCCTGTTTTCTCCCCAGAATCTCAAGATACCATTTTCTTTCCTTTATGAACAGGAAAAAGGAAGGATTCTAAAACCACTTGCTGTCGAGTCGACACCCACTTATGAAGCCCCTCTGTGTGTCAGAGTAGAACTGTGCTCCGTAGGGTTTTCAATGGCTGATTTTTCCTAAGTAGATCGGCCAGGCCTTTCTTCCAAGGCTCTCAGGGTGGACTCCAACTTCCAACCCTTTGGTTAGCAGCCCAGGAACTCTAGAAGAGTTCAGAGCCTCTATTTGTGCCTTGGGATCAGGGAATAAGATCCTAACCAAATCCACGTCCTGCCCCTCACCCCCGCACAGCCAGTTCCCAGCTCAGCCTTCAGGACTTCGGAGCCAAACCTCAGCAGGGCAAAGTAAGCCCTAAAAGTTTAAACATTCATTCAGTAAAGCTAAGTGCTGGCTTCTCTCCTAGAAAAGTAGATTCCTTGGCTTCATGTAGCCTGGCCTGCTTTGATTTTTCTTTATGGGGTGTACCTAAGACAAAAGAGCTTGGATGAGCACACAAGACAGACAAGACTGTGTGCATGTGTGCGCGTGTGAATTGGAGAGAAAACAAAACCCAGACTGGGGATGACCACCAGTATCTGAGGGAGGCTGAGGCCTCGGGCAGCTTTAAAAAGCGGTACAAGAGTTGTATCTCCAATGAGCCCATGAGTACGTTTATTTTAAGCTCCTAGAAGCAGCTATTGGCCCAGAAGCTCTTGACTCCCCCCAGATAAGTCCCTGGTTATCCAGGCGGTTTCCTCTCTCTCCATACCTAATGGGCTCGGGTGGTAGGCCACAGGGGCCCTGGCTTCTTTTCTCACATATATTCATGACCTTTATTTTCACTTTCTGACCACGGTACGTTCATAAAGACAGTATTACACTTAAATGAAGTATTCCTTTTTGTAATCCTTTTTTAGAAGGTAAAAGAATTTAATAAAGCTACCGATAATGCCAGTGCTTCTGCCTTGTCATTGTCTCCTTGTGCTTGTCCTTCAGCTTTAAACTAGGTCTCTTTTTAAAAACAGATTTATTTTGAAAAATGTTCATGCCTACAGAAAAGTTGCAAGAATATGATAAATTCCCTTATGCTCTGCCCTAGACCAGCACGGTAGGTTCAGTACTATAGCCATTAGCTGCATGTGGCTATTAAATTAATTGTAATTAATTAATGCTTAATAGCCACACGTGGCTGGGGGCTACTGTGTTGGACTGCAGAGATAGAACATTGCCATCACGGGAGAAAGTTCTACTGGGCACCCACTGTATCACCTTGGAAAAATTTTTCTTTCCTCATTCTGAAATAATTTACAGTGATTGTAAAAAACAAAATCCAAACAATGCATAAGGGTTTGGCGTAGTGGAGGGTGCCACAGTCCCACTTGGTAGAAATGCCATTATCAGCCATTCAGAGTGTATCCTGCCAAACCTTTTTCTAATACGTTGGATCTTATTTATTTCTTAACCAAGGTATAATATGCATATATTTGTGCATAAATCATGTACATAAGTGTACAGCTCCATGACTTCACAAATTAAACATGACCGAGTCATCAGCACTGGTCAGGAGGCGGAGCTTCCTCCGCCCCCCAGCAACCTCTGGGCAGCCATTTAATCCCCTCAAGGGTGATCACTTTGCTGACTTCTCATTTCCTCCCTTTTTCCTCTCGGCTGTTCAGCCAGGAGATGATGGTGGCTTTCAGAGGTCTGCCGTAGAAAGATGTGGCAGTCTGCTTCCATAGGGATTTATAGCCTTGGAAACCCTATGGGGTCGTTATGAGTTGGAATGGATTCGATGGCGGTGGGTTTGGTTGGATTTTGGTTCAGAGGTTTTAAGAAGTCCCAGAAATTTTATGCTAAGTAGGGGATTGCTGGGCAGAGGGTCCACCACTTTTGTCAATTTCCCAGAGGGCAGCTGAGCCAAGTGAGCCAAGAAGGGGTCTTTGGAAAATAAAAATTGTTTCTCACAAGCACTTGCCCACGGTCATTTGTTGCCCTCTTTGTTACCTTGTACAGCTCCTGCTGAAGACCCCATCCTCATGTTCCCCTTCAGAAAAGTTTCTTGCTTTGCTTTTTGGAAGGGAGATGGGTGGCCTTTTTTGACAGGAGCAGTTAACACCTGTCAGGCTCCAGTTGCACAATCTTACATGGCTTATCTCTTGGACATACAGCCCCAGCTGACAAAAGAGGGCTATCTTTAGCCTTTTAGAAAGGTTAAGAACTTGCCAAGGTCACAGGTAATCGACAGAGCTGGGAACTGAACCCAAGGTCTTATCTCCTCTCTGAGGTCTTTATTTCACTCTGCTTTATGTAATTCATCGCATTTAGACACAGAGAAGGTGAGCTACCTGCCAAAGGCCACACAGCTGATTCCAGAAGCCATGCTCTCAGGCATCCAACAGTGACAGCGAAATCTTAGCGTGGAATGCTCAGCCACCAAGGGTGGGGGGAGGGAGGTGGCGGTAAGGAGAGGTGGGGAGGTGAGTGATGATCTCTGTAAGTGCTGACTCCATGCTCAGACACCGATACTTCTGCAAGAAACAGTTAAGGTGTCATCATTTGTACATCTGCTACCCGCTCCATGAGACCATGAGGCTGGGCAGGTTCTTAACCTGAAAACCCGGAAAGGGCTTTCTGGGGTCCTGATGGCACAATGGTTAAGAGCTCGGCTGCTAACCAAAAAGTCGGCAGTTCAAATCCACCAGTCGCTCCTTGGAAACCCTACAGGGCAGTTCTACTCTGTCCTGTAGGGTAGCTTTGAGTCAGAATCCACTCGATGGCAATGGGAAAACCTCCCCAAAGCTGTACAAAATCAAAAGATGTATGAATGTTGGGTGCATTTTTCAAGGAAGAGCTTCTCATTGTGTTAAAAATAATAAAAACTCAAATTAAAACATAAGCTTTATTCTGAGCGGTTATTCTATATGCATATAAACCCAAAAACCCAAATCCATTGCTGTTGAGTCCATTGCAACTCATAGTGACCCTGCAGGACAAAGTAGAACTGCCCCACAGGGTTTCCAAGGCTGTAATCTTTACAGAAAGGCGCCCTGGTGGTGCAGTGGTTAAGCACTCGGCGGCTAATCAAAAGGTTGGTGGTTTGAACCTGCCAGTGGCTCCGAGGGAGAAAAGAGCTGGTGATCTGCTTCTGTAAAGATTACATCCTTGGAAACCCTATGGAGCAGTTCTACTCAGTCCTACAGGGACGCTGTAAGTTGGAACCGACTTGATGGCAATGGGGGGGTAATCTTTACGGAAGCAGACTGCCACATCTTTCTCCTGTGGAGCAGCGGCTGGTGGGTTTGAACTGTCGACCTTTTGGTTAGCAGTCTAGTGCTTAACCACTGCACCACCAGAGCTCCTTATATGCATATAGAGAGACTATTATGATTCCAAAAAAAAGCAAATAGCTTGAAGTAGTTTATAAATGGAGCTTATAAAGAGAAGAGGAGGGAGAAGAATAGAACATCGACCATTGGCTAATCTTAACATGATTGATTGAACCCTGCCCTCCCCCTTTTACTGAAATCAAGGGCTATCAGGAGCCCCAGTGGTAAGGTGGTTAAGAACTTGGCCGCTAACTAAAAGGTTGGTAGTTTGAATCCACCAGCTGCTCCTTGGAAACCCTATAGGGCGCTAGGAGTTGGAATCAGCTCAAAGGCAACAGGTTTGTTTGCTTGTTTTCAGGTCACAAGGTGGTCTCTTGCCCTCCACCCACCTGCAGCCATGACACCTTTTAAAATTTAAATTAAGTAAGCCTGGCTTCTAATAGGAAAGAAAAGATTAGCAACATAGGGTGAAAAAAGCCACTGGCAGGATTTGGTCAGGAATTTTTATGGTTAATATTTGGTTTCCTGGGTAAGAAAATCCCCAAAATCAAAGTAAGATGTCTGTTATGAATTTTTTTCTTTGGCAGTTGCTTTTCTCACATCTCAAAGGGGCCTTTCCGGAACTTCTACACGTTAAAGGGCACAGTCCTTGGACCTCCTCTTCTCCACACTCTTTCCCAGGATGGTCTCACCTGGTCTGGGCTGCACCTTGACTTCTATCCGTAGCCCAAATGTCTCTGCAGACTCATAGCCAAGCAACCACCTTCTTGAAAGCTCCACAAGCACTGGGAGTTTCCCTAAACTTCATTCACACAGTCCCTCCCTTCCAAGCCTGCTCCTCCCCATCTTGGCCAGTGGCACCCCTCCCCCTAGGTACTTGGACCAAACACCCAGGAGGCGTCCTCTAACCTCCTTCTCTCCCTCACTTTGCACACTTCAGACAGCCAGCAAGTTCTCTCAACTCTGGAATATCCGGAGCCAGCCACTTCACAGACCTCCGCTACTTAATGCCCAATGCTTATTGTTACACTCAGAATAAAGTTCTTACCACAGCTGCTGGGTCTTTGCCAACTGCCCTGCTCGCTGTGCTCCAGCCACACTGGCCTCCTCGCTGTTCCTCAAACTTATTCAACCTTTCCCCACCTCAGGGCCTTTGCACTTGCTGTTCCCTCTACCTGGCACTTTGCTTCCCAAGATCTTTTCATCATTCAGGTCCCAGTTCAGTTTGGACCTTCCCAAAACAATACTTACCTTTCCATGTATCCATACCTGTGCCCTGTTCAGAGAGGCCTTCCCTGACCACCTGACCTATGACCCTGTTTTATTGCCTTCATAGCAGGTATTACGAAAATGCCCTTGTTTATTTCTTCCCTTGCTTATTGTGAAGTCTTGCCACTAGAGCAGTACTTTCAAAAAAATTTTTTTATGTGATGTCTCACATACTTTGGACTTGTTATCAGGAGGGACTAGTCCCTAGAGAAGGACATCACGCTTGGTAGAGGGTCAGCAAAAAAGAGGAAGACCCTCAACGAGATGGATTAACACAGTGCTCCAACAATGGGCTCAAGCATAACAATGATTGTGAGGATGGCGCAGGATCGGGCAGTGTTTCGTTCTGTTGTACATAGGGTGGCTATGAGTTGGAACCGAATCGACGGCACCTAACAACAACAGAGAAAGATACAAATTTCACATTGTGACCCAGTGATCCAGGTTTTATGACTGTATAACAAGAGAGGAGAGTCTGCCTCTTGATGGGGAGTGGCAGCATTGGAAATATTTCTGCAGCCATTTTTAGAAAATACAATCTGCCATGCTCAGAACACAACTGCAGAGTTTGGAGCTTCCTAAAACAATACTTATCTTTCCATGTGCCATGCTATTTTTTCTGTTCTCTTTTGTAGAAAATACTGGTCATGATCCACTGATTTTTTGACATAAGTTTAAGGAACACGGCATAAGAATATGCAATTTGTCTTTTCTCCACTGTAACCCCACACATAGCATGGTGTGTGGTCCGTGGTCGGCACTTCATTCACTAATGCTCTACCTGTTTTGTTTAGTACTTAGCCTGATGGCGCAGTGGTTAAAGCGCTCAGCTGCGAACCAAAACATTAGTGCGGATCAAACCCACCAGGTGCTCCACAGGAGAAAGATGTGGCAGTTTGCTTCCGTAAAGGTTACAGCCTTGCAAACCCTATGGGGCAGTTCTACTCTGTCCTATTGGGTTGCTATGAGTCGGAATCAACTCAACAGCAGTGGGTATACAGTACTTCCACCGCCTGTCGGTCAGTTGGTCATACTGTGGTGGTTTGAGTGTTGTTATAAGGCTGGAAGTTATGCCACCAGTATTTCAAATACCAGCAGGGTCACCCACGGTTGACAGGTTTCAGTGGAGCTTCCAGACTGACAGACTAGGAAGGAAAGCCTGGTGATCTACTTCCGAAAATTAGCCAATGAAAACTTATGAATCACAACAGAAGAATATTGTCCCATATAGTGCTGGAAGATAAGCCCCCTAGGTTGGAAGGCACTCATAATACACGGTGGCGACAACAGTGGATTCAAACATGCCAGCAATGATGAAGATGGCGTGGGACTGGGCCTTCTGCTGTACATTAGGTTGCCATGGGTTGGTGCCTACTCCAATGGCAACCAACAACAAATACAGTACTAACTGAAGACCAGTACCATCTTCATTTAATCCTCACGCCAACCCTGAGGAAAATGAGGCACAGAGGGGTCAAGTAATTTGCTCACGGTAAACAGCTAGATCAACCGAAAGGTCGGCGGTTGGAAACCATCAGCAGTTCCTCAGCGGAAAGATGTGGCCGTCTGCTTCCGTAGAGATTTACAGCCTTGGAAACCCTATGGGGTCGCTGTGAGTCGGACTTGACTCGATGGCAGTGGGGAACACAGCTAATAAGTGACAGAGCTGGGATTCGAACTCAGTAAATATGGTTGCAGAGCCCATTTTGCTATGCGGCCTTGTAGAGAGAATTTATTTATTATGTTTACTGTGTGTATTCCAACCACACACTGTAGAATATCAGTTCCACCAGAAGCTATTCATTGTTTTATCCCTAGAATCGCGCCCGGCATTCAGCAGGCGCTCAATGTATACAGAAATAAACGGCTACAGACTCTCACAGCCTTCCTCCAGCAAGCACAGCCACAACAGGCAGAACTCCGGAAAGCGCCCTCTCCCTGCACCGCCTACGACAGACCGAAGAGCTGCGCAGGCGCAAGAGGCCGGACCGGAGGCGGCCTCGCCCCGCGGTGATGACTGACGGGGAGTAAGCCAATGAACAAGGATTTCTCCCAGAGGGGGCGGGCCCCACAGGCAGTTAAGTTTGCGCGGGTTTAGCCTTGGCGTAGTCATGGCGGCTTTCCGCGATATGGAAGAGTTGAGCCAGGGGCTGCTGAGCTTGCTGGGCGCCAACCGCGCCGATGCGCAGCAACGGCGGCTGCTGGGGCACCACGAGCAGGTGGTGGACCGGCTGCTGGAGGCGCAGGACAGCGCGGAGCGGCTACTGCGAGGTGAGGGCCTCCCTCGGGGCTCCCCACCGCCACCCCCAACCCGGTGGGGGCGGCCAGCTCAGCCTCAGTTTCCCTACCCGTGAAATGGGCTTCTTGACAGCAGCCACCGCCAAGGGTAAATCTGGTCGTGAATATAGGCGCTCACAGGGCCTGGCCCATTCTGAGCGCTCCATAAGCAGGAGCTGGGGAACTCGAGTCAAAGCTCCAGGTTTGAATCTCAGCACCCCCACTTCCCAGCTGTGGGCTTTGGGGGGAGTTACCTAACCTCTCTGTGCGTTAGTTTCTTAGTCTGTAAGGTTATAGCAATAGCCCGCACCGCTCTCCTAAGGTTGCACAAGTGTTTTACCGAGCACATGTTGTGTGCCAGGGGCAATGCCAGCCCAGGGGTAGCAAACCCGTTGCCATCAAGTCGATTCCGACGCATAGTGACCCTACGGGACAGAGGAGAACTGCCCCATAGGGTTTTCAAGGCTGTGATCTTTACGGGAGCAGATAGCCAGGTGTTTTCTTCCGCAGAGCTGCTGGTGGGTTTGAACCGCCGACCTTTCCATTAACAGCCAAGTGCTTAACCACAGCGCCACCAGGGCTCCCTCTGGGGTGGCAGCAGGGGACAAAACCCCTGCCCTTGGGAGGGCCGACACGCCAGTGGGGGAGATGAGAACAAACAAGATAAATCGGTTTGTCAGGAGGTGATGGGCTAAGGAGGGGTGGTGATGTTTTGTTTGGGGGAGGGTGTCAGCAAAGGCGTATGAGAAGGCAGAAACCTGAAGGAGGGGAGGGAGTGAGTGAGGGTTGTTGTGTGTGCCGCGGAGTGGAGTCAGCGACCCTATAGGACAAAGTAGAACTGCCTAGGCGAGCCCTCAGCTGCTAACCGAAGGGTTGGTGGTTCTAACCCACTAGCCACTTCAGGAGAGAAAGATGTGGCAGTCTGCTTCCATAAAGATCACAGCCTTGGAAACTCTGTGGGGCAGTTCTTTTCTGTCTATAGGATCACTATGGGTCGGACTCAATGGCAACGGGTGGGATTTAATCTTTACAGGAGCAGATTGCCAGGTCTTTTCTCCCGAGGAGCTGCTGGATGGGTTCGAACTGTTGACTTTTCGGTTAGCAGCCAAGAGCTTAGCTATTGGGCCACCATTGATGTGGGTGAGGTACTGGTGCTTTACATAGAGAGAGCACTGGATAAATATTACCCTTTTCATCTAAGATGCCATAGAATGTACGACTCTAAAAAGTAAGGGGACAAAAGCTCTAGTGATAAATATGTTCACACGCCACCAAAGGCGGATGGGAGGGACACGTCCGGAGCCCCCACCCATCTTTCAACTGTTAACTCACAAGTCCTGTGGTCCCGGTCAGGTGACTTCCTTCGATGAGCCTCAGTTTCCTTATTTGTGAGATGGGGCTGGAGATAGCACCCTGGCTGGATTGATTCGAGGGTCTGTGGAGATGATGCTTGCGGGATACTGTGCATGTCGTGGCCTGGGCAGGTGGGGTCCCTGTTGTCGCTGCTGTTCTCTGTGCCAAAAACAAAAAACCTAAACCTGTTGCCAGTCTAGTTAATTCTGACTCATGGCGACCCTATGTGTGTCGGAGTAGAACTGCGCTCCATAGGGTCTTCAATGGCTGTGACCATTTGGAACTAGATCGCCAGGCCTTTCTTCCGAGGCCCCTCTGGGTGGATTTGAACCGCCAACCTTTCAATTAGTAACCAAATGCTTAACTGTTTGTGCCACCTAGGGACTCCTAACAATATAACCAGGGGTTTTAAATGCGTTAAAAAAATTTTTTTTTTTAAATATAGGCTTTATTTTTTAGAGCAGTTTTAGGTTTACAGAAATCTCGTACAGAAAGTACAGCTAGTTTCCATATGCCCCCCTCCCCTGCACAGTTCCCCCTGTTATTAACATCTTGCATTCATGGGGTACATTTGTTACAATTGATGAACCAATATTGATAGATTAGTATTAACTAAAGTACATAATTTACGTTAGGGCTAAATGACATCAGGAGGTGAGCCCAGGAGAAAGTGGTAGGAGATGAAGTCAGCAGGGGCCAGACCTGACGTCCCAGTCAGGGGCCGCTCTCCTCCTCCCTCCTTCCCCCTCTGTTGATGGTTTGGGGAGATGAACAGTGTGACCCAGCCTGCCTGGGTGGTAGCAGAAGGGATGGATTTGGGACAGGGGAGGCTTAGAGGCAGTGTTTGAGAGGGAGGGAACTGGGACAAGCTGTGTGTCTGTAGGAAAGTCACTTAACCTCTCTGGGCCCTCAGAGGGTTGTGAGAATGAAATGTGTAGTAGTAGCTCCTGGGTTATCAAGTGGCACCCAGCACACACTCAGTTAATGAGATCATTGCCTTGGAAGACTCAAAGAAGACTTGGTCGTCTGTCTGTCGGGAGGATGGGTGAAAAAGGGGTGGGAAGACTGTTTAAGAGAGCCAGACCCTCAGCTATCAAAACAGGAAATCAGCAGGCCCTGTCTAAAATGGACAAATCAAGAAACAGCAGCATAAGCAAATTATTTAGAAATATGGAGATCAGTGCCAGAGAAAACAGCTGTGAGTTGAAAATGGCTGCTTCCAAGAGGCTTGAAATAGGGGAGTATGCATGTAAAAGTTTAAATTTTTATAACCATATGCATGTAATACTTCGATAAAAAATTAAAATTAACTTAAAGTCAGTTTTAAAAAATGTGAATGCAGGCCCTTTGGGAGGCATTTTAAGCTGTCCCTTCTCCGGGAAATCAGGGGTGGAAAGGAGGAGTGTGCTATTACAGTATAGGGAGAGCAATTAGGGTTACATAACAATGTATGTATAAATTTTTGTATGAGAGACTAACTTGAATTGTAAACTTCCACTTAAAGTACAACAATAATTTAAAAATAAATAAATAAATAAACTGTGCCTTCTCTGAGTTGGCAGATTTCTCTGACTTTCCCAGAAGGAAGGCAGTAGCCTTCTTAAGATGTTTTTGAACTTCCTGGGTGTTTTGTTCAGCACATCTTCATTCCGGGTAGATGCTGGAGCCGCATGGTGAATATGAGACACTTATCTGATTTGAAGAAGACCGAGGAATGAATAACTCAGTGTGACGAGGGTGCTTGTTGAGCCCAGTCGTGCCCCAGGAGAGGGTGGAGAGTGTCTGGCTACCCAAGCCGGGCATTACCCAGGTGGTCTTGACGGCTGGATACGGGTGTGCCCAGTGGGCAGGGGCAGAGGTGCGCCCATGGAGGACAGGTAGACAGAGGCCCGGGACTGAAGACCTGGCATGTTTACAGAATGATGAGGCATCTTTGTGGCTAGAGCAGAGAGAAGTACATGGTGGGGTCAAAAGCAAGGAGAAAGGAGGCTGGGAGGGTGGTGAAGATGCTGAAGTGGATCTGGACTAATCTGGAGACATTAGGGAGCTACGGAAGGTCTTTGAGCAGGGGAGTGACTTTGCATTCGGTCTCTATCGTGGCCACTCTGGAGGCAGAGAGGAGAATAGACTGGCATAGGGAGAAACCAAAGCAGGGAGCTAGGCTGGAGGATGAAGGGGGTCCCCTAAAGTCCAGCATGAGGAAGGCGAGGAGGGTCTGGAGTTGGACAGGAAGGAGAGCTGCCTGACTGGATGGCTAACTGGGTGTGGAAAGTGAGTCCCAGGTTTCTTGCTTGGGCGACAGTGTAGACTGTGATGTTATAAATTCAGATTAGGTGTGCAGTAAAGGACCAGATTTTATTCTTTTTGGTGTACTTAAGTTTGTTTTCGGAACATGGAAGTACTTTTGCAAGGTCCAGGTGGAACTCTCTGGTAGGCGTTTTTGGAAATGGGGCAAGCAGATCAGGAGTTGCAGACCGAAAAGTGGGGTATTCATTGGAGATGGGGGAGGTGATGGACCATCCTCCCCAGCTCCACGGCTCACCTGGTGAAGGACGGACCCTGGGGAGCCTGCATGGAAGGGGCAGAACCTTCTCTCCTGTCCAACAGAGATCCTCACCACGGAGAAGGAAGTGGCCCAAAACCTTGTTGACACGAAGGAGAAGGCGCACCAGGGGGTTGCTGAGTTGCAGCAGCTTGAAGCTGAGCTGCAGAAGGCCAGTGAGGAAGACACTCACCTGAAGGCCAACCTCTTATATCCTTTTCTGCATGCGTGGAGCGGGTCGGCCTCAGCCACGTCAGAGGTGTGAGTTCATTCATGTTAGAAAATGTGCTTGGAGCCAGAGGCCCTGGGCACAGGGCAGCTGGAGATAGCAGGTAGGCAACTCTCCAGAGAGAGTGATCCTTAACCACCTGCCCTACTCAGCTCACCAGCGAGCTGGAGGGGCTCAAGGAGATGGAGGTGGATCTCCAAAGACAAGAGAGGGAAGTTGACGAAGACACGACGGTCACCATCCCCTCAGCTGTGTAGGTCCCATCCGTGTGTGTGTTGTATCTGTGTCCTGTCTTCAGCTCTTTGTTGGAGTCGCTTCTGGGGTACCTTTCTTTTTTGTCTTGTGGTACAGGTATGTGGCTCAGCTATATCACCGGATTAGTAAAATCGAGTGGGATTACGAATGTGAACCAGGGATGATCAAAGGCAGTATCCTTTCCATGCTGGGTTGTGGGGAGGGCTGTGCAGGCCACGGCGGTTTTCCTTACATTTGCCCCCTCAGTCCATCACGGCCCCAGCGTTGCACAGCCCATCCACCTGGACAGCACCCAACTGTCCAAGAAATTCATCAGTGACCATCTCTGGAGCTTGGTGGACACCGAGTGGTAGCCATTGTCCTGGACATAGTAGGGGTCAGCTGGGGTGGGTGGTAGGGCCTCAGTGGTGGGATTAGTGTGAAATTATATGTTTATACAAACATGGGTCTTACTGAATTTCCTCCCCCCTCCCCCTGGTTCTGCCTTAGTTCCTAGACTGGCCTTGGCCAGGTGACCATGGGGAACTCACTTACCCAGATTCATTCAAGAACGTCTCTGAGAGCCACTGTGTGGCCAGCACTGGGCTAGGCACCAGAGACCCAGGAGGCTAGCGCCTGGGACCCACCCTGCTGGTGGAGGCTTCAAGCACATGGGCACAGACGCTGAGGCCCCTGGCCTGGGAGAATACACACTTCCCAGAGAAGGGGCCAACTTTTGTGCTGGGATGAGGAGTTGGTGATGCCGAGAACCAGAGTCCAGGAGGGGCAGCTACCTTCTGGGGTGTCTTTTCTGGGGAATCTCATGGCGCTGGGAGGGGCGTGACCATGAGTGGCTGGGAGGAAAGCAAGTTTTAGGGCAGTTTGTTGAGTGTTACTAATCCAAAGGACAACAGCCCACCCACTGAAACTGCCATGCGCGGGGTGGGGGGAGCACACAGCCAGTCCTGCCAACAGCCACATCTGGTTTTCTCTGGGACCCGCTGCTCCCCCACCTCAGTGTATGTGTCTTGTGTCGGGGCCCATCCTGGCTCCAGGGTGCCTGTGTGTCAGAGACCACCGGCTGCCTCCTAATGTTCATTCTCCCCTCCCTTCTTAGTAACCAAACCCTTGCCGTCGAGTTGGTTCCAACTCTTAGTGACCCTATAGGACAAAGTAGAACTGCCCCATAGGGTTTCCAGGGAGCAGCTGGTAGATTCGAACTGCTGACCTCTTGGTTAGCAGCCGAGCTCGTAACTGCTACGCCACGAGGGCTCCCCTCCTTACTAAGGAAACCCTTTTAACTGTCCAGTTAAAACACAACATTTCCCAGCCTTTCTTGAAGCTAAGTTCAGGCCGATGAAATGTAAGTAGAAGTGTTGTATAAAACTTTTAGAAGGATGCTTAAAAGGCAAGGGAGTATACCCTGTCTGGAATTTGGATGTGATGGCTGGCTGTGTAAGGAGGGGTACAGTCCTCTAGGGATGCCAGAAGCCAGGAAGAAACCCTAACAGATTGAGCATGCAACCTAGGCCAGGGCTGGCCAACCAGTGTGTTTACCCTTCCCGCACCCACAGTGGGTGGGGAACTACTGAGAAAAGAAGTTGTTCTTCCTTCCGCCTGCTTGCCTGAAGGTAGAGATGGGGGTAGTATCCCACTGACACCATTTGTCCCCTTGATACAGCTTTGCCTGAAGCCAATAGACTTGTTAGTTATATGAGCCTCAGTTTCATGAACTTTTGTACAACGGAATTGTTTACAATAAGCACAATTAATCAGGCATTTTAGGCCGAGGGAGCCGTAAATTCAAAGACATAGAGGTGTAAACGGCTAGAGAGGGGAGGGGGAGAGGGGCTGGGGGTCTGATCTCGGGGTTGTTTTGGAGGTGGGACGACCTTGCCTTTGTTAACCGCCTGAGAGAGGGTGGTCCTGGTCAGCCCTGGGGCAGGGTGGGGAGGAATGGGAAGAACCAGGTGGGCGTGGCCCTTCCGGCACAGCAGCTAAGTCAGCCCTCCTCACAGGCTATCAGAGTTAGTGGCGATTCCCATTTCAGAGACCAAATGAAGCTGCAGAGAACTGACTGCCACAGAGCTATTAAGTGGCGGAGCTTGACTGGAACCCACATCTGAGGGGGTTCTCCAGTACCTGTTCTGCTTCCTACAAGCAAAGGCAGGATACCTAGGAACAGACACATGGAGATGTCAGCATCCACGGAGAGGGCACAGCCCCTTCAGAGTGTGACCACTCCAGAAGAACTGTTTGGCATAACATTCATTCAGAAAGAAGTTACAGTGACACTGGAGAAATTTCCAGAAAAGTTGAACTCATTAGGACAGATTAGTAAAGAGCGAGGGAGCACTGAAGAAGCAATTGCTGCAGAAAGCCCCACTCCCCACGCAGTTGCCGAGAAAGCGTCCAGGCAGCATCTGAGCCCAGCACGCGGGTACTGAACATGGTTTGTTTAGGTGACCTCAGGGTCCTGGGTGGGGCAAGGGAGCCTGCCTGCCGGCTCCTGGGAGGTCGACCCAGAAAAGCGGGGTTGTTAGTCTGTCCCCTGAATGTAAGAAGCCTCAGTCTGTTCAGCTCATGAAGAAAGTTTTTCAGAGAACTTTGTAGGGCCTGGTTTTACATATCAAGTGTTCGTGTAGGCCCGCCGGGCTGTTTTTATTTTCAGGGTTGGTAGATTCTTTATGGCGTGGAGGGGGTAAATGCGAGCAGAGCCTCTGCTTGTGCGATCTGCCTCCAAAGGGCAAAGACCTGACCTAGAGCAGGCTTTCCCAGCCTCAGCCTGAGTGACACGGGGGCAGGAAGCTGTCCTGTGCGTTGTGGGGTGTTTGGCAGTATCGCTAGCCTCCACCCATTCGATGCCAGGAGCCCCTCAGTTATGACAAGCAGACATTGCCAAGTGTCCCTGGGGGGCCACATCACCCCGGCTGAGAGCCGCTGCCCCAGGATAACCACCCACCCTCCTTGCAGCCTCGCCCAGGAACCAGTCTGTCTGAATTGGTGGCTGCACTGACCTTCTGGGCTGTTCCTGCTAACAAACCCAGCATCCATGCTGAGGTCTCGATTGTCCTTCAGTCAACCTAGCAGGCCACAGGGTGCCACTAAGATAAAGTCTGAGACCCCTGCTCTCTGGTGGGCTGAACGGGATCTGCACTCCCCTGTCCCTCCCCAGGAGCTGCCTTGCTTTGTCCTGGGAGAGTGGCCTGCTGGTCACCCACCACCAGCAACCTGAACCTGTTTCCTCAGTTTCCCCAAGGAAAATCCAGGCCCTATGGGTGAGGCTGCACCCAAGCTCAGAGGGGCCACGTCTCCCCATTCCCAGGCAGGCCTAGGCCGGGTGGGCGGCACAGGATGCGCTGGAGTGAACAAGTGGGTGAGGAACGCGGCTTGGCGGGGCCCAGGGAGTGCAGACGGCAGTGGGTTCAGGGCTGATGTCATGGTGGCCAGGAGAGGCCCCAGCCCTCAGCATGCCTCAGCCCTGACTCACTGGTCGGCGCTGGCGGGAAGCCTGGGACAGCCGTGGCTCACAGTCTCCAGCCTGCACCCCACCCACTCCCCCGCCCCCGCTTATTCTTCAGAGCCCAGTGTCCTCCACCAGCTCTTGCCCGAATGCTGGAAGCTGGCCAGAGGCACACGGAGTGCTTGGCCTAGCCCCAGTGACCCCAGCTCTCCAGCAAGGGGCATCCGCGGCTGAGCCCTGTGGTAGGAGCAAGATTTCCACCCAGGGCCAGGGAGTGAGGAGCCAGCTCACAGGCCCTGCACCTGCAGAGCTGAGGTGAGAACCTGCCACAGCGTCCAGGGCCTAATGCAAGCCTGGCAGTCACCTCACAGCAAGGCGGAGTCCTCGTCATGTCCCGCCCGTTTGAGTTCGTGAGGAGTCTCTTTTACAGATGGGGAAACTGGGGCATGGCTCAGCTCAGTCACCTGCCTAAGGTCAGAAGACAGTGCTGCCCCTGAATCTGAACCCAGGCCCGGGCTCCAGGGTCCATGCTACTCAGTGGCATGTCTGTTGCATTTGGGGATGGCACATTTAGACTTGTAGTCCTTGGATGATGATCTTGGCTTTTCAGATAAAAACTGAGTCTAGAGAAGTCTGTCCCTTGTCCAAGGTCACACACGTAGGGAGAGGCCAAGCCAGGCTCGGAACCCACACCTGCAGTTGGTTAGGCCTAAAGGGTAAAAAAGCAGGTGGGAGTTCTAGATACATCAGTCATTTCTGATAGGTGTTGTGCATGTCGAATACCTGCACGCCCGGCGACCTGGCTTCTGATTGATGTTTCTGGGGCAGCTGACAATCCTGCCAGCACCTTAGGCCAGGCAGCCGGGCCTGTTCCAGTTTACAGAGGAGACGACAGCCAGGTCAGGAAGGTGAGGAGAGCAACCATCTGGGGCTGGCTTTGAACCCGGGGTGTCAGATCTGAAGCCATGGTCTCCCCTCTGGGCCAGGGTTGGACAGGCTGGGAGGGGCTAGGAAGGGGCCAGGAGGACTGAATGTGGGGTGATGTGTGGGTTCTCAAGGGGGTTCGGGACTAGAGCCCACCAGTGACTTGTCTCTTTGTGGCTGTACTGGTCCATTCTCAGGGTGGCCCCGGGACCTCCTGGAGGCCTCCCCTATTTACTCCATGATGTGGTTTGAGCGTCTGTGACCTGTTAGGTCCTCCTTCAGGATGGCCACACTAGCAGAGGTGATCACAAAAGGGGGAGTGAGGACAGCCAGCGCTGATGGAGAGAGTCAGGCCGGTGTTGTGTGCCCATCTCTGTGTTAGCGCCAAATGCGGTGGGTGCTATGGTCATCCCCATTTTACAGATGAAGAAACTGAGGCTCAGAGAGGTCGAGTTATTTGTCCAAGTTTTCAGGGCTAGTAGGTGGCAGAGCTGGGACCTGAACCTATGGGGTCTGGATCCACAGCTTATGCTCCTAACCACGATGCTACAGAGGAGCTCGTTTCAGTCACTGATAAACGCTTAGAAGAAAATGAAACGCTGTGGTGGGCTCACGGGTGACCGGGGAGTAGGGGCTCTTTAGGAGTCTCCAGGGAGGACGTCATTTGAGCCCAGACCTGAGGGGGAACAGCAGGCGCAAAGGCCGGGGTTCAAGGGACAGCAAAGAGCCCCAGGGGGGGTTCAGATTCCAGGTGCAGCCCAGCCAAGAGCCCAGCGTTGGCCTCTTGACACAGGTCACAGTGCAGTGCCCAGCCTGTCCAGATGGCTGATCACGCTGTTACCCCCAAGCTTCCCAGGGGTCCCAGGCACAGTGCAGGATGTGGAGCTGGGGGATGCTGGGGCAGGAGGCAGACCCTCCGCCAGAGGTCTGGCCAGCAGGAAGAGTGGAACAGAGCTGCTGGGAGTGGAGCCTGGACCAGACCCAGGAGGCTGCCCCTCCTCCCACCCCACCCTGCCTCCCTGCGCAGTGGGGTGACACACACACACCCCTGCTCTGATCCCTTTATCATACAGGAAGTCACTTCTTGCAGGGCCCCAGGGCTGATCCTGGCGTGGGAGAAGGGCCAGCCGGGGCCAGCTGCAGGGTGGGGGCAGGCCCTCCCCCTGCCCCTCCGCCCCGTGGACCTGAGCTCCCCACAGGCTCCAGGCTGACTCACCACAGCAGCTGTGGCACAGCTCCCAGGCCCTGCAGGGTTGTGGGTTGGGATGCAAGGGGTTGGAAGGGATGCCGAGCCTGGGGGTGGGAGACTGCCAAGGACACAAGTTAGGGTGTCAGGCTTGGGGAGCAGCTTTTTCCTGTCACCCACCCTGTCCTGGCCAGAGCTATGGGGCCCACGGAGATGGGGAGGACAGCACTGTAGATGTCACCCTATCCCATAGGGATGGCAGCCCCCAAACTCAAGGCTGCTCCAAAGACTGCCCCCAACACCTGCAGGACCAGTGCCTTGGGGCGGCACTGAGCCCACCGACCAGACAGAGGCTACTGGCATCTTGCATGCCTACCATCTACGCCTGCCACCAGGGCCCTTTCTGAGCCCAGAGAGCTGGCAGCCACGGTGACCACGCAGGTGCAGGGACCCTCCAGGCCCCCACCCACTCTCTACCCTCTGGCTAGTGGTGGAGAAAAGAGAGGTGCATCTGGGGTTCACCGGGAGCTATGTCAGCTGAGCCTGGTGACCCACCTTCCTGAGCCTCCCTTTGTCATAAAATGGGCAGTCACAGTCCGACCTCAGGGCCCACCATGAGAAGTAGATGAGTTAATCCCCACACAGTGTTGGCTCATCTCTCCTGAAGCCCCATTGCCTGTGCGCCTGTACCGGTCTCCCGTGGAAGTTTTTAGTACTACTTTGAAGTCTTCAAAAGAAAACAGCCGAGGCCGGACATGAGAAACTTCCATCACCACTGCCTCTCCCAGACGCCATACCTCCCCCTAGTCTTGCTCCCAGCCCCCGCTGCCTGGCGACCCCCAGTTCTGCCCACCCTCTAAGCCCCCAGCCCCAGACCAGCATGGCAGCCGGAGTCTGCCTCCCGGCCCCTCCTGAGGCCTGCGCCACTGGAGCCACTTATCCTGTTTACCACACAGTTGAGCATCAAATTATTCACTCGGCCAATTATCGAGCGCCCGTGTGCAGCCTCGGGATGGCTTCCTGTGTGGTATGTTCAGTTTTCGCCCCTAGAGGCATTTGGAACCTTTCCAAAACAAAAGGAGGAAGGAAGGAAGGAAGGAAGTGCCACCCTGTGGACACAGAAAAGATGACAGTGCCTGGGACTCCCAACTCACCGCCACCCGCCTCCGGGCCTGGCCGCTAAACCACGACTGGTGCCCAGAGCCCCGCGAAGGGACTATGATCTATCACTGGCTTTTTTGGTTGGGAAAACTGAGGGCTTAATGTAGCCAAGGTCACACCTAGGGGCAGAGGCAGGATTCAAAGCCAGCTAACCTGGCTCGGGTCTGAGCTCTCAACATCTCCTTTGTCCCGCCCCTCACCTGAGTCTTAAAGAGGAAGAACCGCCCCTAGCCCGTATATTTTTTTTTTTTTTTGGAGGGGGTGGGAGGGACTACTCTATTTCCCAGGCTCCTTCACAACTGGCTTCCTGTTAGGTTCAGCCAATGGGAGGCACTGGTGGGAGATGGGGCGGAGGGGAGGGGCTGGGGTCTTTCGCCCTTTCTCTCAGCGATGGATCTTGTCTCCCGCAATTGCTTTGTCTCGCCGGAGCTTCCAGCTGTTACCAGCTCCGGCGTTCTGGTGACGCCACCGCCTCCCTCCGTCTTTCAGGCACAGAGGGTGCTAAAGATTTTCTGCTGTGGCTTATTTCTGGGTTGCCTCACTGCCCCCCATTTGGTTTCTTACAAGTATTTTTTTCTACTTCATGACCTGCCGTGGGTTGTGTTCCTGACACTCCCCCGATTGATACACTGGAATGGTTTGTGGTTTGGCCATGCGCGGAGACGGGGGTGGGGGTGGGGGGTCTTCAATGCCTGCCTGGCCCAGGCAGGAAAAGCAGAGGCGCACGTGAGAATGGGCTGTATGGTACTGTGGGTGGCTGCAGCGCACGTGCCTGGATGCCCTGGGCTCTTGCCAGATGTTGCCCAATGGAATTTGGGCTCAGATTTGTGAGAACTTACACAAATAGAGTCCCTGGGTGGTGTACGTAGTTAACGCGCTTGGCCGCTAACCAAAAGGTTGGCGGTTCGAGTCCATCCAGAGGCGCTGGTGTCAGAGGACAATTGTGCTGCATAGGGTTTTCAATGGCTGATTTTTCAGAAGTTGATTACCAGGCCTTTCTTCTGAGGCACCTCTGGGTGGACTCAAAACCTTCAAACTTTAGGTTAGTAGCCGTGCATGTTAACCATTTACACCCCCCAGGGATTCCCATTCTCCTAGAAACATAGTGGTCCCCCCCCCATTCTTCTAGAAAAATGTATTATTTGTTCCTGTTTCCCCTTCTAAAATGTGAGCTCCTTGAGGGTAGGGGCTTTTAATCTTTTATTCACTGCATACAGGGCCTGGCACACAGTAGGTGCTCAATAAATGTTTGAATTCATGAATGAATGAACTGGGGATTTGTCAAACGGCACTTCGACAACTCAAGGAAGTGCCCGCAGAGCTGAGAGGGGAGAGGGAAGCCTCACCCCCAGGAGTCTGTCACCACCCCCAGGCTGCAGCCCAATGTTCCCTTTCTGGACCTTCTTCCCTGGGAGTTCACCCCATTAACAGGTGGAGGGAGCAAGCGGATGGGAGAAGAAAACACTTTCGGTGTGCTGAAGTCAGGTTTAACCAAATGGTTCATTTAAGAAATTTAATTGATCACAGTAAGCCATTCAGGCTATAAAAACTTTCTATACAGTGGTTTAAAAAGTGATGCCCATTCCACAAAAGCAACCTGTACAAACAACATGGACATCCTTCTTCTGAAAGGCAGTGCACACAGTTGGTGCAAACAATCTTTGTATCTAAAGACGCATCTCAGAGACAGCCCCTCACCCCCCACCCAGTGCGGCGCCCCCACAGTAGTAACTGAGCAAATGCAGCAACCAGGGTTTGCAAAAAATAAATAGTTTTGTTTGTTTTTTAATATAAGTGGTAACTGTTTCAGCAAATATACAAAGTGCAAACATAACCCAAAGCCCCCCTATCTGTACACCAGTTTATTTACATGCTTCAGAAAGAGAAAAGCTGTTTCACAGTTTCCTATAGGGTGGGGTGCAGTGTTTTGTCTTAGCGTAGGGGACAGACTTCACTCCCTTCAGATGCTTCCTTCCCCCAGGAACAAGGAGGAGGCTGCCATCATCTCTCTGGTCACAGATGCAATGACTAGGTTCACAGCTAGTTCAGAGGGACTTCTTGTTTAATAAAAGTCCCATGAAATGACCCACGCCAAGGACTGCTGACAGGCTGAACGAGATGTGCCTTCTAGGCACATTCATCTAGGACAGTGTCCTCCTCAGGGGCATCTGACAGGTGGAAGCCTAGAGAAGTTCTTAACCAGCCTGGCAGACAGAACGCAAAAAGACAATGGCAGTTCCCAGTATCCACAACCATGGCTTTGAATTCCTGGCCGACAAGACCCTCTCCTCCACATGTATCAGCTCACTCTCACACTCACGCTCACACTCAAAGGCCTCCAGACCACACGCTCTACACATACAACATAAAACAGTGCAAAATAATAATAAAAATGTCCAATTTACAAAATGTACAGCCCTGAACTGAAAAAGTGCACAGGTACAGAGGAAAAGCGGTCGGGGCTCCGCGTGGAGGGGCAGGGGCGGGGCAGCCGTGGGGTGGGTGCAAACAACCCTAACTCAGCGGCTGGGGCAGCACAAGGTAAACCTGGTGACTCAGGCACTTCATCACAGTTAAGGGCGACTGGTGACTCAGGCTCTCCCTCTGGGTATTGTCGTCATTTTGGTGAATGAATTGGTCTCAGCTGGCGCCACCCCCGTCACACTGGATACACCACCATATTGGTGCCAATGCCTTCCCAGCTTGAAGGGGGGCATAGACTCAGCTTGAAAAACACTAGTTTATCCTGACCTGGGAGTGGCAGGCAGAAGGCTAGTTGCAGTTGTCTACAACAGCATGCCAGGTAGAGGTAAACGCATTTACTCCTGAGTTAAGGGGCTGGGGGAAGAGGGTGGGACGCAGCAGCTGGCCGGTAGCACCCGTTCTGTGTCTGAAGCCACCTGCTTTATCTCGGCCCGCATTCCCCTGTCGTCGGTCCTCCACACGCGGAGTAAGTCACAGCGGAGAGAAGGTCAGGATTTCCTTTGAGAGGAATCCAGACATCTGTCCTTACAGCCTGAGCACCATCCCAGCTCACTCGCAAAGAAAGAAAATAAAAATCCCAGCCCGAGCCTGCTTCGGGTGCAGTTAGACGCCTGCGCTGCCTCTAGAAGAATAAATATATAAAACAAAGCTCTAGGCAGACAGGCCGTGGCGGGGGCTTCGGGCGCCAGCAGTGCTTTTGTCTCTTCTTTCTTTGAATGAGACAGGGGGGTGTTGATGTCTCAGGAAGGTTCTGGACAGGGAGGTGGACAGGTGGTCAAGGATCCGGGGAGAAAGCATTTCTCCTGCCCACGGCGGCAGCAAGTTTTGGTGGAACAGGACACAGGCAGGCAGCTGTTCATGCCACGTCATCCTCCAGGCTGACCATCTGTCTCTGTCAACAAAACAACAAACCGTCAGCCCAACACTCAATAAACATGTCCGGAGTCCACTCGCTTCTCACCCCATCCTCTGCTCCACCCTCGTCCTGGATGCCCCCGCCATCTACCACCTGGACCAGCCAATCGCCTCTGCCCTGGCCCTCACAGTCTGTTTCCCCCACAAAGGCTGGGGGGCACCTGTGAACACGTCCTCTGCTCAGAACCGTCATGGTTCCCCCCTCACTCAGAGCAAAAGCTCAAGTCCCCTTGTGGCCCACAAGGCCCTGCAAGACACATAATCAGCGTGCTGTAAAACTGTACATCAGCATAATCCTCCTGCTCGCTCAGTCTGCTCCAGCCACACCGGCCTCCTCCTGCTGCTCAACACACCACGCACTGTCCAGCCTCAGGGCCTTTGCACAGGCTGTGCCCTCCTCAGGGAAATCCCCTAGCCCCCAACCCGTCTCTGTCCCCTCTGGTTTCTTTTTCTCCACAGCACTCATCATCACCTGACTTAGGACTGATTTGCTTATTTATTGTGCCTCTCCTCCCCCCACAAGAAGGGTCGCTCTCTGGGGGTGGGTCCTGACTCAGGGGCGTGGATGGACACACAGATACACGTGGTTCAATGAGTGCCGTCCTTGGCCTGTGGGGGAGTCACGGGATCCCCAGCTGGGGGCACCACAAGCTCGCCCTGGCCATACGCCTGCCCGCCCACACCCGACCTGGCCAGAGCACTCACCGCGGGGTACGTGTAGCCATCCTGGCTGCGGCAGATGTGGACCTCGTCCTCGGTGGTCTTCTGATAAACAGGGTTGTCGAAGTTGATGCTGTTAATGCTCTTCAGCCGCCAGTTCTTCCAGAGGAGGAAGGCCCCAAAGCAGAGGAGGACAAGCAGCACTGCGGGGGGAGGGGCAAGTGAGGCGCTACGTCCAGGACACCTCAGGAGGCCTGGCCTTTGTACTTGTTAATGTTTTTTTTCTCTGAATGTTAAAGCGACACAAGCACGTAAGCACACATGGTGAGAAAATACAGACCTAACAGATATGTCTACATTGGAACCCCAGGGTCTGCCTCCCCCCAGAAATAGCTGACCCCAGGTTCTTCCTGTGATTACTTCACAGGATTGACAGGGTGAGGGAGGGAAAGGGGACTTGCCAAAAGCTCCCATGCTGGCACCCTCCACCTCTCAGGCCTCACCCCCTCACAGCGGCACGCCCTGACCCCACCAGGCTCCACTGCTCCCGTCTGACACACTGCCTGGTTCACTTTCTGTCAGCTCTGAGGGGACGGCGTGTTTATTTCTTTCAGGCTGTGTCCTCAGTTACAGGAAGTGGGCCTGGTATGCAATAGGCGTTTATCTATGTTTGTTAAATGAATGAGGATGAAAAGGGGTGCAGTGATGACCAGGACATGCTGTGGGCCACCCCACACCTAGGGAACAAAGCTGACTGCACCAGCTCAGAGTAGGGAAGCCGTTTTGCAGGCGCCGGGAGGTGGGCGGGTTTAGAGGAGCACCGGTGACTGGCCAGTGGGCACTTACCGATGGGGAGGACGATGGACAGCGCCCCCACACGCCCGGGCTTCTCCTCGGTTCCTCTGCCGGCAATGTTGCCCAGGGCTGCGTGGGGGAAGGGAGAAAGTGAGGCTCAGATCCAGAACAAGGGCTATAAAAAGCAAAGACCGACTCTCCAAGGAAGAGTGCACAGCATTTGTCACTCTTAAAAAATTCCAAGGAACTGGGAGAGCTCCCAAGTCTGAGCGATGCCATGCTTCACTCTTCATCAGTAATTGGGCTCCAGGATTCAATGTGGGTTTCAGAAGGTTCTTTAACTTCACATTAACATTGATGAGGCATGGGGGGAGGGGCTGTCAGGAAGGTCTCCAAGGGCAAAGCCTGCAGAGGCATTCTCAATGGTTGATGAGTCACAGGTGGAATTTTTCAATCCAGCTTGCATTTCATTGAAATAAGCATATTCTGGATGGGGCAGGGGGCCACCCTCTGACCTGGTAATGCTCAACAATCTCAGTGGCTAGGTGGGATCCACCAAAGCCAGATAGTCCCACATCACCTGTCTCAGGCTAATGAGAAATGACTGGGGTGGAAGGGAGCAGTACATAATCTGGGGTGTGTGCCTGGGGGCCAGGCAACATAAGGGCCCCCTGCAAATGAAGGTTTAATGTCTTCCTAATAGGCAAATGGCTGCGAGGCCTGAATAAGCCACACTGGAGCCACACATACACGGTGCGCTGGTGTAAACCACCAAGACGGATTTGACTGTAACTGACGACGGGTCTAATTCTATGGGCTGTTGTGCATCTTTAGCCTCCAGGAGCGTCAGAGCGATGCATGTAAGGAGTTTGACCTAGTTTTACATCTGTGCATATATAAGAAACCTTGTAATAAAAAATAATTTAGAGCAACAGTGGGGTCCTTGAGAATTTTCTCCCTTTAAAGGTTCCTTTGCCAAATTTGAGAAGCTCTGGGCTAGCCTGTGTATGAAGTGGCTTTTCAAGTAGTATCCCCTCAAGCAAGGTTTCCCTCAACCACAGCAGTTTCTAGCTGAACAAAGGCTCTAGCTACTCTGAAAAAAGAAAAAAAGTCTGAAACTTGCTGATGTACCTTTTTTTTTTTTTTCTAACTGGAAAAGCCTTTGAGCTCCATTTTCTGGCAGCACAAACCAGGTTGGACACCCTCTGGTGGACAAAGAGATGAACTGCTGGCTTTTAGTCAATTTACTGAGGCTCTGATCAGGAACCCAGCCAGGGCTAAGGTGAGGAGAGGAGAGCGAGGTGTTCGCCTCAGGCACAAAACTTAAGGGGGTGCCCAAAATCTCAGTAATCAATTAACATTTTTAAAAAATTAACATAAAAACTCCCATAAAGAACAAAATATCAAAATTTGATAGACAGAATCTGTGTCTACACTTGTATAATCTTGCCTTACTGGTTCCGATAAAACTTTATTAACAAAAAAAAAGTGGCTGACATGCAGGCTGTAATTTGATGATTTGATTTTTTGAAAATATTCCATTAAAATATTACTTGATTACTGAGATCTGGGTGCCTCTTAAATGCTGTACCCAGGAGAGTACCTCACCCGCCTTGCCCTAGTCCTGCCCAGCTGAGCGGACGGATGAAAGTGAAGCAGCAAATGGGCCTTGATAAAGTTTGAGGCTTCCAGGCCCCTGTACACGGCGCACTCTGGGGACCAGCTGCCACCACACTCTCAGGCCCTTCATACGCATTATCCCTCTTACTCCCCACTATTACTGGGGAGGTGGGCAAGCACTGGCATTAGCCCGCTTTATAGGTAGGGAAAGTGAGGCTCCAGAGACGCACAGCCCATGTCAGAGATGGCAATTACAGAGCGAGGACCCAACACCATCTCCAGCTCTTCACCAAGACACTCACAGACTCTGAAGCAGCTCATCCACACACACTGCTCGTCCCGATGAGCCAGGGCCAGGGTGGGCCCAGCCTTTACCTTGATGGGACATTGTAGCCATCTCTGCCGTGGTGAACTCAGGGCTGGCCGTGGGCTGCCTGGAGGTGCTGGGAGCTGGCGGGCTGGCCGTGTGCTTTGGCTCCGTGGCCACAGAGCTGACTGTCTGCCTGACTGTGGATCGAGCTGTGGAGGACCCCTCAGTGGTCGCTGCAGGTTCAGCCTCTGAGAGAATAAACATTTCCTGAGGGTCGTTTGCACACAGCGCTGCTCTGACAGCCCTGTGCTCCTAATGACAACGGGGACGAGACGAGGGCCATCGGCCACAGAGAACAGAAAACAAATGTGGGGAGAACACAAACCCACGCACATGTCATTGTTGTCTTATACTGTTATCTCGTCAGTGTTGCTAAAAAGGGAATCACAGGTGTTATAGGTATTGAGGACACACGGCCCCAAATCAAGACTTTCTTGGAGGAAGAGAAGAATTGGGAAGGGAGCCCATTTCCTCATGCGACATTGGTGTCTGAAATCAAATCCACTCTCAAGGGGTCAGAAAAGGTGAAATGTGTCTACACAGCCAGCACAGTGCTGATGTGCCCAGCATTTGGGAACGCTAAACTAGGTGTTATGGATTGAATTGTGTCCCCCAAAATATGTTGTAAGTCCTAACCCCTATAGCTAAGGTTATAATCCCATTTGGGAATGGGTTTTCTTTGTTGTGTTAATGAGACAGAATTAGTGTTGGGTGTGTCTTAAATCAATCTTTTTTGAGATATAAAAGCAGATAAAGCCAGTAAGCAGAGATGGAGGGAAGACAGACGCCGGGCCACATGAAGGTTGCCAAGGAGCCAAGAAATAGCAGCTGAAAAGAGACGAGGACCTTCCCCCAGAGCCAACAGAGGAAGCCTTCCCCTAGAGCTGGCACTCTGGCCTCCTAAACTGTGAGAAAATAAATGTCTGTTTGCTAAAGCCACCCACTTGTGGTATTTCTGTTACAGCAGCACAGGTGACTAAGCCACTAAGGCTGCCCCAGCTCGTGAGAGCTTACATTTGCTGCAGTCCCATTTGACAGACGAGTGGAGGGTCATGGCCACTCGGGCCACAGAGGCAGGACTCGTGTCCAGCTGGCCCGCGCTTGCACCCCTCTCTCTGCCTGCTGGGCTGGCACCCTCACCTGTGAGGCAGCTCCTCATGTCTTTGGCCAGCAGCATGCCATCTGGGCAGGCACAGGTGAACTTGGGTGAATGGGGGTTGATCCGTGGGGCCGGGAGGCACAGGTACTGGCAGCCACCGTTGTGGAGGGAGGTCTTCTCACACCAGTTCACTCCTGAGGTGGGAGAGCAGGGGTGGGGCGAGCATGAGACATTCATCAGATAGGCTAGAAAATTCCAGGAGCCCCTGAGAGCCAAGAGCAGCCGTGGGAAGCAGGGTGCAGCGACTCCGGACGTACCTCTCGGCTGCGTGAGGTTGTGGAACAGGACTATGTCCTCCGGGGACAGCAGATTCCCGGCTACCAAATTAACATCAGAGCCTGTGAGGCGGTTGGCACTGAAAATGGCTTCATTGATGATATCTGTCCAAAATACTTTATCCTACATAGGCATTAAAACAAATCTCATTGACCAACGGGGTAGGACACAGACCACTGTGCCCCCCAGTCCCTGGGGTACTAGGTGGTGGTGCTGCATCTCTAGAGCAGGGTCCCCACTGCGGCACTATCTGGCCCAGAGAATCCTTTGCCGGGGGAACCCTCAGGTCATCAGAGGGTGTTTAGCAGTGTCCCTGGCCCCCCTCCCTGCTTCTGACAACCAAAAGTCTCCAAGTCTCCAGAAATTGCCAAATGTTCCCTGGGAGGGGGGCAAGCTCAGCACCGGTTGAGAACCAACTGTTTTAGACCTTTTAATACTCTTTTGGTGAGGAGAAAATGGAAATAAGGCCAGGTCTAAGGCTCTACACAGTCAACGGAAGCCTTCCCAGCCAGTCTTGACTTGTATAAACTGGACAATGTACGTCAGCCTGCAAGCACCACCTCATACATGAGTAGCACTCAGTAAACAGCCGCTACCCCATAATTCATTCAAACACTAAAGCAGGGGCACTCGCTGCCCACCCTCACCTCAAAGATCGCCAGGGAGAACGGGTGAGCCAGCTTGTTCTCGTCCTCCAGAATAGTCTTCCGGTTCCTCCCGTTGACATCAATGCTGGAGATGGAGTGAAGTTTGGAGTCAACCCAGTAGAGGCGGCCACTGGAAAGATCTAGAATACACAAGTGGGCAAGGAGAGGTCACGTGCTGATTCCAGAAGGGCCTTTGGGTTTGGCCGCCCCGCTCCCCTCGGCAAGAAGCTCCCACAGGTTCCGGCTTACACCTGCCCTCCACAATAGAAGCCAAAGCCATCGGCAGAGACGAGCTAGGAGAAGCAGCTCTGATGGTTCGCCTCACGTGAGGCCTGAACCACATGCTGCAGCTTTTTGCCCCGTTGTCTCCACCTCTCCACCATGACACTTTCCCAGCTGGGGAATGGGTTTAGTTGTGGGTTATAAAAACCTCAGGGGACCCTTTAAACTTTGAACTGAAACCACTTCCCGAGGACACAGCTAAATAACAGATTGGCTCATAAAATAAGCAATATCACCTGTGAGTACTATGTTCCTTAAAAAAAAAAAAAAAATCTATATGAGCCAAAGGGTCAACATTTACCCTAGAGCAAAGATGAGAAGGTTGGGGTGGGGCGGGGGAAGGCAGGGAAGCTAGATTAATGGAAACGGAACAATCAGAACAGAAACAATGAGAACGTTAACGCAATGTGGAAAATGTAACCAATGTCACTGAATAATATGTACAGAAATTGTTAAATGGGAACCTAATTTGCTATGTAAACTTTCACCAAAAACCACAATAAAATATTAAAAAACCAAAAAACCTTAGGGAATCTGGGAACAGTTAAGGGTGATAGTTGAATAACACGATGAACAAAATTAATGCCACTGAACTGTGAGGATTGTTGAGATGTCAAATATTTAGTTATGTATATATTTATCACAAAAAAAAAAAAGACTTAAGGGACATACCAACTAAATAAAAAAAGAAAACAAAACAGAAAACACCCCCAGGGAGCTGCAGGTGCTTATTCAGGAACTGCCTGGCCTCCCTCTCTTCTCCAGAAGCCGATTTGAACCCTTAGCCTGTGCCCGACCACGGCAGGGACGGCCGTCCCACCACCATACCCAGGGTGATGCCATTGGGCCACTGGATGTCTTCTGTCACCAGCGAGTAGATGTCTACGCCGTTCAGGCCCCCTTTCTTGATCTTTGCGGGGGTTCCCCAATCCGTCCAGTACATGAAGCTAGCGGGAGAACAGGGAGAATAGGGCATAAAAACACACGTCAGGGGAGGCTCAGAACTGGTCACCGGGTGGGGACAAGGAACATGCTCTTTCTGCTTCCCCAACCTTGCCTGCCCCGGACCTGGAACCTGGTGAGAATTTAGAGCCCGAAAGAGTGAGGGGAGATTCTGATCCTAAAGGCCGGGCCTGGGGCCCTGGGAGCTGCCCCTAAAACACTGCTCTCCAGGCGGCTCTGAAACCAATGACACAGTGCTCAGACTGACTCACACGTAAACAAATCCAACTTAAAACTATACTCAGGATGTCAGCAAAGACTGAAGACATGTTGTGGGGAACGGGCCATCACATCCACTTGTAGTGGGAGAGCAGGTCCTACAATGTGTGTTTTGAAGGGCAATTTGGCAATATGTCAACGTATACACCCTCTGACCTAGCATCCAACCTCTAGAAATCTATCCTGCGGAAGAACTACGAAAACTCAAGTTTCAAAGGTATTCCTGGCCGCTTTGTGTGAGGCAGGAAAAGCACTGGGAACTAGTGAAATAAATCGCGGCCCATCCAGCCAACAAATCACGTTGTACATGGAAACGAAAGAGCCGGCAGAGAACAGTGTGCACGTGGCCCTCCCATCCCTGGATCTGAGCGATATTCTGGGAATCTCCCTCTCCTGGCAGTTGTGTGGAAACTCACTGGGCAGCATGTCCCTCCAACCATGGAAAGGCTTCTTCAACATCCTCGAGCATTTGTCTTGCTCAACAGGGGCCCCGGCCCTCATCGCCAGCCACTCTTCTCCCTCAGGATTGTTATGCTCCCTTCCCTTCCCTCTAGGACTCTACATGAGGATGGCCACATGTGCCTTTTCCAGCGTTCACTCCCTACATTAGCTCCCCCAGGCCAATGCTCCCCTAACGTCCCCCAAACGTGTTCACCTCCCCAGGCCAACTGCTCCCCCACCGTGTTCACTCCCCAAGGCCAAATACTCCTCCCAGTGTTAGCTCCCCTAGACCAACCCCCGCCCCCCAACTGTTGCTGCCAGGACCAGCTGCCCGCCAGGGTTTGTAAAGGCTCCTCTGAAATTGTAAAATTCCACATCTGATGTGCTGAGGCTGCCCACGTGGCCTGACAGGTGCAGAGTACACAGGAAGAGGGTGGGGACACTGAGATGGGGCCATGGAACTGCTGAGTCAGCCCCGAGGGCACTGGCCTTCGGCTCCCGCTCACCATCACAGCCCCGGGCTTGCGTGAAACAGGCTCACAAAACTCAACTGTCAAGTCAGCAACGGAGGCCCCACGTATTTTCACCTTCCTCCAATCCTACCCTGGCTGTTTGTACTTTAATTTCTAGTTGTGAATTTTTATCCCGAGGGCAGGATTTCTCCCTGTCGCTTTTAGACACCAAGAGAGATCTGAACGTCATGGCTCCCAAATTGCACTGGGGAAGCCCCACACTTCAGGTTCCTACTGTTTTCCGAGGAGTCTCTGGGTGGTGTAAGTGGTTAACGCACTCGGCTGCTAACCAAAAGGTTGGAGGTTTGAGTCCACCCAAAGGCACCTTGGAAGAAAGGCCTGGCAATCTACTTCCAAAAAGTCAACCACTGCAAACGCTATGGAGCATGGTTCTACTCGCACACACATGGGTTGCCACTAGTCAGAGTCGATCCAACGGCAACTGGTTTACTGGTTTTTACTGTTTTCCGAGAGCACAAGCCCCAGCTGCCACCTCCTCTCTGTGGTGTGGGACAGCTGACTCCCGCTCAGTCCACCTCCTGAGTCCCAACTGGCTCCTGAGCCCCTCCCCTGTGCCCTTCCTCCCGGCTGCACTCCTTAGCTTTGGAAATACGCACCCGTGAGTGGGGTCCACCACAATCGCCCGGGGCTTCGAGTCTTTCTCCTTGAATAGCGTTTTCCTCTTCACACCCTTGGTGTCAGCCACCGAGACGGTGCCGAGGACAGAGTCGGTCCAGTATATGTGGCCGTGGATCCAGTCCACGGCCAGCCCGTCGGGGGCCTGCAGGTCCCTGCTGATGACAGTGTCGTAGGAGGAGAAGCTGTGGGCTCTGTCGATCTGGGTGCTGCAGAGGGAGGAGAGGTGACGTCAGGCCACGGGCCCTCACTTCACCAGGAGCCGGGGCGTGCGCGGGGCAGGGCTCACCTGTAAATCTTCCTCTGGGACAGGTCAGACCAGTAGATTCTGTTGCTGGCCACCTCTGCATCCAGGGCGACCACATTCTTCAGGTTGGGGATGACGCTGGTGTACTCGCTGCGGTCCAGTGTCATCTTCCTCACTTCATGGCGGTTGGTGAAGAAGAGGTAGGCGATGGTACCTGAGAGACAAGGAGGGCGGTCAGCAGAGTGAGAAGCTCCTGACGGAGCCAAGAGCGCTCCCCACCATCTGTGCTTGTCACCCGCAGGCTCTGGGTGAACCAGAGAAGACACCCAGAAAAACGGGGTGGAACACCTAACACCTCCATAGGCCCCAGAATTTTACGTTTTAGAACATAAAGATGAAATAGTAACAGCTAATATTTACAAAGTCCCTGGGTGGTGTAAACGGTCAACAAGCTTGGCTGCTAACCTACAGATTGGAAGTTTGAGTCTACCCAGAGGCAACTCAGAAGAAAGGCCTGGCAACCTACTTCTGAAAATCAGCCAATGAAAACCTGGTTGAGTACAACGGTCCAATCTGCAACCATTTATAGGGATGGTGTTTTATTCCATTGCGCATAGGGTCGTCATGAGCCAGGGTCTACTCAATGGCAACTAACAAAAATATTTACAGAGCGATTCCTAAGGGCTGGGAATTCTCCTTAGTGCTTTTCATACTGTTTCTCCTGACTAAATCCTCACCACCCTGCAAGGCAGAGGCTGCTGTTGATCCCCTTCACAGATGAAGGCTCAGAGAGGGGGAGTGACTTGCCCAAAGTCACACAGCTCGTGAGTGGCAGAGCCAGGATTTGAACCAGGTTGTACTAACTCCAGGGACTGTGCTCTAAATACGACACAAGGGGTTGTGGGGTGTAGGGACTGCAGTGCAAATATTTGCTGTCCCAGCTCCCAGTTACATGAAACAGTAAATTCACCAACAAACTGACCACTTCTACAACTGGACTTTCCTCAAAATATCCTGTCCCACAGCTCCACCCCAGCCCCCAGGGACGGCCCCTTTCTTTTTTTTTATTGTTGTACTTTAGGTGACAGTTTACAATTCAAGTTAGTCTCTCACACAAAAATTTATACATACATTGTTATGTGACCCTAATTGCTCTCCCGATACTGTGACAGCACACTCCCCCTTTCCACCCCGGATTTCCCGTGTCCATTCAACCAGCTCCTGACTCTCTCTGCCTTGTCTCACCTCCGGACAGAAGCTGCCCATTTAGTCTCATGTATCTACTTGAGATAAGAAGCACGCTCTTCACGAGTATCATTTTATGTCCCATAGTCCAATCTAATGTTTGTCTGAAGAGTTGGCCTCAGGAATTGTTTTAGTTCTAAGTTGACAGACAGTCTGGGGGTCATGCTTTCTGGGGTTTCTCCAGTCTCAGTCAGACCATCAAGTGTAGTCTTTGTACTAGAATTTGAGTTCTGCACCCCACTTTTCTCCTGCTCCATCAGGGACTCTCTGTTGTGTTCCCTGTCAGGGCGGTCATTGGTGGTAGCTGGGC